>NC_084497.1:17053699-17356729 GCF_030035675.1 Rhineura floridana | reverse complement strand
TCACAGAATTGGAAAGGGCCTATAAAGCCATCCAATCCAATCAGTGCTGGAATCCAGTTTGGATAGAACATTAAAGGTTTTCTTGTTTATTGCTATGTACCAAGAAGGGAGGAGAGAAGGAGCAGGCTGAAGATGGAATGCAGGGGCAAAAGGTTCATGCATATCTCAGTTTATAAAACTGAGAGACAGATGGCAGGTCATTGGTCACTGCACTTCTTATTTAGCTTAACAACATACCTATAGGCTTCCCCAAATGATGTTGGATGACAGCTCCCATCATCCTTAATGGCTGGGGCTGATGAGAGTTGGAGTCCAACAACTTCTGGAGGGCCCCATGTTGGCAACCCATCATGTAGAGGATCATATAGATGATTGAGGTTCACTAATGTGTCACCTGATGGAACTTTTAGGGAAATGGTTCCAGTGACCCATCAGCCATTACTCAGTTCAATTATCAGTAAATCTTCTAGACCCCCAGATCATTCTGTTATTTAGTGGTGCATTAGGTTAACTAGGGTCATGACTTCTTCCATTTGATTTTCAATGGCCCTGAAAATAATCTCCTCCTATATTGTGATATTAGATTGTTCTAACATTATACCTTGCCTTAGTGGCTGTGCTTAAGTGTGTGCATTGGCTCTGTGTAGTGGCCAAACAACAAGATGAATCTGTTTGCAAGTTGGCAGGCTTAGTCCATTCTGGAGGGGCTCCTGTACTTGCAAATTCGGCCAACTTTGGCCAAAAGAGGAAAAGTTATGGTAATTTCCCTACTTATCCAGAGAGCAACTCTCCACCATGTGAATACTATCAATGACCCTTATTTATTCTAAACAGAACATGTTTTAAAACACTGGTATTGCATACATACCTGTCACTGGGATTTCTGGACTACTTTGGACTTGCTCCCTGGTGGGAGCTGGAGCAGGAGGTGTATCATGCTCTGGTCCTGGTGTGGACTGGATTTCACTACCTATGGGGGGGAAATCCTGAGTTTGAGATGCAGGATGAGGACCAGGGTATTGTAACTTGTGTTATCTTTGCCCTCCCTGCTGCCACCCCCTCCCCCTCCAGATGCTGGAGATACAACAAACTCTCAAGGAGAACCTGCATCCACAGTTGTTCTTCCTTTACACCCATGTCTACTTTGCTGTAGGTCACATATGAATGATGCATAGAATGTGGAACCTGAACTGTACTTATTGGCTTAGCTCACTTTTGTAAATTACCTGATCCGCTATCTGTCTGCAATTCGGCTATAAACTGGAGAGTATTGGGCTATGGGATCCAAATATCTGGAGATGAGTTCATTTCTACCATTCCTTTATTGTCTCTTTAGTTAAATTTGCTCCGCATTCTAGTCTTCCTAGCTTTCAGAGAAACTGTGTAGGAGAGTTTCTAAAATTAATTCTAGAACTGGAGCAAGTTCATGTAGCTTTCAGTTCCTTCACATTTGCTTGTCTCTTCATATTACTAAAGTGCTTAAAATGTTGGTCTTCTCCCAAGAATGGCATCCAAAGAAGTTTCTCCCCAGCACACAGATAGGATCTTTGTGTAATGTATTCCAAGTATCTCTCAAAATAGGTTTAGAGTTACATATGTACCTTTCACTGGGATACCTGGACTGCTCTTGACTTGTTTCAAGGTGGGACTTGGTGCAGGAGTTGTAACAGGCTCTGGTCCTGATGTGGACTGGATTGGCCCACCTATGGAAAAAGATCCCGAGTCTGAGGCTGAAAGATGAGGACTACTGTGACGGATTTTCCAAAGAAGGACCTACATTTTGTGCCTCGGCCAAATGTGCTTTGATCTCTTTCTCCTTCTACCTTCTTTTAATGTATATCATTTGTTACTTGATCCACAGACTGTGGTTTGGCTCACTTCCTTGAGTTATCTGTTCTACATGTAGCTGTAGTTTTGAACTATGGTATGGTTGTTGTTGAGCTGCATGGACCCAATATCATGTGCGGACAGTTTTGCAGAGATTTGAACACCTGCAATGGTTGTACACATTAGATGAACAGTGCAATTTCTACAGACTCCACTACCTGATTAGAGGAAGACAGGTTAGTCGGTTTCAATTTCACAGGCTCACTCATAAGTCTGTTCCATTTCCACAGTAATGCCTGAAAATTCTTGTGTGTATCTTGAACATATTTTGTCAAAAGTTAGGATCAAATGCATTTATAAATGCCTAAAATATTATTTTTAAAATGCAGTTGGAACTTATTTTGAGCAGTAAACTACATCTTTGCAAGGTGCATCTCTCTCTGTCATTACTGACTGTGAGGAATTTGCAACAAATCCTGTTTAGCATTTGATAGTTGAAGAGGACTGTTCCCAGCACCCTGGAGATCACTGGATGAAATACTGTTTTTAACTGTAATGGGTTTTATTTTATTTATTTATTTATTATTTGATTTATATTCCACTTGCAGGAGCACAGGGCGGTTTTAGAATTTTTTAAACAGTAATAGTGTTTTACAATGTTTTAAACTGCTTTTTGTTGTTGTTAAATTGTTTTGTTGATGTGCTTCCCACCCTGGGCTCCTTCAAGAGTAAGGCAGGATATGAATTCAATTAATTTCATTTTATTTATTTTATTCGATTTTTATACCGCCCAAAGCCAGAGGCTGTCAGGGCGGTGTACAGCATAAAGTGAATACAATGCAAAAAATACAATAAAATGACAATAAAACACTAAAAACATACATTTAAGTATTTAACAGCCTGGTATATATTAACAACAATAAAATATGTTAAAATACCTGGGAAAATAAAAAGGTTTTAACCTGGCGCCGAACAGATAGAAGTGTAGGCGCCAGGCGCACCTCGTCAGGAAGACTATTCCATAGTTCGGGGGCCACCACTGAAAAGGCCCTAGATCTCGTTACAACCCTCCGAGCCTCTTTGTGAGTCGGAGCTCGGAGGAGGGCCTTTGATGTTGAACGTAGTGAACGGGTAGGTTCATATTGAGAGACGCATTCCGCCAGGTATTGTGGTCCCGCACTGTGTAAGGCTTTATAAGTCAAAACTAGCACTTTGAATTTAGCCCGGAAACAGATAGGTAGCCAATGTAAACGCGCCAGAACAGGTGTTATATGTGCGGACCGTCTGGTCCTCGTCAACAGTCTGGCTGCTGCGTTTTGCACTAGCTGTAGTTTCCAGACTGTTTTCAAAGGCAGCCCAACGTAGAGCGCATTGCAGTAGTCCAATCTAGAGGTTACCAGAGCATGCACAACTGAGGTGAGGTCGTCACTGTTCAGATAGGGACATAGCTGGGCTACCAACCGAAGGTGGTAGAACACATTCCGTGCCACCGAGGCTACCTGAGCCTCAAGAGACAGGAATGGATCGAAAAGAACCCCCAAGGTTCCTTCAAGGGGAGTGTAACCCCATCCAGAACAGGTTGGACATCCACCATCTGGGCCGAGAAGGCACCCACCAACAGCGTCTCAGTCTTGTCAGGATTGAGCTTCAGTTTATTAGCTCTCATCCAGTCCATTATCGCGGCCAGGCAACGGTTCAGCACATTAACAGCCTCACCTGAAGAAGATGAAAAGGAGAAATAGAGTTGCGTGTCATCAGCATACTGGTGACAACGCACTCCAAAACTCCTGATCACCACACCCAGCGGCTTCATGTAGATGTTAAAAAGCATGGGGGACAGAACTGATCCCTGCGGGACTCCACAATGGAGAGTCCAGGATATCGAGCAGTGGTCCCCAAGCCCTACCTTCTGGAGACGGTCCACCAAGTAGGAGCAGAGCCACATCCAAGCGGTACCTCCAACTCCCAACTCCATGAGTCTCCCCAGAAGGATACCATGGTCGATGGTATCAAAAGCCGCTGAGAGATCCAGGAGAATCAACAGAGTCACACTCCCCCGTCTCTCTCCCGACATAGGTCATCATACAGGGCGACCAAGGCCGTTTCAGTGCCGAAACCAGGCCTAAACTGGATTGAGATGGATCAAGCAATGACTCTCAAAATTTGGAGAAATGCAAAATCCATAAAACAATTCCCCATATATATATAATACATTTCACTAACTTGTGCATTTCTATGCATTCTTTACCCTAATATATTAATTTTTGTACACGGTACATGGCAGGAAAACTGCATTGCAAAATTCAGAGAAATGTGAATTTTGAAGGATGGCTGCATTTTGGTTTGCTTATTGCTTTGGCAAATGTGAATTAGGGAGAACTCCTAACAGGAAGAAGTGCAAAGTTCTACACCTAGGAAAAAGAAACCAAATGCACAGGTTATAAAATGGGGGATACTTGGCTCAGCAATATTACATGTGAGGAGGATCTTGGTATTATTGTTGATCACAAGCTGAATATGAGCCAACAGCGTGATGTGGCTGCAAAAAAGGCAAATGCTATTTTAGGCTGCATTAAGAGAAGTATAATTTCCAAATCATGTAAAGTATTGGTTCCTCTCTATTTGGCATTGGTTAGGCCTCATCTTGAGTACTGTGTCCAGTTCTGGACACCACACTTTAAGAAGGATGCAGACAAACTGGAAACAGGTTCAGGGGACTAGAAACAAAGCCTTGTGAGGAGAGATTGAAAGAACTGGGCATGTTTAACCTTGAGAAGAGAAGGCTGAGAGGAGATATGATAACACTCTTCATTTGCTTTGGCAAATGTAAATTAGGTAAATTCACTTTTAAATGTGGACTGAATTGAGTTTCTCTTCCCTCCCTAGATCCAGAAAGAGTTTAGGCACAGGATTGAAAGGCTATAGTAAAAACTTACCAGAGCAGAAGGATGGTGGGCAGGTAAACCGCACCTGGTAGTCACGGCAACGCTGACCTTTCCCCTGGAGGGCATTAATGCAGAAAAAGCCGACACGGACATCATTGCTGTTCAGAGAAAAGGATCCTCAACAGAGTTGCCTCTTACTATCACATTTATCCAATAGGCCTTTCAGTGCAAGTCTCGCCCCTTAAAATTGAAATAATGTGCAGGCACTGCATCGCCAAGGGACTACGACCTGGGAGACCAGGGTTCGAATCCCCACACAGCCATGAAGCTCACTGGGTGACCTTGGGCCAGTCACTGCCTCTCAGCCTCAGAGGGAGGCAATAGTAAACCCCTTCTGAATACCGCTTACCATGAAATCCCTATTCGTAGGGTCGTCCATAAGTCAGGATCGACTTGAAGGCAGTCCATTTCGACAAAAATAAAAGTTCAAATTGACCTTTGCATTTCTTTTTGGAAAGTACAAATTAGGTCGTTTCGCCTTTAAATGAGAACCAGATCAAATTTCTTCTCCATCTCACAAAATCAAAACTCAGAGCACAGTAAAAATCCCTCTCCCCACCAATGTCCCAAACCCATTTCACAGAAGTCTGAAGTCTCACATGGTAAACAGCTGTCCAGTCTCAGAAGCTGGGGTCCCATCCAGTGTCTGGACTTCTATAGCTGTTGGCTCAGAGCAAACGACATTGGGATACTTATCCATGATGTCAGAGAAGAGCTCATAGTCTCCAGTTCCAGAAGGATCATCTTGGTCAAACCAGCGGGTAATGCAAACTGAAGGAGCAACAGACAAACAGCTTAAGAAACGGCTGAATCAAAAATCAAGGCACAGACAAGTGCAATCTCTTAAAAGGGGTGAGTGGGTAGTGCTTTATCAGTGCTCATGTATGGATCATGAACACAGAAGAAGGGTTAAAAAAAGACACAAAGGGTTTTACCCCATGGTAGTCCTATTCAGAGAAGACCCACTGACGTTAATAAACGTAACTATCCACAGCCCATTAATTTCAATGGGTCTACTCTAGAGATGGAAGGATCTGTCAGTTTCAGTGCTCTCATTTTCCCCAATCTGCAATTCAGTTCTCCACATTTCTGCAGCAATTTGCAATTTTTTAAAAGAAAAATCCTCATTAAAATTCTCCCTCATTTTAGTGTGAATTTCTCCTAATAAACACATTTTCGCAAGCAGTTCCGACTAATGTACACATTTTTGCAAGCAATTTCTTGCCATAGAATGCATTTTTTGTATCTTATTTTCACTTGTATGTTAATTGTTATGCACACTTTCCTCCAATACATGCTATTATGTAAACATTGTTTGGTTAGCAAACTGCATCACAAAATTTGATTAAGTGCAAATTTCGAAGGATGGCTGTGTTTCAGTTCCCATATAGTTTGGAAAGTGCGAATTTGATAGATTTGGCTTGAAAGGCAAACTGAATCGAAATTCTTACCCATCCCTAGTTTACTCTGAGTAGAACTTAATTGGGTACAACCCAAATGAACTAAAGAGACTGAAAGTGGACGGAAATGAAGCATACACAGTAGCGCTGCATGAAACTGGGAAATTAAAAAGAAAATGGAGGGTTCCTAATGCCATGGTTCCATGAGGGAACAAGACCCTGTATTCCAGAACTCCAAAATCCAGAGACAGATTTAGACCACATTCACACTATACACTTATTCCACTATTATTCCACTTTAAACAGTCATGGCTTCCCCCAAAGAATCCTGAGAAGTGTAGTTTGTGAAGGGTGCTGAGAGTTGTTAGGAGGCCTCTGTACCCCTCAGATAGTTACAATTCCTTGAGTGCTTTAATCGTCAATCCCTTTTTCCAGGGAACTCTGGGAACTGCAGGTCTGCGAAGGGAATTGGGGTCTCCTAACAACTCTCAGCACCCTTCACAAGCTACACTTCCCAGGATTCTTTGCGGGAAGCCATGACTGTTTCGAGTGGAATAATAGTGGAATAAATGTGCAGTGTGAACGCAGCCTCAGATGAGGAATAGCTTGGAAGCATAGTCCCTCACACCACAAGTGGAGGCCAACACATTTGGGTGAATGGGGGCCTGCCCACCAGCCTCAGTCTGCCCTCAGCCAGCCCCTACCTGCCCACCTTCGTATAACCAATCCTGGGGTTGGGACTGCCTGGCAGCTTTTCCTCCCATGTTGCCTTGGTAGTATTCAAGTAGGGAGGAGGATGGGGACAGAAGTAAAATGAGTTGGCTCAGCCTTCCATTGGCCTTCCAGCTTTATGCCCTACTACTCCAAATGGGAATCAGCCATCACTGCCTGTGACATGTGTTTGAAACCTCTCCACACACACAAGAAAGTATGAAGTGAGAATGAGCTGAGGTCAGAAAGAGATGGCAAAAGCACAAAAAATGCTTTCTTCAGGTACATTCATAACAAAAGACAGAGAAAAGAAAGGGTGCCACAGCTACTCAATGAGGATGGCAAAATGACAACAGATGACAAAGAAAAGGCAGAAGTGCTCAATTCCTACTTTGGCTCAGTCTTCTCCTGAAAGAGGGTCTATGACCCTCCCGGGAAACATGAAGTAGAAAGGGCAGGATTGGAGCTTGAGATTGATAGACAAATGGCCAAGGAATACCTAATCACTTTGAATGAGTTCAAATCTACAGGACCTGATTAACTGCATCCTAGAGTATTGAAGGAACTGGCTGAAGAACTCTTGGAACCACTGTCTATTATCTTTGCGAAATCGTGGAGGATGGGTGAAATGCCTGATGGCTGGAGGAGAGCTAATGTTGTCCCTATCTTCAAAAAGGGCAGAAAGGGGGAACCTGGGAACTATAGACCAGTCAGCCTGACACCCTGGGAAAATTCTGGAGCAGATTATAAAGCGGTCAGTCTGTAAGCACCTTGAAAACAATGCAGTGATGACTAGGAGCCAACATGGATATATGAAGAACAAATCCTGCCAGACTAACCTTATCTCGTTTTTTGATCGAGTAACTTCCTTTGCATACTGTGGGAATACATAATATATCTCGACTTCAGCAAAGCTTTTGACAATGTACCTCATGATATTCTGATTAGGAAGCTAGCTAAATGTGGGCTGGATGGAACAACTATCAGGTGGATTCACAGTTGGCTACAAAATTATACTCAAAGAGTGCTTATCAATAGCTCCTTCTCAAACTGAGGAGAGGTAACAAGAGGGCTCATGGCTCAGTCCCGGGCCCAATGCTCTTCAACATTTTTATTAGTGACTTGGATGAGGTACAGAGCATGCTTATCAAATTTGGAGATGATACAAAATTGGGAGGGATAGCTAATACCTTGGAAGACAGAAACAAAATTCAAAGGGACCTTGATAGGCTGGATCATTGGGCTGAAAACAACAGAATGAAATTTAACAGGGAGAAGTGCAAAGTTCTACACCTAGGAAAAAGAAACCAAATGCACAGGTTATAAAATAGGGGATATTTGGCTCAGCAATATTACATGTGAGGAGGATCTTGGTATTATTGTTGATCACAAGCTGAATATGAGCCAACAGCGTGATGTGGCTGCAAAAAAGGCAAATGCTATTTTAGGCTGCATTAAGAGAAGTATAATTTCCAAATCATGTAAAGTATTGGTTCCTCTCTATTTGGCATTGGTTAGGCCTCATCTTGAGTACTGCGTCCAGTTCTGGACACCACACTTTAAGAAGGATGCAGACAAACTGGAAACAGGTTCAGGGGACTAGAAACAAAGCCTTGTGAGGAGAGATTGAAAGAACTGGGCATGTTTAACCTTGAGAAGAGAAGGCTGAGAGGAGATATGATAACACTCTTCAAGTACATGAAAGGTTGCCATGCAGAGGACAGCCAGGATCTCTTCTCGATCGTCCCAGAGTGCAAGACATGGAATAATGGGCTCAAGTTGCAGGAAGCCAGATTTCGACTGAACATCAGGAAAAAACTTCTAACTGCTAGAGTGGTATGACAATGGAACCAATGACCTAGGAAGGTGGTGGGCTGTCCAACACTGCAAGCATTCAAGAGGCAACTGGACAACCATCTTTCCGGTATGCTTTAAGTTGGATTCCTGCATTAGGCAGGGGGTTGGTCTCAGTGACCTTGTAGGGCCCTTCCAACTCTACTATTCTGTTCTATAATTCTGAGACCCTGCCAGTGGCCCATCTAGTCCAGCATCTGTTCTCACAGTGGCCAGTCAGATGTCTGTGGAAAACCCACAATCAGGACCTGAGTGCAATAGCACCCACCCCTCCTGCAGTTTCCAGCAACAGGTATTCAGAAGCAAAGTGTCTGACTTTCTTCCATCTTCAAGCCGACACATATCACTGTTGATCATGCAATTTCCACTTCCCTCTTACCTCCCTTCTGACTCTCAGCAGTGGTGGTCTGTTCCGGTTCAGGGTGAGGCGTTTGGGCAGGAGGCAGAGTTGTCTCTGGTCTCAATGGACCCTGCGGTGTTGGGGCTGAACAGAAAGATCAGAGATGAAACTTGGGGTGCAGCCTTTATGGGGAGAACCAGAAGCATCTTGTTGGTCAAAGTGGGAAAGACTATGCTAGACTAGATGAGTCCTTGGTCGGATCCAACAGGGCTCTTCTTACGTTCATATGTAAGGTTCCATAAGTTCTTCTTCTGAGGATCTGTTGCCTGCTGTAGGGGTGCCTATTTGCTTTCAATGTGTTCTTCTACTATAGTTATAATTGAAGGATACGCCACAAATACATCTTAGTTTTCCAGTCCCATCCATTCTCTCATCCAAAGGATGGCTGGCCTTCATCTAGCTAAAAGATAAATGAAGGAGAATATAGAGCCACTGTTTTGTCAAGAAGAGGACCTGGGAAACAGAAAACATCCCACATAGGGAGCCTGGCATGACTGGCATATGTTCACCTGCCCACCATCTTGTGATCACCTTTTTCTTTAAACAAGTCATTTTACTCCAGATGATGTAAATATCAGCAGAACCTAACTGATTTTATGATCTGCCACCTCTTTTTCATGTTCTTACCTGCCTTCTGACTCACAACAATGGTGGTTTGTTCTGTTCTAGGGCAAGGTGTCTGGGCTGGAGGTAAAGTTGTCTCTGGTCTCAGTGGAGCCTGAGGACTGGGGGCTGAAGACAAAGATCAGAAACAAAATTTGGGGTGCAGCCATGGAGTATCAGCTACATATATTTCTCCGTGGGGATCTTTGCCCCAGTGAAGGTATACCTGTTTGCCTCCACTCTTGCAAGGTTTCTATATTTATCAATCAAGCAAATATCGCAAAGAATATCAAGTGTTCAATGCGCTCTGTCATCCAGAGGAAATGGAACCAGGTGGTACCTCTGTGCAGAAATTTCCATCGCAACTCAAAAGCGAGAAGCACATAATATTATATATGACACAACAGCAGCAGAGCCCAATTGGGCCTTTGATGCCATCTTCACCCCCTCCCTCCCGTCCTTACCTCCCTTCTGACTCTCAGAAATGGTGGTCTGTTCTGGTTCCGCTTGAGGTGCCTTGGCTGGAGATAAAGTCGTCTCTGGTCTCAAAGGAGCCTGAGGGCTGGGGACTGAAGAGACAGTTCAGAGATGAAACTGGGGGTGCAGCCTTTTGCGGGGAGGCTTCTGGGCTTTCCAGGGGCACCTGTTTGGCCACTGTGGGAAAGAGGATGCTAGAATAGATGGACCTTTAGTCCGATTCAGCAGTGTGCTCTTCCTCTATACAGGTTCCTTAGTTTCTGCCTGGTGATATAGCACCTGTTAAGGGAGTGCGTACTTGCTTCCAATGGACTCTTATATATTTATCAATAAAGGAAATGCACATTTAAAATATTCTATTTCCCCACACCTCCTTCATCCAAAAGCAGTGGAAGGTGGTCCATTAGGGCAAGCGGGGTGCTGCCCTACCAAACACAGTCTAATCTCAGTCAGCCTCCACCTGCTTGCCTTCTTACTTACAACCAGTTGGCTCTGGCTCCATCTACTGTTGGTCACCCTACCTTCCGCCCTACCAGTCCCAATGGGCACCAGCCAAAACTGTCCAAAAAGAGAGATAACCAAAAAGCTGTTGCCATGAAACTTCTCAGCATGTGTTGTCCATCTCACTGAAGTATAATTCAGGGACAAAATAGTATTTCATCAAGAACAGGACCCAAGAAACAGGAAACATCCGTTGGAGCAATTATTTTTTCATTATGTTTGTTAGTTGCTTTACATGAAAAAAGAAATTATCTCAAAAGGACGTTCACAAGCAAAATAAAATGTGTGATGGACGTATGTCCAATGGCTTTTCTTTGAAGGAGATGTTTTGCACCAGATCATGTAAACATTAGCAGACCTGAACTGAACCTTTTCCCTTGTTCTTACCTCCCTTTCGGCTCTCAGCAATGGTAGTTTGGTCTGCTCTGGGGTGAGGCGTCTGGGCTGGGGGTAAAGTCATCTCTGGTCTCAATGGAGCCTGAGGGGTAGGGGCTGAAGGGGAAGATCAGAGATAGGTGTGGGGGGAAATTGACTCAGTTTCCATTAAAGGCAAATGAATCAAATCCGTACTTTTCAAAACTGTATGAGACCCAAAACACAACGAGGCTTTGAAATGGATACTTATCCAAATGCAGTTCTCCAGCTAAGCATATGTACAAAAATGCAGATATTAGGGGACAGTGAGCATACAAGTGAATATGTTAGTGAAACTAATATGCAGCAATGCATTATATTAGGGGAAAGTGCTTTTTATTTATTAGAAGTTCAGCCTAAAATGCTGTTACTTTGGTTTTGGTTTTGTTTTTAAAAAAATGCAAATTGCTGTGGAATGGTCGGGAACCGAAGATCTGAAAAATCAGAAACTGGAAGAACCAAATCTGATAGGTGCTTCCAGCCCTAAGAGGTGAAACTAGGATGCAGCCATAGAGTATCATCTGCATGCATTTCACTATGAGGATTTTTGCCCCATTGCAGGTATACCTGTTTGCTCATGTTAGGCTTCAATATTTGTAAATCAAGTAAACGTCACATGTGCAGCATGCATGCTCATCCAAAAGAAATGGAATCAGGTGGTTCCTCTGTGCAGAAATGTGAGGAGAGCTCAATACTCTACATGCCCCAACAGCAGCAGACTTCTTACCTCCCTTCTGACTCTCAGGCATGGTGGTCTGCTCTGCTCCAGGGTGAGGCGTCTGGGCTGGAGGTAAAGTTGTCTCTTCTGGACTCAGTGGTGACTGAGGGCTAGGGGCTGAAGAGAAAGAACAAAGATGGAACTTGGGGTGCAGCCTTTGTTTGTGTGTGGGATGCTTCTGGGCTTTCCAGAGGCATCTGGCTGGCCATTCTGAGAGACCGGACGCTAGACTAGATGAGCCCTTGGTCTGAGCAAATAGGGCCTTGAATAAGTTGCTCTCCAGGGCGTCTGCTGCATGCTGTAGGACTGTGCGTTAAGAACATAAGAACATAAGAAGAGCCTGCTGGATCAGGCCAGTGGCCCATCTAGTCCAGCATCCTGTTCTCACAGTGGCCAACCAGGTGCCTGGGGGAAGCCCGCAAGCAGGACCCAAGTGCAAGAACACTCTCCCCTCCTGAGGCTTCCGGCAACTGGTTTTCAGAAGCATGCTGCCTCTGACTAGGGTGGCACAGCACAGCCATCATGGCTAGTAGCCATTGATAGCCCTGTCCTCCATGAATTTGTCTAATCTTCTTTTAAAGCCATCCAAGCTGGTGGCCATTACTGCATCTTGTGGGAGCAAATTCCATAGTTTAACTATGCGCTGAGTAAAGAAGTACTTCCTTTTGTCTGTCCTGAATCTTCCAACATTCAGCTTCTTTGAATGTCCACGAGTTCTAGTATTATGAGAGAGGGAGAAGAACTTTTCTCTATCCACTTTCTCAATGCCATGCGTTTGCTTCCAATGTGTTCCTCTACTACATTTATAATTAAAGGAGACAAAGCAAACACATCTTAGTTCTTGGTTTCCATCTATTGTCTCTCATGCAAAGGTTGTTCCTCTTTCATCTAGCTAAAACATAAATCAAGGAAATAATAGAGCTGCTGTTTTGTCAAGAAGAGGACCTGGGAAACATTAAATATCCTTCATAGGGAGCCTTGAAGCATACATGACTGACATACATTCACCTGCCCACCACCCTTTTCTTTGATCAAGCCATTTTACTCCAAATCATGCAACTATCTGCAGAGCCTAACTGTGATTTGCCACTTCATGTTCTTACCGCCCTTCTGACTCTCAGCAGTGGTGGTTTGTTCTGCTCCAGGGTGAGGCGTCTGGGCTGGAGGTAAAGTTGTCTCTGGTCTCAATGGAGCCTGAGGGCTGGGGGCTGAAGGGAAAGATCAGAGATGAAACTTGGGGTGCAGCCTTTTCGGGGGAGGCTTCCGGGCTTTCCAGATGCATCTGGTTGGCCACTGTGGGAAACAGGATGTTTGACTAGATGGGATCTTGTTCTGATCCAGTAGGTCTTTTCCTGTGTTCTTACGGAAGGATGAATAACTTGCTCCTTTGTGATCTGCTGTCTGCTGATGGAGTGCCTGTTTGCTTGAAAGGAACACTTCTTATAAATATAGCAAACATTAGAAATAATACCGTTTGATTCTCCATGGATCTTTTCCTCATCCAAAGGAAATTACAGCACAGCTTTGCTCCTTTAATTTATCAGAGTACAGGTCACAGAATAATGGGCTCAGGTTTCAGGAAGCCAGATTTCAACTGAACATCAGGAAAAACTTCCCGTTACAGCAGTACAACAATGGAACCAATGACCTAGGGAGGTGGGGGACTCTCCAACACTGGAGGCATCCAAGAGGCAGCTGGACCGCCACCTGTCGGGTATGATTTAATTTGGATTCCTGTGTTGAGTGGGGGATTGGACTTGATGGTCTCATAGGCCCCTTCCAACTCTACTATTGTATATTCTATTGGATCTTACCCTTCATATCTCTGGAAAAAGTAACACTGGGACAAAATACAAATACAATTTTACCCAGGGCAGGTCCCATAAAACAGCATTTGGACCTGATACATAGACAAGGGTGTGCATATATATATGTTCATGTGCCCTATGGCATATGGGAAGGGTCATAGCTCAGTTGTAGAGCACCTGTTTTGCATGCAGAAGGTCCCAGGTTCAATCCCTGGCATCTCCACGTAGAGCTAGGAATGCTCCCTGTCTGAAACCCTGGAGAACCGTTACCAGTCTCGGTAGACAATACTGAGCTAGATGGACCAATGATCTACCTCAGTATAAGGCAGCTTCCTATATCCCTACTATTTGTGATCCCTCTTATGTAACAAGGCAGCTTCCTCCAAATCACATAGCAGGCCAAACCCATGATTCACCATCTCTTTCCCCTGTCCCCTCATTCTTACCTCCCTTCTGGCTCTCATCAACCGTGGTTTTGTCTGGTTCAGGATGAGGTGTCTGGGCAGGAGGTGGAGTTGTCTCTGGTCTCAATGGAGCCTGAGGGCTGGGAGCTGAAGGGAAAGATCCAAGATGAAACTTGGGTTGCAGTTCTGGGGATGGCATCATAAGTGACTGGAGGTATGAGGTAGGTGGATACCTGGCTGCAAAGGAACAATCAGGTGCACTCCTGACTGCTCCTAGGCAAGTGGGGCTTGCAGTCTGCACCAATCAGTGGGTTGATGGTGAAAACATGTTTGCTGGGATCAGCTGCCTAAGTGGGCTAGCTGTCAGGGATGTCCAGCATACTGGGATTGGCTGTGCTATGGCTTGATGTGTCGTTCAGCTGCTGAAAATGCCAAGGACAATGGAATCAGCACTTACAGTAAGCCCTGAAATGAAGCTTTCTATAAATGCAAATATTCCTTTGCATCTCCAGCTTACTTTGAAGATCCTAAACGATAAACTAGGGTCAATATATTATTTTATTGTTATTATTTATTACATTTGTATACCGCCCCATAGCCGAAGCTCTCTGGACGTTTTACGACAATTAAAAACATTAAAAACAAATATACAAGTTTAAAAACACTTAAAGAAAACCAATGTAAAAACACATGCTAAAATGCCTGCGAGAAGAGGAAAGTCTTGACCTGGAGCCGAAAAAGTAACAGTGTTGGCGCCAGGCGCACCTTGTCAAAAAAATCATTCCATAGTTTGGGGACCATCATTGAGAAAGCCCTCTCCTTTGTTGCCATCCTCCAAGCTTCCCTCAGAGTAGGCGCCCGGAGGAGGGCCTTTGATGTTGAGCGTAGTGTATGGGTGGGTTCATGTCAGGAGAGGCGTTCCATCAGGTATTGTGGTCCCAAGCCGTGTAAGGCTTTATAGGTTAAAACCAGCACTTTGAATCGAGCTTGGAAACATACAGGCTGCCCATGCAAGTGGGCCAGAATCAGTTTGATATGTTCGAACCGTCTGGTCCCTGTTACTAATCTGGCCGCTGCATTTTGCACAAGCTGCAGTTTCCGAACCGTCTTTAAAGGCAGCCCCGTGTAGAGCGCTTTGCAGTAATCTAACTTGGAGGTTACCAGAGCATGGACAACTGAAGCCAGGTTATCCCTGTCCAGATGGGGGCATAGCTGGGCCACTAACCAAAGTTGGTAGAAGGCACTCTGTGCCACCGAGTCTACATTAGCCTCAAGTGACAGAGACGGTTCTAGGAGAACCCCCAAGCTACAAACCTGGAGTACAACCCCATCTAGGACAGGTTGAACATCCACCAACCAGTCAGAAGAACTACCCACTAGCGACTTCCGGGAAGGGTGACTTCGCTTGTGCCTGCTTTTGAGACGGGCTCCCGCCTCAGAAGAAGCTTATTCAGATATAAATCAGTCAGAACATTTTTTTTTTTTGACTGATGAAATTTCTCCCGGGCAGGGAGAAACGTAGAGATCAAACTCAAAAGCCTGTTTTTGTTGGGAGGACTGGATTTCATTAATTTATGAGAAAAGGTCCAGCCAGCAATGCCGGACGGACTTCCGAACAAGCTCTATCTGATTAATGCGATACGTTTATCTTTTCTTCAAAGAGAAAACGGACTAACAGGCAAGCACTCTTCTTTCTATTTTTTTTTTACTTGGTTTAAATTGTTGTAGCAAAAAGAGATTTGTCAAATGAATCAGCTTTAAAGAACTTCTGGGTGAGCTATAACTCTTCTCTGTTATTCACGAAATTAACAGTTTATCTCTGTTTCTGTTGCAAAAAGCTGTCCTGGAAGTGCATTCTAAAGATATAAACAGAAGAGGGATTTCTATTCTGAGGAGAAAAAAATAAAAAATATGAACTTTGGAACATTATATTGTCTGGGACTATTCTCTTTTTGGTCTATTTTATTTTGACGAATCTGCTTCTTCACGACGCCACTAACTGTTTTGATGCTGGGAACTAAATTTGTTTTGTATTCTTGAACATAGAGAGATAAGGCAGGCTGCTCTGTTTATACTGTGATGTCATCAAGCCTGGAATATTAACCCAATTGTTGCTGAAATAAGAAGTGGTTCTTCTTTATTTTTGTTTTGTTTTCGTGGTTTTAAAAATGGCAATTAAGAAAGTGGCTGAGAATCTGGAAGTAATTATGTTTCAGAAAATAATGGATGAGATTGAGATAACGAAACAAACCCTGCGACAGGGCAGTAAGGAGCTGAAAATTGAACTGAGCAAAATGACGCAGGAGCTTAAAGAAATAGGGGATCCTGTGAGAGAGGAGAATGAGATCAGAGATGAGAAAAGAAAAAATAAAGGGAAGATACAAGCCCTGGAGATAGGGAATTAGAAAATGTGGAATTGGAAAAAGATCTGGAGTTTATGGATATTAGAAATAAAATCTACTGTTTGGAATTTAACGTTATCTCTGAAGAAATTAATGAAGATATTAGAGATAAAGTTATCAATGGCTTGGATAATTTTCTGGACTGGAATGACGTGATGGAGCTTGATATAGAGAAAATCTATGGAATTAACTGCAGCCATGTGACAATGGAAAAACTCTCAAGAGATGAGCCAGTGCATTTTGTAAAAAAGAAGAACAGAGATATGACTTTACAACAATATTTCAGCAACTTATTCAGAATGGATGGCAAGAAAATATTTGGGATAGAGGAAATTCCCATCAGACTCTTATTATATGACTATGGCTATGACAGCAAGATTATTATGGAATACTGATAATGGAAGATTGGACACTGAAATTACTGGACTTAACAGGACTATTGAAGATGGAAGATGGAATTAATATGGATAATGGAATAATGGCTATTGAAATTATTGGACTTAACAGATTTGATGAGATGGATTAATCAATATGTTTATTTGGAGAAAAATTGATAGATATATTTCTTAAAGAATTGAAACCTCTCTTTGACTTTTTGTGGAAAGAATAAAGTAATGTCTATGAGATTTGATGATTAATTAAGATAACTACTGGAGGAAAGTGATTTTATAATATAATTTAAGAGACAGGATTGTTATATATTGTAGACCTATAACTGATCTGCGACAAATGGGAAGTCAACATTTTATTTTTTTGTTTAATCATTTTTGTTTTGTTTTGTTTTTTGTCTTTGAATGTTTTATGGTTTTGTTTTGTTTGTTTTATGAAAATTTGAATAAAAATTATTGTATAAAAAAGAAGAACTACCCACTAGCAGCATCTCAGTCTTGTCTGGATTGAGCCTCAGTTTATTAGCCCTCATCCAGCCTTTTATCAAGAACAGGACCCAGAAAATGGCAATCGCTCTTAAAGTAAATAGGGAGCATTGGAGCTGGTGCTTTTTTTGTGTATGATGGTTCTCACCAGTACGGAATAGAATCATAGAACAATAGAGTTGGAAGGGGCCTCTAAGACCATAAAGTCCAACCTCCTGCTGTCACCTCTTTATTTCTGCCATTGGCAGCCATTTTGAACTGGCACCCATGGTACTTTTATCAGGCTATGAGTACTGGCAACTTCCAGAAGGAAGCAAAGCAAAAAGAGAGCCCTGTTTGGAGCACATTGGCTTAATGTATGTTCATATGACCTCCACCTTGTGATCCCTCTTCACTTTGAACAAGATGTTTTATTCTAGATCACACAGACATCAGTCAAGTCTGATTTGCAATGCTGTTGTTTTCTGTTCTGTTCTTACCTCCCTTCTGACTCTCAGCAATGGGGGTTTGTTTGTGATGTGTCTGAGCTGGAGGTAAAGTTGTCTCTGGTGTCAAGGGAGCCTGAGGGCTGGGCGCTGAAGAGACAGTTCAGAGATGGAACTTAGCCTTGGTATGGTGGTGGTGGAAAACACTTCTCTATGGAGATCTTTGTCCCACTGAAAGAATGCCTGTTTGTCTCTATCCATTGCAGGCTTTTATATTTACAAATAAAGCAAATATGACAAACAACATCATGAGTGTCTAGTGCACTCTGGCTGCATACACACTAGGGACAGGGGAGAAATTTGATTCACTTCTCATTTACAGCCAAATCTATCTAATCCACACTTCCCAAAATATGGCCTGAAACACAGTCATCCTTCAAAATTTGCACTGATCCGAATTTTGCGACCAAGCCAAATACACGTGCATTAGGGGAAGGTGTACACAAAATTGAAGATTTTAGTAAAGCTGACATACAAAAAGACATCGTATTAGGAGAAATTTCCAAAATGTGCACATGAGTCAAAACTGCATACAAATAGTGTTTATTAGGAGAAGTTTGCACTAAAATGCTGGGGAATTTTCATGATGATTTTTTTTTTAATTGCAAATTGGTGCAGAGACGTGAACTGAATTTAAGACTGGAAAAATAAGAGAACAAACGTTGACAGATCTTTCTATCCCTAGTACACACCAAACACTTGAAGCACATTTAAAGCACTTGGCTTCCCCCAAAGAATCCTGAGAACTGTAGCTTGTTAAGGGTGCTGGGAACTATAGCTCTGTGAGGGGTAAGGTACAGTTCCCAGGATTCTTTGGGGGAAGACATACGTTGGAAAATGAAACCAGATGGTAACTCTGCCCAGAAACTCTTATCACCCTTCAAAGGTGGGGAACCCATGATATTCTAGATGTCAAATCAGAAGGCTGGGATCTGCTGCCATCTCCATTTCAGTTCTTACCTCCATTCTGACCCTTGATGCTGGGGGTTTGCTCTGGTTCAGTGGGATGCGTCTGGGCAGGAGGTGACGTCTCTGGCCGGGATGTCGCCTGGGAGGTGGGGCCTGTTAGGAGAAAGAAGAGCGCTTCTTTGCTTGCATTCCATTTGATAAGTCATTTAGTCCATTCCTCAGTGCTTTTTTAACCTGTGGCACATTTTAACCTGGCTTGAGGGGGTGCAATTAGTTTTGTTTGTGCGTGATGCTCAACCACAAAATAGGTGGAAGGGGGGTGTACCACACAATCTCATCTAGGTAGCTCTGCTATTTGGAGTGAGGGAAGTTACTCAGTGGCGGCTGGTCATAGAATCATAGAATTGTAGAGCTGGAAGGGGCCTATAAGGCCATCGAGTCCAACCCCCTGCTCAATGCAGGAATCCAAATTGGGTCCATTAGGGAAATGGGGGATTGCCCCACCAAACTCAGTATACCCTTAGTGACGTCACCTGCCTGCCTACTTACGACCAGTCCGGGGCTGGTGGCCCTGGCTGTCAGCTTTTCCTCCTTCGGCTCAGCTTTGCCCTTGTAGAACTCAGGAGGAAGGAGGATTTGGACAAATCTAGAACTGGCTCCACTTGCCATTGACTCTGGTCTTGCCCACTGTTGGCCTCTCTTCCTTCCATCCCACCAGCCCCAGTGGACAATAGCCATCCCTGACGCTATTATGATCGATGTGGATGCTAAAGAGGCATGTTAATATGTAGGGCCTTTCAGGGGGTTTCTGAGAACTCCCCATTTGAGCCGCCCTTAAAAATGTAAGAGTCCTGCTGGGTCAGGCCAAAACACCCATCCAATCCAGCTTACTGTTCTCACAGTGGCCAACCAGCTTCCTCTGAGAAGCCTGCAAACAGGATCTGAGTGCAACAGCCTTCTCCCCACTTGTGATTCCAAGCAACTGGTATTCAGGAGTACGCTGCTCCGACTGTGGAAGGAGAACATAGCCATTGTGGCTAGTAGCCATTGATAGCCTTAAAAGATAAAGGTGTAAAGGTGTCCCCGCACTTACAGTGCGAGTCGTTTCCGATTCTTAGGGTGACGTCTTGTGATGTTTACTAGGCAGACCGTATATATGGGGTGGGATTGCCAGTTCCTTCCCCGGCCTTTCTTTACCCCCCAGCATATGCCAGGTACTCATTTTACCGACCACGGATGGATGGAAGGCTGAGTGGACCTTGACCACTTTTACTGGAGATTCAACTTCCTCCTTCCATTGGAATCGAACTCCGGCCGTGAGCAGAGCTTCGGCTGCGTTACCGCCGCTTACCTCTCTGTGCCATAGAGGATCTTGATAGCCTTACCCACCATTAATTTGTCTAATGCTCTTTTCAAGATATCCAAGCTGGTGCCAATCAATACAACTTTTGGGAGCAAATTCCACAGTTTAATTATGCTCCATCAGTGTGAAGATCATTATTTTTTGTCTTGTGTCTATTCCCAACCTTCCAGCTTTTGCCTTGAGGTCTGAGCCCACAAACTTCAGCGATATCTGAATATGATGCAATGTTTTGCAGGCATTTGTTCTTGGGTCTTTTTTGTATGGTAGCTTGCTTTAACTCTCATGTGATCCTGCCTTGGCCTTCAGGAAGAAATGTGCTATGTTCCTAAGCAGGTCAGGATTTGCTGGGGGATCTCAAACCACGGACTATGGCAGCAGCACCAATGCACCTCACTCCCTGAATCACTGGAACAGCTTGTAAGCAGGGCCTGCTGGTCTGGTATCCAAGTCCTGCACCCCCAACCTACCATACCTTTTGACTAGGCTACCTTTAGTAGTTGTTGTATCCATTCGACATCTGCCCACGGTCAAAACAAGGGAAGATCTGATGGAAGATCTTCCTTTTTTTTTTAATTCCCAGTCTCCTCTCCATCCCCCCCAAAACCAGTATATATTATGGGTATGCACAAGCCCCAGGGTTGTATTAGACCCCTAAAGAGAGTTCTCTTCGGTGATTATGGTAACAGAATTGTGGAAATGCTCACCAGGATGACAATAGGAGTCAGGACAAGTGAAGCGCACTTGATAGTCACGGCACATGTTGCCCTTCCCTTGTTGGGCATTTATACAAGCAAAGCCATGGATGGCATCATTCCTGTTGGGACAAGGAACAGGGCTATCAGGAATGGGAGAAGGAATGGCAGCTGCAGGAAGCGCTGTGGGCCTACCAGATAGGCACAGGAGATAAGAGACCTGCTAAGAAACTGAGCGCATCTCTGGACAGGAAATGGGAAGACCAGGGAACAGTGACTGGAATACTCTTCCTACATACTTCAGGAACGCAGAAGAGTTGCCTCCTATGAGGTTCAAGACATTTTGTACTCACCTCAAAGTCAATGAGGAGATTATTCTCCCTCTCCCCACAGAAGGCATTCCTCCAGAACAACCAGTCCAACTCAGGTATGGGAGATGGGACTGAGTTGCCAACCAATCTGGGTTTCAGAAGCTGGTAATTTTAATTATTGCTGGAACTGGATCTAAGGCCTTCCAGGAAGCATCCAAGACCTCCCAGGAATTGGGATTTTGACCCACTTCTGGGATGAAAAATGGAAATGGTCTACCTTTGAATATGCAGGAAGGTCGGCCTGGCGCCTTCATCGATATCTTTTTGGCACCAGATAAAGACTTATCCTTTTTGGTAGTCTAAGATGATTGTATTAGTGTGCTGCCTATGTTTTCTTTGGGGTATGTGTGGTTTTTGTTTTATTATTTTGTTTTATGGTATGATATATTAATTTTTGTTTTTAACAATGCTGTAAGTCACTTGGAGTCCTTCAAGTAGCAAGCGGCTAAGATATCTAAACCACCACCACCGGTGATCATCTAGATGTTGTTGGACTACAGTTCCTATCAGGACCAGCCAGCATAGCCATTGATCAAGGATGAAGACCAAGACCATCTGGAGGACTGAAGAAGGTTCCTCACCCTGGACCCAAGGGTTAAAGAAGGATGGTACAGGAAAAGTTTGTCTCTCAGGTAATCAGGTTCTAGGCTGCTTAGGGCTTCATACACCAACACTAAACCCTTAATTCCTACATCATATTGACTATCTTCTGATAGCCTTGAGCCACTGATCCCTCCCCATAGAATAGGGGGACATGGAGTCTCACACAGAAAACTGTTGTCCAGTCTCAGAAGCCGGAATCCCATCCACTGTCCGGACCTCAACTGCAACTGGGTGGGGGCAGATTATCTCAGGATTTTCATCCCAGAATTGTGACGTGAGTTCGTAGTCCCCAGTCCCAGAGGGATTGTCCCGGTCAAGCCAACGGGTCTTGCATTCTGAAAAAGCAATGTGAGGAAAGAAAGAAAAACTGACTTTCAAAGAAAACTGTGGCCTTTCCTCTAAGAGAACACTTGCAAGTAGAAGCTTTTTTTAAAAAAATGCTGCAAATATACCCTTAGCTGTTTTTGCGACAGAGTTTACAGTATTACAGGGACCACATTACTGACTGTAAATTACTCAATGAGTTGGATAGTTCTAAAATAATCTGTGTGCGCTCTCTAACTTCCGCATGGTTATTTGCTGGGAATCACAAATGAGGAGAGTTGCTGTTGCACAGGTCCTGCTTACAGGCTTCCCATTGAAGCATCATGTAGGCCACTGTGAGAACAGGATGCTGGCCTACGATGGGCTTTAGGGCTGATCCAGCTGCAGGATGATTATTTTATGTTCCATAATAATAATTCATTTTGTATGTGGGGCCAGTTTACTTGAAGCATTGCCCTCACATAATGCCTTCACATAATGTTTTTTTCTCATATGCAAGGAATCGATCCTTCAGTGTAGCAGCACCTACACTCTGGAACTCCCTGCCCATTGACATTAGGCAGGTGCCTTCTCTGTACTGTCTTCAGTGCCTGATAAGCCCTTTTTCGCTCAGGTAAGTCTACCCTCCGTGGCGCAGAGTGGTAAGCGGCGGTAACGCGGCCGAAAGCTCTGCTCACGGCCGGAGTTCGGTTCCAACGGAAGGAGGAAGTCGAATCTCCGGTAAAACGGGTTGAGGTCCACTCAGCCTTCCATCCATCCGTGGTTGGTAAAATGAGTACCCGGCATATGCTGGGGGGTAAAGGAAGGCTGGGGAAGGAACTGGCAATCCCACCCCATATATACGGTCTGCTTTGTAAACATCGCAAGACGTCACCCTAAGAGTCGGAAATGACTCGCACTATAAGTGCGGGGACACCTTTACCTTTTAAGTCTACCCAGGCATGTAAATGTGACATTTATTTTAATATGCAATTTCCTGTTATAATGAATACTTTGGATATGATTTTGAAAATGTTTATTATTTATTTATTTATTTAATTTATATCCTGCCCTTCCTCCAGAAGAAGCCCAGGGCTGCAAACAAAAACACCAAAAGCACTCTAAAACTTATTAAAACAAAACATCTTTAAAATCGTATTAATACAAAACAACTTTCAAAACAGCTTAGCAATTCCAACACAGACTGGGATAAGGTCTCTATTTAAAAGGCTTGTTAAAAAAGGAGGGTCTTTAGCAGGCACCGAAAAAACAAAGATGGTGCCTATCTAATATTTAAAGGTAAAGGTGTCTCCGCACTTGTAGCGCGAGTTGTTTCTGACTCTTAGGGTGACATCTTGCGACGTTTACTAGGCAGACCATATATATGGGGTGGGATTGCCAGTTCCTTCCCCGGCCTTTCTTTACCCCCCAGCATATGCCGGGTACTCATTTTACCGACCATGGATGGATGGAAGGCTGAGTGGACCTCGACCCCTTTTACCGGAGATTCGACGTCCTCCTTCCATTGGAATCGAACTCTGGCTGTGAGCAGAGCTTTGGCTGCATTACTGCCGCTTACCACTCTGCGCCACGGAGGATCTTACATCTAATATTTAAGGAGAGGGAATTCCAAAGTGTCGGTGCCATAGCAAGCTGACTTGCTTTTTTAACAGCTGATTTTACTGGTGATTTTAATGTACATTTTACATTTTATGTAAACAGCTTAGCGGTTTTAATGAGTAAGCAGTAGAGAAATTCTGTTAATAAAAATAATCATACGTATTTAATTAATTCATATTACTTATTTAATTTGTGGGTTTTTTAAAAAAAAATTCTGTAAACGACCAAGAGAAATGTTGTTATTGGACTATACACATATTTTGAAAATCAAATAAAGAAGCAAACTCCACCCACTAAGCAGGGAAGCCTCATAAGTAATTGCTTAATGTTAAGTTAATTTTATATCAAGTTGTTAAATGCTTAAGCTGTCTGTTTTTAGGGATTTTATCTGATGTCTATTTTACCGTATTGTATTTTATTCCTTGCTGTGAACCGCCCAGAGAGCCATAGGCTAGGGGCAGTATAGAAATGGAAATAAATAAATAAATAAATAAATAACATTGACTGGCCAGACCAGATCACCGGTAGTCTTTCACCATGTCTCAAACTCCAATACAGCACTACAGGAGAAGGATCGGTATATGTGTGCATGTGGCTGTAGTCTGACCCAGCTGAGTGAGAGAAGGAAAAATACTGACCTTTTGCAGGAGACTGTTTCGCCTCCTGGGCACCTAAACAAAAGACACAGCAGTCAGTGATGGTTTAGACTAGAACAATGCAGAAAACTTGCAATAGCTTAGGGAGAAAACAAAGGAAACCCATGCATGAAATTAACAATTTCATCAAGCAGAAAGAGTGGCTTTAACCCTTTGCTCCCTGCTATAGGCCAAATCCTGGATGAAGAGTCAAGCTTGGACATGGGAGACCAGGGTTCAAATGCCCACTCAGGGTACAAATGCAGCTCAGAGGATGACATTAGGTCACAACCTCTCAGCCTAACCTACCTCATAGGGTTGGTGTGAGGATAAAATGGGGAGCAGGAGAACCATGTATGCAAGTACTATTAGAAACTTTTTTTATGATAAGTCAGATCATTGCCCTATTTAGCCCAGTATTGCCTAATTAGTAGTATTCTATGCTCCTAGGAAAGAGCTATGGTGAAAGGCACATTGGCATCATTGTTTCTGAGGAGGGAGATTCTGAACAAAGTTATGCAGTGTAGAATAGATACCTCCTCCATGCCGAAGCCTTTTTTGTGCAATATCATCTACACTGACTGGCTGCAGCTGTCTTTGCCAGACATGCCTGGAAATCAGGAATTGAAGTTGGGATCCTTGCCATGAGAAACATGTGCTTTTCCACTGAGCTATGGCCTTTCCTCAACTCAGCAGGACAGATTTAAAGTAGCGAGTACGGAGGGGGGTATCAAATTAATTTCCCAGCCTCACAGTTTTCAATTGCACAGCTCTCCACCGCCAGCTCCATGGTAGATAGGGATGGAGAGAGCTCTCAGTTTCATTTCTCTTACTTTCTCATTTTTCCAGGCTCAGATTTGGCTCTCCACATTTCGGCAGCCATTTGTGAATTTTTAAAAGCAAAAATCCTCAGGAAAATTCTTTAGTGTGAATTTCTCCTAGTGAACATGCTTTTTGTAGGCAGCTTTGACTTATGCAGACATTTGGCAAGCATTTCCCCCTAATATAGTGCATGTTTGTGTTACTTTCACTAATATATGCATAAAGTAAAGGTATTCCCGCACTTATAGTGCGAGTCGTTTCCGACTCTTAGGGTGACGTCTTGCGACATTTACAAGGTAGACCATATATATGGGGTGGGATTGCCAATTCCTTCCCCGGCCTTTCTTTACCCCCCAGCGTAGGCCGGGTACTCATTTTACCAACCACGGATGGTTGGAAGGCTGAGTGGACCTCGACCCCTTTTACTGGAGATTCGACTTCCTCCGGAATCGAACTCCGGCCATGAGCAGAGCTTTCGGCTGCGTTTCCGCCGCTTACCACTCTGCGCCACGGAGGATCTTCAATATATGCATAGTTTCCTCTAATATGTGCCTTTTTTCTAAACATTGCTTAGTTGAAGAACTCTATCGCAAAATTTCAATGAGTGAATTTTGAAGGTCGGCTGTATTTTCTCACATTGATTAGGGAAGTGTGAAATTGATACATTTGGCTTTAAATGCCAAACAAAATTGAATCCCCCCCCAATCCCTAGTGGTAGAACACCTGCTTGGCATGAAGAAGGTCCCTGGTTTGAGTCTTGGCATTCCAAATAGAGCTGAGAACACCCTTGCCTGAAATCCTGGAGAGCCCCTGCCAATCAGTGCAGGCAACAGTGAACTAGATGGAGCAATGGTCTGACTCAGTGTAAAGCAGCTCCCTATCTTTCTGTGCATACCTGCTCCCTTCCTTAAATCGGGACAAATGCCCCCCAAGGGAGAGGGGAGGTTGCAGGCACTTACCAGTGAAAGAGAGAGCCAAGAGTACCCCAAGGAGCTGAAGGGAGAGAAAACATAAGAAGCGTCAACCCAGCACAGTCAGGAGTGTAGTCGTCCAGGGTCTCAGGGGGTCTTAGACCCCTTACTTTTTTGGGAGCAGGGTCACTATCTCTCTAGCATCCTACGAGCCAACCAGCACGAAAGGGGAGAGTGTTAGCCATTGAGAAGAGTATTCTAACATGTTTCCTTGTCCTTTCCTGCTGGTTGGAGTCAATCAGAGTGAAAGGAGGTGAGTCAGCCATTGAGAAGACTCTTTTCAGTAGCTAACTCTCCCTTTTTTATGCTTATTGGCTCCTATGGATGTCTCTTGTTGTGGGGAGAAGGCATTAACAATGATCTCATTCTCAACCCACCAGCAAAAAATAAAATAAAGAGTGGGAGGAGGAGGTATGGCTGTGACTATCATGAAGGGACCCTGCACTTCTGAATTTGCCACTAAGCAACTGAGCACACTGGAAGGAGGGCTTTGCAGAGGTTTTCAGGAGATGGATTGCTCAGTCTGACCAAAGATGAGATGATTCTTCCTGTTTCATGTCTATATCATTCATCTGGTATGATCAGCCCTGTCTTCCACCCCTCCTGGATGCCAACAGGGTAAGACTTTTGAGATAAGTGTCCAGAGACCCACTTAGCAGAATGAGTAGGAGGACCTCTCAAACACAGCAGAGCTGGCTGACCACATTTTGAAGAAATAATAGGCATATTCATCTCAAGCAGGGGTGGGGTGCCTCCAGCCTAGGAACCAAATGCAGACTTCTAGACCTCTGTCTGGCCCTCAGGACTCTCCACGGGCTGCACCTCTTTCCCAGCCACACCCCTCACCGAGTGTTTTTGCCTGGCTAAACTCTGATAATGCCTCCTGTTTGCCTGGATGGAGGAGAGAGAGGTGTGTGTGTACTTAACCTACTGTACAAAGGTAAAATTTACATTCATTGCTCCACTCATTTTTGCCTCTGGCCCCACCCACCCTTGGCATGTGGCCCCTGAAAGATTGCCCAGGAGGGAACATGGCACCTCAACTGAAAATGTTTTCCCACCCCTGATCTAAATAGGGAGACCCTCCTCTGAAAAAAGGCCATTAAGACTGCATATTCACTATACATTTATAGCCTCTCATTGGATCTTTTGGCTACTTGGGACCGGAAGGTAGCAAATCACATAATTGGCCAGCGGCTTAGGGACATAGACCTGCAGTACTCAATGTCCGGTTCATGAACATCATGTTCACCGCTTTAATTTGGTCTGAGCTTTCTCTTCCCAAATCCTGCAGCCTACCTCGAAAAATTGACTCTATCGCAATATAGATTCCTGTTCACTAGAGCCAGATTTAACTGCCTCCAATCTGCGATTCTTGTAGGCCATTTCCAGGGAATTCCCCAGGAAAGGCGTTTCTGTTTCTGTAAGCCGGGGGTGATTGAAACCATCGATCATGTTCTATTTGACTCTGAATTATACAAGGATGCTCGTATCAAACTGATTCTCCTAATTACGAAAACTTTCCCGGGTAGATCTATTGAGTGGCTATTGCATTACCTTCTATCCATCAAGGATAAGGCCATTACTAAATCAGTCGCGAAGTTTCTTTGCATAGCTCAGATTTTACGAAAAAGGAAACTCGGTGCTAGTTTGAATTTTTAAACAAAGCATTATTGTTGATACTGTATTGAGCTTTAAATCTATGGTGTGTGTACACAGCCCAAGTTGAGAATTTAAGTTTATGCCTAGATTTTACTCCAGAATTAGAGCACGCACAGGTTATGGAAATTCTTGGTTTTGTTGCATATCCCACCACCCACCACATTAAAAAAATGGTTAAAAACCTGCCCTCCAATAAAGCAATCAAGGCCCTGTCTGCACTATGATGCCACTTTAAACAGTCATGGCTTCCTCCAAAGGTTCCTGGGAACTGTAGTTTGTTAAAGGTGCTGAGTAGCACCTTTATTCCCCTCACAGAGCGACAGTTTATTCTTAACAGTCCATCCCTCTTCCCAAGGAACTGGTCTGTACTTTTCTTTTTCGTTCCTTTTTCATGCCTGGTTGCTTGTTGCATCTTAGAATTATACACACAGTCCATTAAAATGTTGATTGTCTGCCTTACAAAATAAAACCCATGCAATAGGACAGCAGAGTGGAACTTCCAGCCCTTGGGCCTAATTGGGCCTGCCAGTCCTTCCCAGTTTTGACAAGCCACAGCTGATCATAAGGACATACAGTACATAGCCCTGGGAGCGGAAGATCCAGGGATCAGGGAATCATTGGGGTTTGCAGTGCTGAGCATCAAAGCCCCGAACCAGCTGATCATTGCGGGTTATATAGCTCTAAGCATGGAACTTTGCAAGCCCTGACAACTGTTGGGGCTTCTGTAGCACTGTGCAAAACTAGTTCTCCACCCTTGCAATAAAACAAACAGATAGCAACCAAACAAAAAACAGAAATACCACTCATATCCGGGAATCCCAATAATACTAAAGCCCAGTTAAATCTGCTGTTGCCTTCACCTGTTTTAGAAGGGAAGTACACAAACATGCCATACTTTGAACCTACCCGTCTTTTTGGTTTAAACCTGGTGGAAGACCTTCTACCTGCTATGTACTGCTCTTTACAGAATACTTGAGAGAGCAATATTTGGGATAGATTTTATGGAGAGATGGGGTGAGGTCTGTCTATGAGTCTACAGTTTATTTACCGAGCAGACAAGATTAATAATACATCTATGAAAACTGTACTTCCCTGACCCTTGGTCTTTAGTTATGCTGATCAGTTCAGATCCATTTATTTGTTTCTAGTCCTTAGACCATTACAAAGTCTAAGAATTTAAAAATAAGAGATGAGGTAGCAGTAATCGAAATTGACTTGGACATAAATGAACTACAACCTGAACTTGGAATGCTGGATTTCCAATGAAGACATTGAACTTGTCAAGGATTATCAATACTTTGGCACAGTCATTAACCAAAATGGAGACAATAGTTAAGAAATTAGAAGAAGGCTAGGACTGGGGAGGGCAGCTATGAGAGAATTAGAAAAGGTCCTCAAATGCAAAGATGTATCATTGAACACTAAAGTCAGGATCATTCAGACCATGGTATTCCCGATCTCTATGTGTGGATGTGAAAGTTGGACAGTGAAAAAAGTGGATAAGAGAAAAATCAACTCATTTGAAATGTGGTGTTGGAGAACTTTGCACATACTATGGACTATGAAAAAGACAAGTAATTGGGTGTCAGAACAAATTAAATCAGAACTATCACTAGAAGCTAAAATGATGAAACTGGGATCAAACTATGGACACATAGTGAGAAGACAGGATTCATTAGAAAAGACAATAATGCTGGGAAAAACAGAAGGGAGTAGAAAAAGAGGAAGACCAAACAAGAGATGGATTGATTCCATAAAGGAAGCCACAGACCTGAACTTACAAGATCTGAACAGGGTGGTTCACAACAGATGCTATTGGATGTCACTGATTCATAGGGCCGCCATAAGTCGAAATCAACTTGAAGGCACATAACAACAACAACCCCTTCAAAAGAGAAAAGGCAATTCCTTTTAACAAATATTAAAATGATTGAAATAAAATATAAATTATATAAATCTGAATAAAAGTATTTAAAACCAGAGTAAACTTAATTTTTTCACCAAACAGCAGAACACCATTAGTGCTTGCTGTATCTCTGGGGTGAAGTTCTCCCACATGTGTAGGAGGCACTGTGGTGAAGGCTATCCATTGAGTCACCACCAAACAAATCTCTGCTGGATGCAGTAAAACTAGATGTGCCTTCAACAACAATGTCAATGAAGGCTAGACTGTATGGATGGGGACTGGAAACAAAGTCCTATGAGGAGAGACTGAAATAACTGGGCATGTTTAGCCTTGAGAAGAGAAGACTGAGAGAAGATATGAGAGCACTCTTCAAGTACTTGAAAGGTTGTCACACAGAGGAGAGCCAAGATCGCTTCTTGATCATCCCAGGGTGCAAGGCACAGAATAATGGGCTCAAGTTACAGGAAGCCAGATTTCGGCTGAACATCAGCCAAATATGTTTCAAGCTGGATTCCTGCACTGAGCAGGGGATTGGACTTGATGGCCTTATAGGCCCCTTCCAACTCTATGATTCTATGATTTTATGGAGGATGCTCTGTGAGATAGCCTGCCTGATGTCAGCAAGAAAGCTTTAAACACAGCTCATTAGTAAATCGGTAGCCAGTGCAATTCTTTCATTAGTGTAATATGTTGCTGATAAGTTGCAACACTGAGCATCCTAGCTGCTGTGGTTTGCACTATCTGCAGCTTCTGAAATGACTGCAAGGGAAGCCTCATAGAGTGCATTGCAGTAATCCAATCTAGTATTTTAATTCCTCTGTAGTGTTTGCAGTTGCTCCTGTTGTAGCCATATCTGACAAACATTTCCCTCAGCTCTTCATCCTGAAACAGTAGTGTACTGGAAAATCATCTGCATAGGCCAGCAAAATTTAATATCTTGCCTACTAATACAAAGTTGTTGCTACCTAACAAGCTATCCAGGTGGCTGCCTGTGGGGGCAGAATTCCAGGAGTACTAGGCTACTTAGGGATACATCATATTCTGTGAATCCTATATGAAATGGCCCAATCCACACCTCACAAACTAGCGTATGGATCAGAATTTAGCTAACCACCACATTTTGTACTTCTTTGAAAATTGCAACTCAGTTTTCAGAAGCTTAGATTAATCAAAATATCCTCATTTAATTTGATAGAAAAATGCATGTTTTCACAGAATAAGAGTTGCAAGGGGCCTATAAGGCCATCAAGTCCAACCCCTTGCTCAATGCAGGAAATCCAACTTAGTTTTGCTCCGTTTTAGTGCTTCTTTAATACTTTAAAACTCAGCAATACTCAGTTTTAATTATGTCATTGTTAATACTGAGAGGCAATACTAGCTTAAATACATCGGGTTGTATCCAAGTAGCCCCACTGAAATGAATAGACCTAATTTAATCATGCTCATTAATTTCAATCAGTCTAACCCTGAAAAGGACTAACACTGTATACAATTCATAGTTTGAAGAAAACACATGTAAATATATATTTAAATACAGTTTGAGAGGAGTTTTTTTTTAAAAAAATGGAATTATGGGTAAAAATGTGCACCAGGCTAATCAAGAAAAACCTGCAGAAGAAAAAGGTTCACACACCCCGCTGCCTTATTCAAGGACAGAGTACTGGCAACAAAAGTAATGGGTACCAACAAGCCTTGACCCAGAAACGCACTAATGAGAACGTTGGATGTACCTCACTATCCCCCTTGTAGTTTCCTGTCCTCTCCTTTGTCTCCCTAGATATCAGATTCACATCAGAAAGCTTGATTTTCTACAGATCCTCAGAGATGCAAACTGTCAGAGCAGGCGCATCCCTTGAAAAAAAGCAGCCTCTTTTCTTTCCAGTGGCCAGGAAACATAAAGACAAGCCCTGCTGGATCAGGACAAAGGCCCATCTAGTCCAGCATCCTTTTCTCACGGTGGCCACACAGACATCTCAATAGGAAGCACACAAGAGGACCGCAGCACCAGAGCACTCTCCCTGTCTGTGGTTTCCAGCAGCTGGTATTCAGAGGCATCATGCCTCCAATGGTGAAGGCAGAACATAGCCATCATAGTTACTAGCCATTGATAGCTTTATTTATTTATTATTGATTGATTAGATTTATATCCCACCCTTTCTCCCAGCAGGAGCCCCAGGCGGCAAACAAAAGCACTAAAAACACTTCAACACATCATAAAAACAGACTTTAAAATATATTAAAACAAAACAACCATTAAAAACATATTAAGACAAAACATCTTTAAAAACATTTTTAAAAAGCATTAAATTTTTTTTAAAAAAGAAAGTTTAAAAAATATTAAAAAGCAATTCCAACAGACGCAGACTGGGATAAGGATTCCATGGATTCGTCCAATCCCCTTTTAAAGCCATTCAAGTTGATGGCCATCATTGCCCCTTCTGGGAGCTAACTCCATAGTTGAACTACATGCTGTGTGAAAAAGTCCTTTTTGTCTTCCCTGAACCTTTCATTCAGCTTCATTGCAGGTCCCTGAGTTCTAGTATTATGAGAGAGGGAGAAAATGGGACAATTTAACACCCCCACACACTTGCATTTTTCTTTTGAATTTGTGCTTGACTTCTTTCACTCCTATTATTATGGATGGTTATTATCATAGATAACAATAAATCTTAATATATTGCTGATATTTTTTTTAAAAAAGTCAGTCAACATGCTGCTTTGGGGGCTTAGGAAGTGAAGAAAGAATTCTTACCATGCTCTGGAATCCCTTCACACCCAGCATCTTGTGGAAACAGTAGTGTGTCGGCTCCTCAGGAACGACTCACTTTTATTGGGGCCTAGGGCCTGCTGCCATACGTAAACTGACCTTTCACATATCCTGTTGGACTGCATTGCTGCCCTGTTGACATTTGGCGACCAGGAAATCTTGTCCTTTTTACGCCATCCATCTTGGGTTTCATGTTTCTCTATCATAACCTCTAGGGGTACAGAGAAAGATGAATTCATGCATTGGATCTGCTGCCTGTGCTCTGTTTGCAAGGTCAAACGTCAAAGGGAGGAGGGGAAGCATCCACGCAATGCATAGGAGAGAAAGCACAACTGCTCCAGGGTCCTTATGATGTCTCTGAACTGGAACTTGAGGTGTTTCTGTAAAAACCTTGTAGAAGGTTTATGGCGTGGAAACAGACGTGGGCTTGATCTTCAAGGATGGGGTAATTGTTGGGCTGAGAGTAGGGATGGGGTAGAAATTTGATTCAGTTCCAATTTCAAGCGAAATCTATCAAATCTGCGCTTTCTGAAACAACATGAGACCCAAAGCACAGCCATCTGTCGAAATTTGCACTTTTCTGAATTTAGCGATGCGGTTCACCAACCAAATGTTTGTTTGTTTATTTTATTATGGTCAAAGACCCAAAAGGTGTACAAATCCACCAATAATACAACATCCATAAAAGCAATTCAATCATTAATACACACTATACGCCAACCAAATGATGTTTACAAAAATGCATGGAAGTATGCATAAGAAAAATTACATTAGTGAAAGGAACATACAAAAATGCATTATATTAGGAGAAATTGCTTGCAAAATCTGTACAGATAGTTCAGCACAGTTGGGGTTCATAGACGTGCATTTCAGACAATCGCATCATGTGTAGCAGGCAGGTTACTCACCTCTGATTTATGGCAGCATCAGAAAACTCTTCATGGAGGTTTCCCTAAGGAAGCCGGAACCAGGATGTCAATATTCCTCAGGCCCTTCCTCTTACTATAGAATCTTAGCTGGTGATCTTCCATCAGTAAGAAACACTCCCTGTCTTCAGGGCACAACCCACCGACAGGCTAGCAGACACATTTGCTGTATTTTCAGTGGCGTTCCCTAGAGGGGAATCACATAAACGGTATGATGCATGCGTCCAAACATGGGCTACATTCACTGAGGGAGCCACCTTATGAGAATGCCTCTGCTGTGCTTGCAGATGATGTATTTGTTTCATCTTATGAATTCTGCCCTGCCTTGGCATCAATAGGCCTTCAAGGGACCTTGCTTTAAAAAATATAAATGAGTTCAGTGTCAGTTTATTTGGTCTACAGACCATAAACATCAAATACATTATAGGGTTATGAAATCGAATCTAATTTTATTACAGTCAACAGACCATTGAATCGTCAGATAAAAACAGATAATATTACAACCACATTTTAAAAATATATAAATAGAATATATATAAATAAATGAAATAATATTTTTAATTTTTTTACAAAGGACCAGATAACACACGGTTGGTTTGGAGACTATCGAACAATCATTAACGGTCTAATATGAATAGCCAAGTTCAAGAATTTTGCCACTTGCTCCCTAATTGACTTGTTAGTACCTTGAAGTAATGTATCATAAGAGACTTGCTAGAACAACCAGAGAAAGACTGGATAATAGGGTATATTCTTCCTGGTCTCTTGATAGAAACTGCAATACAAAAGAACATGCAGGATCGAATCAATCTCTGCATTGTTGCAGGAGCAACACCTGGAATTCATGGTTGTAGTCGACTTGAAGGCAGATAACAACAACAAATCAAGTAATTTAGAATGGAGAACATTAAACCTTGCTAAGGAGAAGGTCTTCCTATATTTTGGGGTGGTTAACCATCCCAAATAAGGCTTCCCATCTTTGCAAGGGTAACTTAAAAGACCCAATGACTGAGGGGAACATGGACATTTTAGCCAGGAGTCCCAACAAATATTTGTCATGTTAAAGTGAAGTGAATTCTGAAGTCCTGACATCCTATTTAATGTTGGTAAACATGCTGTTGGTGGTTGATAGTAACTACTAGGTTGTAGGAGGTGCAGTCAGTTTTAAGCAATGCAATTCCAGAGGGTGGGACCCAAATGTACTTCCTGTACTTAGGATTCCTCTGCCTATGTCTGGGACTAAATGCAGCATGCCAGTTTCCTGTTCTATCTAGGGAAGGACCCCCCCATTCAATTCCATTGATTAAGTCTTCTCTGCATTCCTTCCCTCACACATTCCAGTTTAAGTATGATTATTGTTAAAGTAAATCCTTGAATTGAAGAATGCCCAGTTTGCCTCAGATCTCGGTGCAGAGATGGCTGATGTGGTGCTTTCCTGATGTGGATTACAACTCCCAGCATTCCTGACATTTGGCTGGGGCTGATGGGAGTTGTGGTCCACATCAGCTAGACGGCACCACACTTGCTAATCCTCCTTTAGTTCATTTTAGTCTCTCACTCCCCCACCCCCAAACACAGTTTTACTGATGTGCAGATACGTTTTGATAAAACACTGCAAAAAAGTATTTATTTAACTGCCTGCAGGATTTTATTGAGATCCTTTTTGTCTAGTGTTTTCCTGCTGCACATCCACAAATGTATATTAATAAGACTTAATGGAAAACAATATTAAGAAAATAAGAGCCCTGCTGGATCAGGTCAGTGGCCCATCTAGTCCAGCATCCTGTTCTCACAGGGGCCAGCCAGATGCCTACTGGAAGCCCCCAAGCAGGACCTAAATGCAACAGCACTCTCCCCTCCTGGGGTTTCCAGCAACTGGTATTCAGAAACACTGTCTCCAAAAGCAGAGGTAGAACATAGCCATCAGGGTTAGTAGCCATTGATAGCCTTATCCTCCATGAATTGGTCTCATGTTGATACAACAGCCTGCACAGAACTCTACAGGAAAAGAAATGTTGATCTATGCCCAGAAAGGGATACATGGGCACTGGCAAATGTAGAGCGGTGAAATAGAACACAAAGGAATTGAAAACTGCAGCATATCATGCTCTACAAAATTTAGAAATAGAGATGGAACAACTGAGAATTCTGAATGCTTTGGTTCTGCTCCAGAAACAAGGCTTAGGCTAGTTAATTCAGATCCCCACAATTCAGTGAGAAACGCAGAGACCTTCAGAAGCATCCTGAGCAATAAGAATCAGTGAGTTTTGCCTGTGGCGCAGACTGAGCACTGGAACATATCCCACTATGGATAGAAGGGAGATGTTCCTACAGGCTTTGCAAGCTGAACAGGTTTGGACTGGCAGTTGCCCTTTGGCACTTTTAACTCTCATTTGGCTATAGTGGCGATTGCATCACATCCCTGGAAGGAGGGTTTTAGTAAACTTTGCCATAATGAATGCACAGTGAACATGCAAACATCTGTTGTTCTGGCTGTCGTCAGGCAAAAGTGAACTTAAGAACCCAGCTGGATTAGACCACAGGCCTGTCTACTCCAGAATTCTGTTTTCACAGAACAGCCAATCAGATCCCTCTAGGAAGCATGCATGAATGCAAGAGCTCTGTTCATGATCTCCAATGAGACTCCCCATTCCCTTCCTGGACACTAGGGGACAGGTGATCACATGACAGCTCCTACTTCAACAAAGCTTACTTAGAACCTAAAACAGGGGTAGGCAACGTGGTGCCCTCCAGATGTTTTTCTTCCTCTCTCATAACACTAGAACTCACAGTGATCTGATGAAGCTGAATGTTGGAAGATTCAGAGCAGACAAAAGAAAGTACTTTTTCACATAGCTTATAGCTAAGTATGGGATTTGCTCCCACAAGAGGTATTGATGGCCACTAGCTTGGATGGCTTTCAAAGAGAATTAGACTAGCAATGGCTGTGCCCTGCCTCCATGGTTGAAGGCAGTTTGCTTCTGAATACCAGTTGCCGGGAATTGCAAGTACGGAGAGCTGAGTTGCATTCTGACCTTGTTTAGAGGCTTCCCATTGGCATCTGGCTCTCCAACTTTCACATCCACACATAGAGATTGGGAATACCATGGCCTGAATGATCCTGACTTTAGTGTTCAGTGATACTTTTGAGGACCTTTTCTAGTTCTCTCATAACTGCCCTCCCCAGTCCTAGCCTTCTTCTGATTTCTTGACTATTGTCTCCATTTTGGTTAATGACTGTGCCCTCTTGTGTGCAGGAGTCAGATCCTGGGCAGTGTTTTCAAAACTTTCCCAATACTTGCTTTTGTGGGGGTAAAAGCAATACTAATCCCATATGCCCAGAGTAAATCCCATTGAATTCTATAGGACTTACTTTTGAGTAGACATGGTTATGAATGTGCTGTAAATTAATGGGACTTTTGAGTGAATGTAAAAAAGAATTGTGTTTCTCTCCAGTCCTATTTTAAAGCAAGTAGGCAGGTATTACAGTTTTTATTCTGTAGGAAACTAATACTGCTTTTTTAAAAACTAATACTGATTTTTCTGCAGTGACCAACTGGTTTGACAATAAACTATTATATGGGCTGTATGTATTTATACATCTGCAGTGTGTGTATGTAGTCCTTCCAACAACCCTGTGAGGTAGGGTTGGGAAACCAAAGCAACTCTCAATAAGAAATAAATCCATTTAAAATCCAATAACCATAAAGCAAGAATAAACGGTTGGAAAACAGCCTAACGAGGCATGATTCTGAATTTTGGGTTGGGTGAATGAAGTTTGTTATTTGATTTATATCCCACCCTTCCCCCAGTAGGAGCCCAGGGTGGCAAACAAAAGCACTAAAAGCACTTTAAAACATCATAAAAAACAGACTTCAAAATATATTAAAACATCTTTGAAAATATTTTTTAAAAGCTTTAAAAAAACATCTTTTTTAAAAAAAGAAAAGGCTTAAAAACATTAAAAAGCAATTCCAACACAGACTCAGACTGGGATAAGATCTCAACTTAAAAGAACAAGTTGAAAGAACAAGTTCCTTATCATTTGAGGCTGTAGTTCTCTGCACACTTCCCAGTTTGAGTAAGCCCCATTGAATACATTGGGACTTGCTTCTGAGTAAACAAACATCGGATTGCACTATAAATATATTTACAGATTGTGTAATTCATAAACATATTTGATAGCCATGTTTATATAAATATTTCTTCATACTGTGTCCTAATAATTATTTGATTTCACACTATGGTTGTAGATGATTTTTTCCTCTACATTTTAAGTGTGCCCTTCTTCCTGGGGGTGGTCATGGTTCTCTGTTGTTTTCATCCTGAGGGGAGGATAGGCTGAGAGATGGTGAGTAGCACATTTAAGGTCTCTTCACCGCCCCCCCTTTTTTTATTTGTATTTATTTTATATTTCTCCAATATCTTCCCCTGGCTGTTTTTATGTATTTTAAATATTTTTAGATTAAATAAATAGGAAATCAAAACTGTGAACCTCCCTAAAACCAATTTACCTATCCTTATGTTTTGGTGTGTGATGGTGAAGGCATGAAGTGATGGTGTGAAGGCATGCTGGTAGAACAAGAGACCATTTTTGAGACATGTTATAAGGTGTTTGAGGACTTTGTCACACATTACTTTTTGAGACCTGTAGATTCATGTTGGAAAGAACACGTGCATGTATTGAATGGTGGCTTGGGTGCTGTTTTTTCAGTCTACGCTGCATGCGTACGGAAGGTGATACATCATCTGGCAGCTAGCTTCATAACGTGAGAATGAAAAACATTTGGATCACCATTCACTTGTTTACTTTTCTCACTATTGAGACCACTTCATATATTACTTTTTCATACACAGAAATTTAATCTTTGTATAGGAAAAAGTATTTTGTAAAATATGAAGGACAGTGGCTGCCCAGTCAGTATAACCACTGTACAAGATCTACTCAGCCACTGTAATTACCTTTTTGTTTTGAGTGCCCTGTTGTCTGGGTCTTGGTTCAGGTGTGTATCCAACTTTGATGTGCTTATGGAAGGGGTGTGCAAGTAGTGCCCCCCCCCCAGTGTGGAGGCTTGGACAAACATTGTGTTATGGAAAACCAAAGTCTGTGTGAAAGTACATATTTGGGAATGCCATCAATGTAATCCTAAATACACTTAATAAATAATATCGAACTTGCACATCACAAAATATTTTACGGTCATGTCCATAAGCACCAGGAGGGTAGTCGCCCAGGGGGTCTTAGTCTCTCCGCTTTTTTGGGAGCAGGGTCCCTATGTCTCCAAGCATCCTACAATCAGCATGAAAAGGGAGTGTGTTAGTCAAAGAGAAGAGTCTTCTAATATTCTTCCTTGCCTTTCTTGCTGATTGGAGCCAATCAGAATGAAAGGAGGTGAGTCAGCCACTGAGAAGACTCTTCTCAGTTGCTAACGCTCTCCACTTACATGCTGATTGGCTCCTAGAGATTTGTTGTTATGAGAGAATGCATTAACAAAGATCTCATTCTTAATCCAGGAGCAAAAAAGGGTGTATGTGGCTGCAACTATCATGAAGGGACTCTGCACTTCTGAATTTTCTACTAAACAACTGATAAATACCTATGTAACTTTGTGTCTGGAGACTTATTAAGAATCACTTTCCATAATTGTAAGGAGGTATGTCCACACGCATGTATCCCAGGCACCTAAATGAGGGGCGAGAGCAGCATAGGGACATAAGCAGATGTCTTATACCAGGGGTTCCCAAACTTTTCTTCTACATAGACCACATGAAAATTGCTGAGGGTCTGAAAGTATCTGAAAATTTACTATGGGCATATGCAAGGTAATTAACTCCCATTAGTGATAAGAGCAAGAATTTATTATTATTATTTTAATTAAAACAAGAGGCTTATCAGTACTTTGAAGAGGTTGTTGTTGTTATGTGCCTCTAAGTCGATTCTGACTTATGGCAACCCTATGAATCAGCGACCTCCAAGAGCATCTGTCATGAACCACCCTGTTCAGATCTTGTAAGTTCAGGTCTGTGGCTTCCATTATGGAATCAATCCATCTCTTCTTTGGCCTTCCTCATTTGCACAAAGCACTCCTCGAACACCACATTTCAAAGGAGTTGATTTTTCTCTTATTCGCTTTTTTCACTGTCCAACTTTCACATCCACACATAGAGATCGGGAATACCATGGTCTGAATGATCCTGACTTTAGTGTTCAATGATACATCTTTGCATTTGAGGACCTTTTCTAGTTCTCTCATAGCTGCCCTCCCCAGTCCTAGCCTTCTTCTGATTTCTTGACTATTGTCTCCATTTTGGTTAATGACTGTGCCAAGGTATTGATAATCCTTGACAAGTTCAATGTCCTCATTATCAACTTTGAAGTTACATAAATCTTCTGTTATCATTACTTTAGCCTTCTTGACGTTCAGCTGTAGTCCTGCTTTTGTGCTTTCCTCTATAACTTTCATTAGCATTCGTTTCAGATCATTACTGGTTTCTGCTAAGAGTATGGTATCATCTACATATCTTAAATTACTGATATTTCTCCCTCAATTTTCACACCTCCTCATCTTGGGCCAATCTCGCTTTCCATATGATGTGTTCTGCATATAGATTAAACAAATAGGATGATCAGATACACCCCTGTCTCACACCTTTTCCGATGGGGAACCAATTGGTTTCTCCATATTCTGTCCTTACACTAGCCTCTTGTCTGGAGTATAGGTTGTGCATCAGAACAGTGAGATACTGTGGTACCCCCATTTCTTTTAAAACCATTCCATAGTTTTTTGTTATCTACACAATCAAAGACTTTGCTGTAATCTGTAAAGCACAGGGTGATTTTCTTCTGAAATACCTTGGTCCATTCCATTATCCAGCGTATGCTTGCAATATGATCTCTGGTGCCTCTTCCCTTTCTAAATCCAGCTTGGATTTTTGTTTCCGGAGAGCTGGTTGTTAAATATTTACCAGCACACCACTGGTGGGGCACCTTGTACAAATGTTATCATTGTCCAGGAGGCTACTTTCAGTCACACACATGCCTCTATCCTCCATCTAGGCAAGCAAGAGGTGTTATCAGAGCTCCAGGACACATTCCAGACAGGCAAAAAAACAGCCGAGGAGGGGACAAAGCAGAACTGTGGAGGGGTGTGGGCCTGGGGAAAGTCCTGAGGTCTAGAAAGAGAGGCCTGGAGGGCCACTTTTGGTCCCCAGGCCTGAGCTTCTCTGCCTGACTTATGGTAAACCACCGTGGAAATGTTTAATTGAACACTGTACTTAAAAAAAAACACAAAAAAAATACATACTTACTTGACATGTATTATGCAAGGCATGCAGTAGCTTATTGTCAGAATCTACATGACATGAGTCTACATGACATTTGATCTTAGCCAAAGGCGGCCAAGCTACAAATCTCCAGATCATAAGAACATAAGAAGAGCCTGCAGGATCAGGCCAAAGGCCCATCTAGCCCAGCATCCTGTTCTCACAGTGGCCAAGCGGATACCCCAACGGGAAGCCCGCAAGCACAACGTGAGTGTAACAGCACTGACTCAGTGGAGCATTCCTGACTCAGTTGAGTAATAGGTGTACATAGGTGCATTCAGGGCTTCTTCTTCTTCTTTTTGCAATAGTATTCACCACATCTCCTTTTTTGCTGGCCATGCCAACCATTTTTGCTGTCACCCACAGTACTTTTTATCAAGATACAAGTACTGGCACCTCATTTTTTAACCAAAAAAAAAAAAAAGCACTGGGTGCATTAGACAGGACATGCCTGGTGTAAATGTGACCTTTTAAAAAAATAGCAAACCAGGCGTTTGGCAGCTTGGGGAGCAACTCCGAATCCAACCATTTTGACATGAACCAAGACTAATGCATTATCATGCATGATACATGAACGAGGAGAGAAACACAGCAGTCACCTAGCTTGTACAATGCTCTCCCTTCACCCCAGCCCTCCAATTTTGTAAGCATTTGTAAGATAAAATTTAGAAGACAGGAAGCATCTCCTGTAGCTCAACTCCCATCATCTCATCATTGACAATGCTGTCCAGGGATGATGGGAGTTGTGCTTCATCAACATCTGGGGACCCAAGGTTGAAGACCAGTGCTTTAGACTCTCTAGAGCAGCAGTGAAAATTCCTGGCTGTGAGCTGGAGCGGGAGGGACACATGTGCAGAGGCATTGCCCAGTGGGAGAATTCAGAACCACAATGGCATTGCTCAGTGGAGGAGTTCGGAACCACAAACTTCTTGACCACAAGGCAAAGCAGTTGCCGACGGAAAACACAGCCACTTTTTAGGAATAGAAGCATAGAGTGGAAAGGGACCACAAACTTATTTATTTTACAGATTTAAAAACTGTTTCACAGCCAGAAGCTGTCAAAGCAGGGTATAATACTGTTGCACACCTCCCCAGTCTCCGAGTGGTAAGATCTCCAGGGTCCTTGTGCTCATCCAGGGTTTGGTTTCCTTTGGGGAAATGATCAGCGGAGACTGCGGTGTCTTTATGAAATATGGTTGGTTTGTTTACACACATTCCAACCTGAGCGTAAGATGGAGGGTGTTCAAGGCATCAGTAGTCCAACATCCAGCTTTTCCATCTGTATTACAGGAGGCACCCCAAATGCTATGGTGCAGAGAGCCAGTCTCTCTGCCTGCCTCCAGTCTCCAACAGTTCTTCAGACACACTAAAACTTCAAGTCTCTCCTGGGCTCCGGGGGGGGGGGTTTGCTCTCCTGAAGAGTTTCAATGACAAAAGGGTCTTCCTGGCCCATTCACCAGTTGCTGGGCAATTGATAGTCCCATTATCCTACCTGGCCACTCTATTTGTTTAACAAAGGAAATTCATCTGGCTAGCCCCACGGCATGGGATTCCAAATTAGAGGCTGGAAAGGGTACCCACAGGAATCATCCATCCCAACCCCCATGTTGATAACAATACAATAGAATGCAAAAGATATTGACTCTAAAACCAAGAAAACCATTTCTAATTTTCCATAAAATGACTGGGTCACACTTCAGGGAAAGCCTTCTAAAACAAAGTAAAGCAAAGCAAAATATCTTCATGCCATAGGTTCACCACCCCTTGTGATAAAGGTTTATAAAATGATGCATGGTGTGGAGAAAATTGGAAAGAGGCTTCTGCCCTGTCTCATAATACCAGAACCTGGAGTTATCTACCAAAGCCAAAAGTTGGCTTTTAATTTCATTGGATGACCAATACAGGGCCACATCAGTACACAAGCCATATGCATCCTGTGATCAGTGGAATTATTTCTTAAATTTAACCTAGAACAGGGGTTCCCAAACTGTAGTTTACCAGTGGTCTGCAAGCTTCATTCATGCCATCTGTAGCATATATACAGTAGTGTGGTGGTAAATTGAGAAGTGCAGGGTCCTTTTTTGAGTCATGCCACCCCTCCCACTGCCACCCCTCTAAGGGTATACACTGATGCTATTGGCACTGGCATAACTGAAAGCTACACCAATAAAGAATTAAAACCCAGGACGTTGTACGGAAGCTTCACCCTCTCATCTCAGTCCTCATGGATGGATCCCTTCCCTTTGATTCACCAACACACATAGATTAACCAACCCCCTTAGCCCCCAAATTACCCATCAGCCTTCCACAAGATAATAATTCCACCCCCCAAGACAACACTCACCAGCCAAGTACTGTGGCCTGTAAGTACTTCACAACCCATATTTTTGTAACTTCATGTAGACAGCAAATAGGAGCTTTGTCGAGTCTGACAAACCACCCCGCGTGGCTGATAGGCTTTGTCAGTCACAGACTTCACAGGCCGGCCTGATTTTGTCAGTTGAGACGACTACAGGTAGCTTTTCTTTTTCTTTTTTGGGAGACAACTCTTTCTCAGTATATTAAAGAAAGAAGTGAGTCAAGGAAGATCGATAGGAAGACAGGAAACTGCCTTATACTGAGCTTGTGTTTTTAGTTGGGTGAGAGGAAAGGCTGGGAATTGGAGACACACAGAGAGGACGGCTCCCTGCACCATGGCTTTAGGATGCCTCCTGTAAGCCTGATGGAAAAGCAAGATCTATCAGACTGCTAATGCTCTGAACCCCTCCATCTTAAACTCAAGTTGGACTGTGTATAAATAAAAACCATAATTCCTAAAAGACACCACAGTCTCCATTGACCTTCTTCCCATGGAAACCGAACGCTCCAGGGACCCCTGGAGATCTCTCACCGCTCAGAGACTGGGATGGCACGCAGCAATATCTTTATCCTCTGAATTTGTCTGATCCTTTTTAAAAACAAAAACAGAAAAACAACCATCCAACTTGGTGGTTGTTACTACCTCTTTTAGGAGCAAATCCCCCCCTCCGTTTAACAAAGTGCTGTGTGAAAAAGGACCTCCTCTTGGGCAGTCTTGAATCTTTCAATGCATTTTGGACCAGTTAAAGTTTCTGAGTCATCTTCAAGGGCAGCCCCATGTAGAGTGCATTGCAGTAATTCATTCTGTAAGTTATCAGAGCATGGAGTACTGTGGCCATCTTGTATGTTATCTCTACTAATCCATTCAATTGTATGCATATTTTCTCCTAACATATGCATTTTTGTAAACATTATTTGGTTGGTGAACTGCATTGCAAATTTCAGATAAGTGAGAATTTTGAAGGATGTCTGTATTTCAGTTCTGATATTGTTTTAAATTTGAACTCAGTCAAATTTCTCCCACATCCCAGACCTGGATCTGGATCAGAGATTTACTGGAGAGTCCTGCTCCACTGCTCTTCCTCCCACGAGGAGACCCCAATGTGACACAGCCCAGATGCTCTGGATGGAAGAGAACTTTCCCACCTTGTATTTAGTCATTTAACACAGAACTGAGGTCTCCAAAGAGAACCAGAGGAATACAATTTCATACCTAGTGATCAGTGAAGCAAGTTTCATGAACAGCATGAACTGTGTTCTATTTCCAAGGAAATGTTTTGTGAGAGCAGTCTTGTCTTGGAAACTGTCGTAGAAATCTACCAGGCTTTGCTGGCCTTGTTGACATGCTTCAGTTCCTGATGAGATATAGCAGTAACAAAGTAATCCTCAAGATCTTCACACAGGTTGGGGTGAGAGCAAGAAGAGTGTCCAGGGGATGAGAGATACACATACATAAGAAGGGAAATGGATTGTATGAACTAATATTATTATTTATAATATTTGTCTTTTTTTCAAAAAATGAACTGAGAGCAACTTACAAAAACAAACATGAGAAACTAAGATGGAAACAAAAATAAAAACAACCCAAAATACTCTCAGTAATATGCATAAAAGAGCAAATCCAACTTAGCCCCACCCCACTAAAAACAAAATGCAGTGAATTAAGTTCCAAAGGCTGGGGTGAATGAGAATGATGTTGCCCGCTGCCTAAAAGCAGACAATGTTGGTGCCAGGCGTGCCTCCCTGGGAAGAGCATTCCACAACTGGGGGAGTCACCACCAAGAAGACTTGTTTTCATGTTGCCTCCCTCTGCATCTCCTTCAGAGGAGGCACACAGAGAAGGGCCAATGGATTTCCCCCCATTCTTGCTTACTTTTCATCTTTCTGACCCATCCTGTTTTCTTAATGTACAAAATAATATATTTCTCTAATAAAAAGGCTGAAAATAAGGAAGAATCGCCCACCTTGGTTAAAGAGCCAGCTTGTTTGAGGAGCTTACTTGTCCCTGAGAAATGTGAGGCTAGTAAAACACTGCTGGTCTCCCTCACCGTAGGGAAGAAGGTTACTAAAGGAGGAAGTCTCTGATCTTTGACATCAGGTGACAGGTCTGGGCAGGAATGACTCCATCCTGGCAGAAGTAGAGTCACTTTCAACAGGAGGGGTGGGCTGAACCAGAGGCAAAAGTGGGTGGGGGAGCAAATGTAGACTTTACCTTTGAACACTAGGATAATTTCAACACCTACTCACACATCCCTCTCTATCTTCTATCCAAACGGGCAAGACACATTATTAGAATTCAAAGTCACTTTTCAGCCAGTGAAGATCACTTAGAATCATAGAATGTTAGAGTTGGAAGGAGCCTAAATAAGGCCATCGAGTCCAACCCCCTGCTCAATGCAGGAATCCAACTTAAAGCAGATCCGACAGGTGGCTGTCCAGCTGCCCTGTGAATGCCTCGAATGTTGGAGATCCCACCACCTCCTTAGGTCATGGGTTCCATTGTTGTAATGCTCTAACACTGTTTTTCTTAATATTTAGCCAAAATCTAGCTTCCTGCAACTTGAGCCCATTGTTCCGTGTCCTACACTCTGTGACGATCAAGAAGAGATCCTGGCCCTCCTCTGTGTGACCTTTCATGTACTTGAAGAGTGCTGTCGTATCTCCCCTCAGCCTTCTCTTCTCAAAGCTAAACATGCCCAGTTCTTTCAGTCTCTCCTCATAGGAGTTTGCAGTCCCCTGGTCATCCTTGTTGCCCTCCTCTGAACCTGTTAGGGGTGCAAAACAGAACCAGTGAAGGGTGTAGCCTCTGGAGAGTTCTTAAGGGCCATATAGAGAATCCTGGAGGACCACTTTGGTCCTTCAGCCCTGAGTTCGTAACTTCTGTTCTAGAGAGATCCAAAAAACTAAGAGGGTGATGAAATTCAGCGCCCAGGGGATCAACTGTGTGTCTGTGTGCTGAGACAACTACTATATGGCTACTATAATGCACAAAAAAGAAATTTAATTGTTGCTAATACCAATTGAAGGTTGCTGGGGGAATCTGATGGAACCACTTGCAAGCTTTAAAGGGTCTTGCAGAACTATGTGAAAACACATATGTAAATATGTCATAATGCAGATGATATTAAAACAATGCAAACAAGAACATAAGAACCCAGTTTAATTCATACTTAAAATTAAAATTCATTATAATTCCATAAAATATCTGCATCACCTTGGTAATTTATGGTATAACCCTTTAAAAATGCTCGTAGGCATGAACAGCATATATAAAAACTGCCACCTTACGAGCAAACTTATCGGTATTTAATCGGGACATTAATTCCCTTTAAAAGGGTGGTGGTGTGGTGTCAAATATCCATCATGGAGACTTCCTTTGTGATAAATCAGTCAAATAAACAATGACTCATATCCTCGAGTTACCCACTTCCACAAATACAGTTTTGGTTGGTGTGAGGGAGTATCTTCCACCTGGCCCGTAAAAGAGCTGGTGGTAATACATATTCCTCAACCCATTATGTAAACAAGTGCATTACTTCAGATGCTATGTGAAAGGGCACAATGCTCTGGGAGGGAAAAGCAGTGCCCCACTCTGCATGTTTTTGCCTCCTTTCCCACGTTAGAAGAGCCCTGCCGAATCACGCCAAAAGCCCATCTTGTCCAACATCCAACAGTAGGCAGCCAGATGACTATCGGATGCCCAAAAGCAGGACCCGAGTACAACTTTCCCCACTTGTGATTCCCAGCAACTAGAATTATTCAGAGGCACACTTCCTCCAACAGTAGAGGTAGAACATAGCCATCGTGACTAGGAGCTACTGATATCCTTGTCATGAATTTGCCACGCAAGGAGAGTATGATTAATAAGAAGACAAGGAAAGGCCTGCTGGACGAGGCCAAAGGCCCATCCAGGCCCATCTAGTCCAGCATCCTGTTCTCATAGTGGCCAAACAGATTCTTATGGGACACCCACGACCTGAACACAACAGCAACTCTTCCCACTTGTGGGTATTTGTCAGAAGTGGGGCAAGGGCAACTCCTGTTTGGGTTCTTTTGTTTGTATTCCAGAAGGAAGATAGAGTCTGGGTCCTCCAGCTGGCTAAGCTCGCCTGCCTTTACCTGTGCTCTTCTCTACCTAACTTCCTTGTGTTGTAAACTGATATGCTCAGGGAAGCTGACCTGCCCCTCCTTCCTTGGTCTTCTTTGTCTGAGGAGAGAAGAGACATCTTTGTCTTTGCTCTCTCTCCTGAGCCATGAGGCTAATAACCAAGACTGGGCACTGCACCTCCAACTTAGTTAGAACAAGGTATGCCTTTCCTATCTACTATGTATTTCTATAAATAAAGTAGCTTTTCTTATTTTACTACATCTTAAGCCTACAGTGATATAAATGCAGGATAAAAGCCTGCTAGGGACACACACTGGCACACATGCAGCTCAGACCGCTGAGGATCTCTGCATATATATATATATATATATATATTTCCATAATGGCCTTCCGTGGCGCACAGTGGTAAGTGGCGGTAACGCAGCCAAAGTTCTGCTCATGGCCAGAGTTCGATTCCAACGGAAGGAGGAAGTCGAATCTCCGGGAAAAGGGGTCGAGGTCCACTCAGCCTTCCATCCATCCATGGTCGGTAAAATGAGTACCCGGCATACACTGGGGGGTAAAGGAAGGCCGGGAAGGAACTGGCAATCCCACCCCATATATACGGTCTGCCTAGTAAACGTCGCAAGACGTCACCCTAAGAGTCGGAAATGACTTGCACTATAAGTGTGGGGACACCTTTACTTTTTATATATTTCCATAACAGTATTCATAAGTTGGAACCAACTTGAAGGCAGTACATTTATTATTATTTATTTATTATTTATTTAATTAATTAATTAATTTGTATCCCACCCTTCCTCCCAGCAGGAGCCCGGGGCGGCAAACAAAGCACTAAAACACTTTAAAACGTCATAAAAACAGATCTTAAAATACTGTGTTAAAAGCTGTGTTAGCAGCTTTGAAACTACGAGCTAATTTTATTCTGAATCTTAATAATAGTTGATGCTCAAGCCTGTTTTAAATTGCTTTATAGAATCCTTTTAAATTCAATTATAAATTTTAACTTGGTAAGTCTGTTCTATATGATATTTTACTAATCTTGTGTTGGCTTACGCCCCTGCAATTTAAATAAATGATGATGATGATGAAAATACATTAAAACAAAACCACATTAAAAACATTTTTTTAAAAAACAACTTTAAAAAAGGGTTAAAAACATTATTAAAAAGAGAGAGACATTTGTGGCTGTACCTTGAAAGGAAGCAGGGAGGGGAGAAATACCCAAGGCTGAATGCACAACTGCTACAGAATGACTCCAGAGTCACCACTGGCCCAGTGATGCTGCTGATGGTGACCCAGAGATGCCAGGGTGTGGTCCAGGTCCAGATAAGGTCCCAGTCCTCAAACACTTATCTTGGGGATGCTTCTGAAATGTTCTTCATCCAAATCCCCCCAGCCCAGATTTTCAAGTTCCTATTCACCCGGTCCTGTTTCTGAAGTAAAAAGGATGCATTAGGATTTCTCCATAGCTCTGTTTCCGAATCTCATACAGAGGAGGGAAGGGATTAGCCTATTTCCATTCCATGAGAGTTTCATGCGGGCTCAATCATAGGTGTTGCTTCCTCTTTTTACAGATCTAACAAAATAAGTGTCCAGAAATATTCACATTTAAATTGTATGTGGTTTGAATGCGTCTTGTACACATTCTGCTCCTAAAATATGCATTTTTGTATGCTTGTCAGTACATTTCTCCCTAAAATGCATTTTTGTACACATGTTGTCCCCATAAGAATGCATTTTTGTGTGAAATTGCATCACAACATTTGGAAAAGTGTATAATGTGATCAATAATCCAGTTCCAGAATTAATTTTATAAATTCAAGCAGAATTTGAATTCAGGAGGAATGGATTTCAGAACACCCCTACTCCCATTACAGAATTAGATAATTTATTTTATTTTATTTGTATCAATTTCTGTAGTGCTCAACATATAAAAATACCAGAGTAGTTTAAATTTTAAGACTTGAAATCATCATCAACAGCAACTATCTTCATAGTTCTGACAACACAGCTAGGTTACACTACTGTGAAAGCCTGCACAAATAAGAACATTTTAAGTAAGCATCTAGAGCAAAGCACCATAGATACTTGCTGGTTGTCCAAAAGGGACGCTACAAAACAGACCTGGAAATAGAGTTAGAAAACCTCAGAGATCATCTAGTCCAACCTGCTGTTGTTAACAGGAAGTACACTGCTACAGCATCCCTGATAGGTGGCCATATCCAGCCTCTGTTTAAAAATCTCTAATAAAAGAGGCTCCACCACTTTTTGAAGCAGATTGTTCCATTGCCCATGCAATTGCCCCATTGTGTTGGGTGGATGGAAGTTGTGATCCAACAACATCTGGAGGTAACCACTTTGCCTGTTTCTAAAACTAGTCCAACCCTCTGCTCGGTGCAGGCCCTGCAATGCAGGATGCAGCTCCAGTATCCCTGATAGGCAGCCACTTGGCCTCTGCTTTAATGTTTCCAGCGAAGGAGACCCCATCACACAATGGTGGCTGGTGACCACTGGGACTGGTGAAAGGCAGGGAGACCAACAGTAGGTGGAGGGAGAGCCTATGGCAGGCAGAGCCAACTAATTTTAGTTTAGGGATGGAAAGATCTGTCAATTTTGGTTCTCTCAGTTTCTAATTTTTTCCAATCTTAAATTGAGTTCTCCACATTTCTGAAGCAATTTGCTATTTTTTAATAATTTTTTGCAAGCAATTTCTCATCATATAATGCATTTTTGTATGTTATATACTTTCTACGCACACATTTCCCTTTACATATGCATTTTTGCAAACATTGTTTGGTCGGTGAACTCCATTACAAAATTAGATGAACTTCGAATTCCAAAGGGTGGCTGTGTTTCAGTTCTCATATTGCTTGGGAAAGTGCTGATTTGATAGATTTAGCTTGAAATGAGAGCAGAACTGAATTTATCCCCCCATCCCTACTCTAGTTTTTCTCCTCATCTTCCTCACTGCTGAGTTGTACAAGGGAAACACTGAAAATGAGGAGGGAGCTGGCATGCAGGGTGGTGCAGGGCCCCGTTTGCCCAAATGGGCACGCCTTCACTGCCATCACCTCCTAAGGCAGCGCAAGAAGGAGGCAGAGCTCAGCTTGGGGGATCTTGTTGCTCACTTGTTGTTTTGGTCCTCTTTGGGGCAGGATGGATAATCTGTGTCCTCACCGGAGTCTACGAAGAAGCTGAAGGAGCTCTTGGGAAGGGATGCAGAATCAGCCCCCTCCACACAAGAAGTCATCTTGCCTACTTTATCCTCTGTGAAAACCCAGAGCTGCCTGAGGAATTGCAGCCTGTCTGTAGAAGGAAAAATGCCCCCCCTTGTTTTCAAGAGGCTTGGTTAGTTGTGAGGGCACTTGGACCTCTTGCTATGTCTCATTCCCATGGCTGGGATGCCCCTGATTTATTTATTATTTGATTGTTTATTTCCCACCCTTCCTCCCAGTAGGAGCTCATGCTAATTTCCTTTAGCACAGAAGGATGGGATGAGGACTGGGGATCTCAAAGGCTGAAGCCAGTGTAGTCATGTCCATTTCGGCACATGGGGCGTTCTCCCAACAACCTTAGTCTATTTATCCAGGCATTTGATGGCTAAAGGAGACTGTTCCTGGCAATCTGGATATCACTGGGTGGAAGAATGTTGTTGTTTTATCTGCAACTGATCTTTAGAAATGTTTTTATTTGCAACTGTTTTTTTAGAGCTTTTTCTGTCCGGAGCTCTTTCAGGATGAGGAAGGGCTGGATATAAATTTAATAAATAATAACAAGTAATACCCTCAGCTGGCCCCCATCTGCATGCCTTCTTACTTAAAACCAGTCCAGGGGGTGGGAGACATTGAATGGGGATTAAATGAGAATCAGTTGGCTCTTCCTATCATTGGCTCTGGCACCACCTACTGTGTGGCTCCTTGTCCTCTGCCCTGCCAGTCTCAATAGGCACCAGCCACCACTGGCTGGCAGCCTCACAGACACATGACTATTCTGATTTGTGCCACTTGCAAATACATCTGTCAGTTTCCCACATTTCCATTTAAAAGACCTCAACGTGAATCCCTGAGGAGTCAAAGTAGGACTATTGGGTCAGAATGTGGCTTTGAATTCTAACAATGCCTCTTGCTTTCCTCATTGGAGGATAGAGAGGGTTATGTGAGTGTGTGTAGAAACTCACCTTTTGCCTCTGGCCCTGCCCACCATTGGCATGTGGCCCTGGGAAGGTTGTCCCAAAAGGCCTGCAGCCCTTGGAGTGAAAAAGGTCTCCCCACCCCTGTTTTGAACAGAGGGCAAGCTCCAGGTCCTCAGCACTGTAGATGAAAACTGGAAAGCTCTCAGAGGCTTAAGGAATCTTAATGATCAGTATTAGGAAGAAAACTTTTTAAAAAAAGTTCCCTTCTTAGCGTTTGCAGGGGATCTTTGACTAGCTGGACTTTGCAGGACAAAATTCACTGGGGCTGAAATTTGAATTCTTTGATGTCTGACTTCATTTGCTGCCCTCCACCATGTTTCAAAAGCTCTCCTACTGCAATTCCAAAAACCATCCCCAAAATTTGACCTTGAGTGTTTCTCCTAAAGTGATATCACCATTTTGCCCAACATTGTCCCTCCCTGATCCCCCTCCCTACAACCAGTGCTTGCTAGGCCGAGTGAATCCATTCTTTTGCTAATCCTTCTTTATCCAGCACTTCTGTGTAATATTTACTTTGACCCCCATATATGACCTCTTTTAATCCTAGGTGAGTGCTTATTTACTTTTGCTGGGGAGAGCATGGGCATGTTAAAAGCTTGGGTTCATAAAGGAGTGCGTCCTGTGAAACAACATTCCCAGACTCCTTAGATCAAGGGAAAATGAGAGATGATGAGATACATAAGACAGAATGACACATGCAATCAATGGCAGACATTCACAATAGCAGCTAAACAATTAACTGGCAACTCCAGTAGAGCAGTCACCCAGCAGTCTGGGGACAATGTTTTTGGCTGTTTCAGCATGAAAGCTCTCTTCAAATACATGAAAGGTATCCATCACATAGAAAAGGGCAAAGTGTTTGCTATACTAGAAGGGACAAGAAGGAGGGGCAGGGAATGCTTATCACATCTGCAGATGACACAAAATTGGGAGGGATAGCTAATACCCTGGAAGACAGAAACAAAATCCAAAGGGATCTTCATAGGCTGGAGCACTGGGCTGAAAACAACAGAATGAAATTTAACAGGGATGAGTGCGAAGTTCTACATGTAGGAAAAAGAAACCAAATGCACAGTTATAAGATGGGGGATACTTGGGTCAGCAATACTACATGCGAGGAGGATCTTGGGATTGTTGTTGATCACAAGCTGAATATGAGCCAACAGTGTGATGTGGCTGCAAAAAAGGCAAATGCTATTTTAGGCTGCATTAACAGAAGCATGGTTTCCAAATCACATGAAGTACTAGTTCCCCTCTATTCAGCACTGGTTAGACCTCATTTTGAGTACTGCATCCATCTGGATACCACACTAAGAAGGATGCAGACAAACTGGAACAAGGTCAGAGGAAGGCAACAAGGATGATCAGGGGACTGGAAACAAAGCCCTATGAGGAGAGACTGAAAAAACTGGGCATGTTTAACCTGGAGAAGAGAAGACTGAGGGGAGATATGAGAGCACTCTTCAAGTACTTGGAAAGGTTGTCACACAGAGGAGGGTCAGGATCTCTACTCCATCATCCCACATCCCAGAATGCAGAACATGGAACAATGGGCTCAAGTGATAGGAAGCCAGATTTTAGCTAAACATCAGGAAAAAAAACATTAACCCTAACCCAACTGAGTGGTACAACAATGGAACCAATGACCTGGGGAGGTGGTGGGCTCTCCAACACTGGAGGCCTTCAAGAGGCTGCTGGACAGCCGCCTGTCAGGTATGCTTTCAAGGATGGACTCAGTGGCCTTATAAGCCCCTTCCAGCTCTGCTATTATATGGTTCTGTGAAGATGTATTGGAGCTTAAGTAAAGGGTTGCTAACTTTTTAGGCCCATGGGCACAACTGGATTTCTGAGCAAGTGCCATTGGTGCTATTCCCTGTGGTCACTTCTCTACTCCCTCCCTCAGATCAGTTCCCACCCCCCAAAACAGAGAGAAAGAGGGAAAAACTGTGCAAGCACGCACACACTTTGCTTTTCCAAGGCATCTGAGTAAAAGTATGTTTGAGTACATTTAACCTAAATCTTGAAAAGCACATAGAGCTGAAAGAAGAAGTGGAAGAGAGTATCACCCTTCCAACTTCCTCTTTCATCTCTATGCACTTTTCAAAGGAGGAAAAAAACCACCCTCACCACCTCATAGCCAAGAAGTCTGTGAATTGGACGGAGGGGCTCAGAGCCTTTGTGGGTGTCGTTGAAATGAATGGACCCAAGTTAGTCATGTCTACTAATTTCAGTGGGTCTACTTGGAGTAGGACTAGCATTGGATACAACCCATTGAAATGAATTGGCATGACTCATTTAAGTCCATTCATTTCAGTGGATCAACTCTGACTGAAACTTAGTTGGATACAACCCAGACTTAGTTGGATACAACCCAATACCTTCCCTCTGCAAGGAGACACTCTCATGGTGGGCATCACCCGAAGTGATACTACAAAAACATTTGAATCCAGTATGTGTCACTCCTGCACACTATTTGTGTGCAACATACAGCTAAAGATCAAGGACAGGCATTTTGAGACAAAATGTGCATTCTGTTCAAGCTAGCTCCTTCTCCTCCCATTTACAAGCGTAGGGAATGCAACAGCCTGTTTATGCATCACTTGGAAAAACAGAGAGGCAGCCAAACTGGTCTCTTCTCTTTCTTGAACAGATCTTGCTGTGCAGGACATCTAGCCAATATAGTCTGTACCAACTGTTACCTATGATGGAGGGATTGTTTAGGAACAGCCAGTGGAAGAAGGCTTGAGATTTCCAATTGTCCCCTTGCCTTGATCTTGCAGTTAGACGTTCTTTGAGCAAGCCTGAAATCTTCAAGTCAATGCCTGAGATCCTGCAATCCCAGGCAACCCATCGCCCCCACCCTGACTGGGAGATTGGGCTCTGTGTTTTACCCCCCTTTCTATTCCTTTGCTTCTCAAGAGGCTGTGACCTTGGAGGACCAAGAAAAGACTTGTTGCACCCAGCTATGTAGAACAGAGGGTTCCTGAGGCTGAGATGGTCAGCTGCAATATTGGCTCCTCCAGAAGAGCTGTTTATTGAACATTCATCTTCATTTACTTGCACAAAGCTTAATTGGGAGAGGTTCCACTATGTCTGGTCTTTTATTATGCATTTGTTCTGATTTGTTTGCTGGGAGATTGTACAGCAAGGCGTGCTCATCCTGATTTGCTTACAGGGTGTTATACGTCCTCCCAATTAATCCTTTTTTCCATCTCACACTTTTCAAGGCATTTTCCCATCCCTTTACAAACTGCACAAAGTCCAATACTTTTAAAAAATGGGTTTCTTGTGCTAGGGTGAGGGCACTTTAATCCACTTTAATTGCACAAACCTAAATTTATGATGACATTGAACTTGTCAAGGATTATCAATACCTTGGCATAGTCATTAACCAAAAATGGAGACAATGGTCAAAAATAGTCAAGAAATCAGAAGAAGGCTAGGACTAGGGAAGGCAGCTATGAGAGAACTAGAAAAGATCCTCAAATGCAAAGATGTATCACTGATCACCAAAGTCAGGATCATTCAGACCATGGTATTCCCGATCTCTATGTATGGATGTGAAAGCTGAAAAAAGTGGATAAGAGAAAAATCAACTCATTTGAAATGTGGTGTTGGAGGAGAGTTTTGCACATATCATGGACCGTGAAAAAGGCAAATAATTGGGTGTTAGTACAAATTAAACCAGAACTAACATAAGGGAGTAGAAAAAGAGGAAGAAGAGAAAGAGATGCATTGATTCCATAAAGGAAGCCACAGACCTGAACTGACAAGATCTGAAGAGGGTGGTTTACAATAGATGCTACTGGAGGTAGCTGAGTCATAGGGTCGCCATAACAGCATTTTTGAAGGCACATAACACACACACATTGACAAGTTCTAGACCAACAGATTGAGAAGGACACATATTTATATATTATATTGTATAGGTCATATGTACTACAATCAAGACCTAAAAGGAGTTAAGTAATATACAGCCAATAATTATTCATATTATCCACTGAAGAAGACCTGATAAATGTTGAAATGCATTTGGTTAGACACTAGCAGTGCAATCCAATACATATCTACTCAGAAGAACGTTCCATTTGTTTCAATGGGACTTACTCTTAGGCAACTGCATATTGGATTGCAGCCTTAGTCGAAGATTAGACTGTCTTGATAGTGGGCATTGCTCTTTTGCAAAGTCCTCACAAGAGGATTCCCTTGTAAAGTTGGCATATTCCAATACATAAGTGAGTGAGAAAATGTGTTCGTTATGCAAGCTTTTCATCTCCATATACATTCGTATATGTACTGATGATATTTTAATTGCATGTTTTAGTTGCTTTAAACTATATTCAATGGTCTTATTTATTAAATTTACATTAAAATCATATTAATCATTCCAACTGCTCTGTCAGTAGCCTTCCTGGGTGCTTTGGGAGAAGGTGACTGGGTGAGACAGTGAGATGGCACAGCGACAAGCAGGCGTCACCGCTGCCAGCAAAAGAAGGAAAGTGGATAAGGAGGTTTTTCTCCCTCTCTCATAATGCTCAGTGGTGGCTGGTGGCTACATGTCAGTGGAGCTGAAGTACCTTGGACAGCTCCTCGAAAGTTTGGACTAAAACCCAGAGAGGATTCCTATGCCCAATAACATGGAGCCACAGCCACCATTGATAAGACTAGAACTCAAGACCATGTAATGAAGATGAATGTTGGAAGATTCAGGACAGACACAAGAAAGGACTTCCTTCGCTCTCACAAGAGGCAGTGATGGCCACCAAGCTGTATGGCTTGAAAAGTGGATTAGACAAGTGCATGGATGATTGTGGCTACTAGCCACAGTGGCTGTGTTCTACCTCCAGTGTCAGAGGCAGGATGACTTTGAATACCAGTTGCTGGAAACTGCAGGAGGGGAGAGTGCCCTTGCACTCATGTCCTGCTTGGGGGCTTCCCATAATGGGTATCTGGTTGGCCACTGTGAAAACAGGATGTTGGACTAGATGGGCCACTGGCCTGATCTAGTAGGACTCTTGTGATCTTTTTCATCATACTCACTTTGGATGGCTCTTAAAAAGGATTAGACAAATTCATGGGAAGATAAGGCCATCAATGGCTGCGCTAAAACACATGTCCTTGGGAACATGAGTGTGTAAACCTGCCACCCACATATCCCATGAAGCACACCTCCTTGAGAGGAGGGGGATCTTTTGCTAGGGATAAAACAAGCACTTTGCTCTGAAATGTGCCTGAATGGTGCATGTATAACGAAATGCAGGTCCAAACCAGACTAAAGCAAAGCTTTCTTTTATTGAGAGGAAAGGGAAGAATAGCCTTACAAAATTACTGGGAGCGTGGCAGCATTAATATCCTAATCCATTCATGACTTTAAACTAAAGAGACCAAAGGACCTTATTACTATAAAGTAGGAGGTATATAAGGTAGGAGAGATTATCTATCCTAGGCCTAGGAGTGGGAAGTGGAATGCAGCTGAAGTGGTGTGGAAGAGCTCTGACCCAAAATCAGGAAGGGATCTGTTTGTCTCAAGGCGTGTGCTGAGACACAGAATCGCTTCCTGGTTCTGTCCCTTCTGTCTTGCTTTGCGTCCGGCTTTGCATCCTTTGAGAGCGTAGTTACATGCGTTGGAGCTCAGATCGCCATTACCCCCCCTTTCCCCAACTCAAACCTCTCTTTTAAAAGACACTTTTTCTCTCTCTACTCCCCTGAAAAAGGAGGGGTCTGGGTATGAGGTGATTTTGTGTGAGTGTGTGTGTGTGTGTTTCTAGCTGACACTGAGGAACTCAGGCTACTTTCTAATGTTTGCTTGAACAATGGGATGATTCTGCTAGGCGTGAGGGAAGTCTGCCAAGGAAGAAGATAACATTTATTCCAGTTTCTCTTGGTTGTTTTTGTTGATCACAGAATGGCCTTGAGCTGTCCCCTTACATGGTACTTCAGGACTGCATAACCAGCAAGCCAGGTGTGGGGTGGGAATTATAGTCTGGTAGGCTCCAGGGCCTTGCACCTTGTAACAGCCACTAGCCACCATGGCTATGTTGTACCTCCACTGTTGGAGGCATCTTTTTGGCCAACGTGACACCAGGAAACTGGACTAGATGGGCTACTGGCCTTATCCAGTAGGGATCTCATGAGGGCTGGGAACACCCAGAAGTGACTATTGGTGTCCCACACTACAATCTGCTGCCCAAAGCAGCTATTTCAATGGTAAAAGTGGCCCTGCCTTAACAGAAATCTTGAACTTATTAACAGATTTGGAAAAGTATTGGAAAACAGCACATTTTTTTTTTAAAAAAACAGTTATTGTTTTCTCCAGTTAGAATGGAAATGTCTTATTCTCCTGAAGATATTGTTAAACCATTTGTTTTGAGCAACCTTATTTTCCAGAATATCCATTGGAAAATCAGACTGAGGTTTGTGTTGATCTCAGCTGAATACTTGGAAATATTCAGAAGATGATAGTCACATGATTGAAGCCCCAGCAGAGAGGGAAAAGAGCATATTTTGGTAATTCAGAATTTACAGGTACTGATTGTTGAAATGTACTGTAAATGGAGCAATCAGTCAGCAATGTTAATTAATATATGAATAGACGGGGTATAGTGAAATTTGAGACAATACCTGAGAAGACTACATGATAGGGCCTTGCACCAGATTTGGCTGAGTCCCAAACCAAATCAGGCCAATTTGGGGGGATGCAGATGTTGGACAAGTTGGGTTGGATCGCTGTGGGTTGTGTTGGGCAGTCCACAATGGACTGGGGCTGTCAGAGGGTAGAGCATCTGGTAGGAAGAAGAGGAAACAGCATCCTGCAGGGTCAATGTTCCCTGCTTTCAGTTGGGGGCGGGGAGGAGGAAAGGAGACACAACATTTTCCCTTGTCCCCTCCCAGCCATATGTTTAATTAGAGGGTTTTTTTTAAAAAAAATCTAATTAAACATTAGCCCCACCCCCAAACGAATTCTGGACCAGATCTGGGGTGGAGTGGGTGGTCCCTGGGTTGGCCCAAAGCACATCAGGCTGATGCAGCGGGACCAGATTGGGGACCCAGGGCAGATTGGGGGGGCAGTCCTCCAAGATGGCTATCTGGATCATAGCCAATAGGCCAAATGAACCATGGTCTTAAAATATGGATGACTAGACTGAGTGCAACAATCTTTAAGCCTTTCGCCAACTTAATGTGTAAAGCTGCAAAGACCAGAATGCTTGAAAACAGATCATCATCTGAATTATTTAAAAGAAAGAGCTATGTTACCCCTTACCCCCTCATTCAATTCTGGCCGTTGCTCATTGGGACTAGTAGAGCATAAGGCAGGGAGGTCAACAGTAGGTGCAGCCAGAGCCAATGACAGGTGGAGCCAAGGCCAATGACAATGACAAGTAGTGTCATGGGCCCCATGGAGATCTCTTGGCAGGACTGGGGAAATGAGTGGGTTACAGAGGTTTGTAAAGATGCTGGGGTAGGTCTGAGAAAAATGCTTTTAGAAGCCTTGGTGTTCAGAAAGCCTGTTCACCTTTCTGTCACAGAAAGCCCACAAACTCCCTCTCATTGACCCTGACAGGGAGAAAGGAATCCCTACTGGCATCCAGCCCAGACCTCGCTTCTGAATTAATAAACTCTAAAGTACTGGCTGGGATCTTCCAGAGAGTTGAAAGCAAAAGTAAGTTTATCAGAGCAAGCGATAATACTTTGGCCAAGGATGCTAACTGGAAAAGAGATGCCGTTAATGAGGCAGTTTTCTTTCACCTCCTAGAATAAGCTCTCGCCTTATAGCGGAGGTGAGAAGATGCTCGAATTAACCCGTAGTGTTCAGACCCCACCTCTCATTGACAGATAAGTCCTGCAATGCTTGTGATTCTCTGTTGCGACAATGAGTCTTGCTGTCTCCGCAATGCTTAAGAGATAATTCCAGCATGTTCCTGTAATCCTGATTTATGCCTTAGAGTGTGATGTTGCGTTCCTGTATGGAATAATTGAATAAAGCTCCATGCAGAAAAGTCCAGTCCTGGTTCTTTGGTTGGGAGCCAGACAGGTAGTGTCAAATAATCATGTACCCATCCTAGTTGTAAGCAAGAAGGCAGGCAGGCAGGCACTGGCTGAGGGCAGACTGATGTTGGTGGGGCAGTGCCCCATTCACCCTCATGGACCAGCCTTCACTGGCCAATGAGAGACAAGTGAGATCCACAATAGGGAATATGGGGTTATATGGCATACAATTAGGAACACACATGTTGAAGAGCTACCTTTATGTGGGAATTATTCTGATCAGTTTCTCTTTCTGACTTCCTGAGGTCCAAATGTGGCAGGGCTCATTTTGCTTTGCTTTGCTTTGAAGGTTTCATCAAATTTGGGGTGATGTTTTGGCCCAAAGCCTCAAAGCAAGAGGAAGGGGGGGCTGAATGATTTGGGGAGGAGTCCAAATGGATGGGAAGAGGAAGAGGAGGGAGCGACACTTGCAACATATCGAGGGGGCGCTTTACCAATTTGATGATGACGTGGTGGAAAAATCAAATACGTAAAATGTGAGGAAACTGGCTTTCCTTTCCTTCTCTTGTTCAGCGATGGGAATGACCCAAATCTTTTTGGGTCTTTTTATCAGGTTGGCTTAGAATAAAGTATTCTAAGTGACCTTTAATTTCCATGGCTGTCCAGCAGAGGGCAGAAGGATGATATAATGGCCATGTTCCAACTGAGAAAATATTGTATGCTAAGTTTAAGATACCAAACTTCATGACCCCAAAAATGTATAGAGACCATTACTCTTATAGTCTTAAGCAATCATGAGGTTTTTGCAATATATTGATTAATTAATGCATCCATTATTTCCCTAACACCTCCATAGAGAATGTGTTCTCCACAATGGGGAATTTTCAGACATATGAACCAAATCATCTTCACATCCACATAGAATCATAAAATCATAGAATAGTAGAGTTGGGCCTATAAGGCCATCAAGTCCAACCCCCTGCTCAATGCAGGAATCCAAATCAGAGCATTCCCGACAGGTGGCTGTCCAGGCGCCTCTTGAATGCCTCCAGTGTCGGAGAGCACACTACCTCTCTAGGTCATTGGTTCCATTGTCGTATGGCTCTGTTAGGAAGTTTTTCCTGACATTCAGTCAAAATCTGGCTTCCTGCAACTTGAGCCCATTATTCTGTGTCCTGCACTCTGGGACAATTGAGAAGAGATCCCAGCCCTCCTCTGTGTGACAACCTTTCATTTACTTGAAGAGTGCTATCCTATCTCCCCTCAGTCTTCTCTTCTCCAGGCTAAACATGCCCAGTTCTTTCAGTCTCTCCTCATAGGGCTTTGTTTCCAGTCCCCTGATCATCCTTGTTGCCCTCCTCTGAACCTGTTCCAGTTTCTCTGCATCCTTCTCGAAGTGCAGAGACCAGAACTGGATGCAGTACTCAAGATGAAGCCTAACCAGTGCTGAATAGAGGGGAACTAATACTTCACGTGATTTGGAAACTATACTTCTGTTAATGCAGCCTAATATAGCATTTGCCTTTTTTGCAGCCACATCACACTGTTGGCTCATATTCAGCTTGTGCTCAACGACAATTCCAAGATCCTTCTCACATGTTGTACTGCTGAGCCAAGTATCCCCCATCTTATAACTATGCATTTGGTTTCTTTTTCCTAAGTGTAGAACTTTGCATTTATCCCTGCTGAATTTCATTCTGTTGTTTTCAGCCCAATGCTCCAACCTATCATGGTCCCTTTGAATTTTGTTTCTGTCTTCCATGGTATTAGCTGTGCCCCCCAATTTTGTATCATCTGCAAATTTGATAAGCATGCTTTGTACCTCCTCATCCAAGTCGTTAATAAAAATGTTGAAGAGCATTTCCGCCCAGTGTGAGAAGGAACCATTGATAAGCACTTTTTGAGAATGATTCTGGAGCCAACTGTGGATCCACCTGATAGTTGTTCCATCCAGCCCACATTTAGCTAGCTTGCTATTCAGAATATCATGGGGAAGTGGAACAAAGTAAAATGCATAGCAATTTTTTATTTTGGACATGTCACACAGTGATATCCATGACTAAGTTAGCAAGCCAGAAGCCGGTTTTGCTTGAGAGGTCTCCATCAAACCAACCAACCAACCGAGAACAAAATGCATTTACATTCAAATAAAGGTGTTATACGGAATATGTAATGTGCAGGTTGACACTTATTCATTTTAATATGGGTGGAGCTTAACAAGCAAAGTTATATCCCAATCACCAACCCCTGGGGAGAGGGAGAGGACATGAAGACCATGCTTGCAGAAGACAGGAAAGGTTTTCTGGGAGCGGAAGGAGAATACTGCAAACACAATGAGATGTCTACCTCCTTTCTGATGTTGTTCTACTCTGCTGCCAAGTACCCCATGGTCACACAACTTCCCTCTAGGTCTTTCTGGGGGAGAAATTCAATTTAGTTCACCTTTAAAGCCAAACCTACCTAATTCATACTTTGCAAACTGAAACAGGTTCTTTAGTAGAGTACAAAAATACATACACCAAGGCACTGATTTTTAAGTCAATATGCATAACAAGGCACACATCAGTGAAAATGACTTGCGGAAAAGCATTCTGTTTTAGAGCACTGCTTTGTAAAAATGGGTATATTAGGAAAAACTGCATACAAATACGTGAGAATTAGGAGAAATGTGTGCTAAAATGCTGATGACTTTCCCACGACTGCCTTTTTAAAAACAAAAAGATTGCAAGCAGATATGAAAATGCGGAAAACTGACCCTGAGATTGGAAAAATGTGAAACTAAGACAGACTGAAAATTGACAGATTTGCCCATCCCTACCTCTAGGACAAACTTCAAGTTACGCCTGGTGGCGATGTCTGTGGGAGACTATAATCTCGAGTGAAAAAAAAGTAGAGGGGAGGAGAACCAGCTTACCACTTTTGCTGACAATGCAACCCCAGCTACTTTTCTTCCTATAGGAAAAAAATATATATCCAGAGCTTGTTCAGAGGAAAATACAGCTGAGTCATGATTTTGACTAGAAATATTTCTGGCAAGAGAAACTCTTATTTATCACATTCCCACTGCACTGCAAACTCCCACAGCTGGTTTTCATTTTTTCAAAAGAAGGAATTACATGGAGCTGATGTCCTATATTGGCCCATCCTCTTCCTTTCCAGCATTCTCCTTCCTTCCCCAGCCTGGCTTCATGTCCACTTTTACACAAATTCTGAATCACAGAGGTTTTAAGGCTCTAAGAGGTTTAGGAAGTCAAGGCTGGGTAACAGCAGGGGGATGCCGTGGGCCATCCATCTGTGCAAGTGAGCAAAGGTGTCCTCTGTTGGTTTGGATGAAGTAAAGGCAGCAGGAACAGGAAGGGTCAGCTGTCAGGATCCCCTTTGAAGCCAGCAGAGATGATGGACAGCTTCCTCATTAGCATCCGGAGCAGGCAACGTTAGCACAGATCTCACACAACCCAACATCACTGGTGACAATTTCTGAAGCCAAGAAAGATAAAAAGACAATGCTGACTACTTTGGTTACTCAAGTAGTCTAATTTGGGTTCGAGGTGGGAGAGATCCACATGTGTGGAGACTGATATGTGGAGACTAAATCTTTTTTTGGGGGGATAGGTTTCAGCACCTTGGACAGCTCTTTCAAAGTTTGGACCAAACCCTGGAGCAGATTCACTGCCCCACTGACATCTGAGCCACCAGCCCCCACTTTCTCTGGGGCTTCTATCACATGCCATCTTCATGATGTCCCTGCATCAGGCATGGGAAACCAGAGGCCTTCCAGACACTGTTGGACTCCAGCTCCCATTATCCCGAGCCTGCATGGCCAATGGTCAGGGAGGTGCCATCCAAGAACAGCTAGAGGGCCTCCATTTCCCCATGCCTGGCTTACAATGTTACAGCATTCAACGGATGGCTGTGTTTCAGTTTCCATATTGTTTTGGAAAGCACAAATTTGATAGATTCAGCTTTAAATGTGAACTGAGTCACATTTCTCACCCATCCCTAATTGTGGCATATATTTTAATCTATTAACATACATGAATAGTTGCAAGGTATTGTTTCACCCTGAAAAAAGCTGCTGCGTTTTTCTCTATCAGTCCCAACCATTGATATTCTTCACTGATACTTTTGCAATCTTGCCTTCTCAATGTTGTTCTGTCATTTCAGAATTAGATGGATCTGTGGGGAAGATCCCCACACCTTGACCTGTCTCTGCAAAGCTATGGTAGCCACAATCTTCTTGCTATAATTTCCAGACTGGTAACCATGCTAGTATGTTGCTGCAAAAACAAGACAGTGTCATCTGACACCGTGAAGACTAATAGGATTATGATGGGGACTAGTCCTCATGAGGTTATGCCACAATAAATTTGTTAGACTCTAAGGTGCCACAAGACTTGCTTTTTCTTACTTGCAAGCTTCTCCATCCCTGCCCTAGCCGCATTGGAAAGTCTCTCCTTCATTCCACTTATCTCAAATGCATTTCCTAGGTGACCTAAGATTCCTTAATGCCATATAGAAAGTTGATGTTTATTAATTAAATACAAATATTGTCTGCTGCTTAGTACCAAGGCTGAACTTCAGGATGTCACATCAGAAGTAGGGATGAAAGAGTTTGTCCATTGAAGTCCTCCCCCTTTCTCATTTTTCCAGTCTTATTCAGTTCTCCACATTTCTGCAGCAATTGGAGACTTTTTATATTAAAAAGCCTCATGAAAACTTTAGCATTTAGTGTGAATTGCTCATAATTTATTTGTATGCAGTTTTGACTAATGTACCTCTTTTTGCAAGCAATTTATCTTAATAGAATGCATTTTGGTATGTTATTTTCACTCATTTATTCATTTTATGCACACTTTCCCCTAACATATGCATTTTTGTAAACATTGGTTGAAGAACTGCATTGCAAAATTCAGATAAGTGTGAATTTTGAAGGATGGCTGTGTTTCAGTTCTCATATTAGTTCAGAAAGTGCAAATTTGATCCATTCGGCTTTAAATGTGAACTGAATCAAAATTCTCTGTCCTCCCTAAACAGAAGCCACTGACAGGCCATCACTATAGGGGCTGGTGGCAAACAACGCAGTCCACAGCCACAGGAGAGGTTAAGAGGGCTGTGTAGGAATGAAATGCATTTAGTGAGTCTGCCTCTTATCTCCTTGCATCAGACAAGGTGGACTCTAGCTGATGCTACCAACTAAGGATGCTTGAGGAATTCATTCTTTGCTAATTCCAGTAGGAATTTACCTGATCCGCACTTCCCAGACTAATGTGCAGACAGGAATGTAGTCGCCTTTTGGAATTTGCTCTTTTCTGGATTTTGCAGTAAGAACACAAAAGCCCTGCTAGATCGGGCCAAAGGCCCATTTAATCCAACATCCTGTTCTCACAGTGGCCAGTCAGATGCCTGCTGGTGATTCCCAGCAACTGGTATTCAGAGGCATGCTGATTCTGACAGTGCAGGTAAGAACACAAGAACCCTGCTGGATTAGGTCAAAGGCCCATCTAGTCCAACACTTTGATCTTCTTATCTTCTGATGGAGAGTTGCCACCCATTTTTGTACAACCCAGTAACTGGCTCCACCAGCTTAAGCATGGTATAGAGACAGTGGATCAAGAAAAGCTTTTCTCCCTCTCTCACAATACTAGAACCAAACAGGGTCATCTAACGCAGCTGAATATTAGAAGCCTGAGGATGAGCGAAAGACCTCCTCACATAGTGCATACTATGGATCTTGCTCCCACAAGAGGCAGTGATGGCCACAAAGTTAGATGGCTTTAAAGGAGGATTAGACAAATCCATGAATGACCAGGCTATCAATGCCTACTTGTGTTAGGGGAAATATGCCTCTGGATATCGGTTGCTGGGAATTGCAAAAGGAGAAAGCACTCTTGTGCTCATGGCCAGCTTGTGGGGGCTTCCCATTGAGGTATCTGGTTTGCCACTGTGATATTGGTTGCTGGGCTGTGATGGGCCACTGGCCTGATCCAGCTGGGCTCTTCTTATGTTCTACTACAAAGCAAAGTTGCACAGCCGCCCATCTTGGATGTGCCTCTTCTGTTTAAGGCCGAGGAGTTATGCTGTTTTCTCCTGACTGTGATTGACTTGGACACAGCCAGGACCACTGCCACATACCTAGTGTTTGGAACAGGGTGCCTGCGTTGGGGCTGGCACAGACGGGCATGAACTCCTTAGGTAGTTTTGGGTCACTGCAGAGAGTGAACATGCGTCCGCTACGCATGCGTGGATTCCTGGGTGTCACATCCAAGAGGTCCTTCAGCTGCTTTACTGATTCCAAGGGAAATGAGAAGTATCCAACCTGCCAGGAAAGAGGAGTGGGGAGATAATATCAGAGATAGCCACCACTTGCCTGCAGCAGTTTATGTAAGATAGTTTATTTTATCTACAGTATTTACTTATTTTTACATTTATATCCCGACTTTCCTCCAAGGAGCTCAAGATGGCATATATGGTTCTCCCCTTCCCTTGTTTATCCTCACAACAACCTTGTGAAGCAGGCTAGGGTGAGAGATGATGACTGGGCCAAGGTCATTCAGTGAGCTTTATGGCTGAGTGGGGATTTGAACCCCGGTCTACCAGGTCATTGTCCAACACTCCAAATGGTACATCTGAGGCACAGAAGAAGATGCTGTTTCAGAAGTGGGAACAGAAGTGGCCCTCCAAGTGTGCATCTCTGACTGGCACCCACATTGCTTATTTTCTTATCAAAGACATCAGTTTATGAGCTGCACTGAATTTATGTCCAGGTTCTTAACTACAGCCTGTGTAGATCCTGATGGGTGGGATGACAGCTTTCCCTCCTCTCATTTATGTTAAATCATTTATACATCTTCCTTCAACCCCTTTAATCTACTTAATGGCCTATTTAATGTGGAATTTGTTGAAATATGTTTGATACTTACAAAGTTATTCACAGCTTTGTTTATGGGAAAGGAAGCATGCCAACAATCGGATTGCAGGATACTTGGGGCTTACTTAGAAAGCCTGCAACCTGCTTGCAGGGCTTCATGACCCACAAGTTGGGAAAGGCTGCTTTTGTAAATGGTTATCTGGAGCCACCATATGCTGTCAGCTTAATTCTCCAGGAGTCTCCTTTACTTCTCTCTCAGCTAAGACCCTTGATGTTCACCTGCTAGTAGATATGCACAGAACTCAAGATTCGCCCAGAGTGGTGAAGAGAAATCTGCCTTGATCAGAGTCAGATCATTGGTCCTTCTAGCGCAGCACTGTGTACGCTGACCGGCAATGGCTCTCCAGGGTTGCAGGCAGGAGTCCCTCCCAGCCCTATCTGGAGATGGCGGAGATTGGACCTGGGACCTTCTGCATGCAAGGCAGATGTTCCGCTACTGCGCTATAGTCCCTTCCTTTAAAGATAAAGTAAGATTCCGATCCTCATGGTTCTAAACAAAGAACTGTTTCAATAGGAACAAAGGAAAATCCCATATACCAGGTCAGATCATTGGTCCCTCTAGCTCGGTATTATCTATACAGCAGCTCTCCAGGGTTTCAGGCAGGGACATTCCCAGCCCTATCTGGGCACGCCAGGGATTGAACCTGGGACCTCTTGCATGCAAAGCAGATGCTCTGCACCTGAGCTACAGCCCTTCACACATAGGGCATTATCTCCCTTTCAGGTGTAGGGATGGAGGGAAAATTTGATACAGTTTGCATTTAAAGTCTGCACTGACTGGCAGTAGCTGTCCAGGGCGTCAGGGAAAGGTCTATCCCCACCCTGTTGGGTAATGCCAGCAATTGAATCTGGGGCCTTTGCCTGCAAAAAATCAGGTCTACCATCTAAGCTACAGGCCCTTCCCCTTAAAGGTAGTATGTTAAGGCAGTGTCACTCTCCTGGGAGGATACCATAGGACTTACCTTGACCGTGACCCCATCCAAGAGGACCACCAGCACGCTCAGGCAGACTGTGACCATCAGGTAGGCCTTCATGGTGAGTCGAGATTCTTCGTCACACTTGGAATGTCAAGGCAGACAGGATCTTGGGCTCGACAGCAGCAAAAGCTGGCCTTTTAAAGGGTACCTTCTAGTTATCGAATAACTAAGTTATCTTGGCACTGGCTGGGACAGTTATTGCTTGCGACATCCCGGAGGAAGTGACTCCACCTGAAGATAAGGACGTTTTGGTCCTTTTATGACAGGTCTTCAAAAGCGTGCTTTGGTTTATCAGCATTGCCTGCTGTATTCCAGCTGGGACGGAGGTTAATGGCAGCTGGCTGATGAACTAAACTGAACAGCCAGAGAGCAGGGAAGCCAACCTAATCCTGCTGGCTGCTGAGCAACTCCTGCTTAAAGCAGAAACTGTGCCAGGTTCAAGTTTCTTGGCCCTAAACAACTTGGTCCCAAAGTATTAAGGGCAGGGCCGCTGCTCAAGGATAGAGCACATGCTTTGCATGCAGAAGGCCCCAGGTTCAATCCCTGGCATCTCTGGGTAGGGCAAGGAGAGACCCTCTCATCTTAAACCTGGAGAGCCACTGCCAGTCAGTGTAAACAATAATAAGCTAGATGGACCGATAGTCTGACTCAGTATAAGGCAATGGAGGTTGGACTCTGCCCTAATGAATGCTCATTAAATACCCAGCTTCAATCAGGATGAATGCTCAATAAATAGGTTGTCTGGGAGCGCCCTCAGGCTGTTAGGATCCCTGATCTCAGTAACTCAGGTGTGGATTTTAACTTTGCATATCACTCATGGGATGCAGTAGGCAATTAGTACTGCTGACCTCAGAGTCTCGAGCATGGAGGATAGATTCAGCCAGGGGATGCAGCTCAGTGGTAGATCATCTGCTCTGCATGTAAGAAGGTCCCAGATTTAGTCTCAGATAGGATGAGGAGATCTCATAAATCTCATCCGTCCTCTGCCTGAGAAGGTTGTGTATAATTGCTGCATGGGCTCTGTCCATACATTCCATCCAGTCAATCGGTTAAGAATATTTATAGCCCACACTTCATCTGATTGATTCCAAGCCAGCGAGGGGTGGGGACAGAAACAATTTTTTAAAAGCAACCATTTAAACAATAAAAATTGCTAAAACTACACAGAAAGCTAAACCAACTAATCCTAATAGTACAATCATAACTGTGTTTACTCAGAGTAAGTCCTATTGGATTCAGTGGGGCTTACTCCCATGTAAATAGGATTAGGACTGCAGCCTAAGACACTAAAATCCTTGCCCAAGTAGGTGTTTTAGCAAATAGCCATAGCTCAGTGACAGAGCATCTGCTTCAGGGGTGTAGTCATCTGGGGTCTCAGGAGGTCTTACACTCCTTACTTTTTTGGGAGCAAGCTCCCAGCAGGTTCCCTGTCTCCAGCATCCTACAAGCTAATCAGCTCGAAAGGGGATTAAACACTAAGAAGCCACTGACAAGAGTCTTCTAACATGCTTCCTTATCTTTTCCTGCTGATTGGAGCCAATCAGAGTTGAAAGGAAGTGAGTCAGCCCCTGAGAAGACTCTTCTCAGTAGCTAACACTCTCCCCTTTCATGCTTATTGGCTCCTAGGGAATGTCTGTTATTGTGGGTGAAGGCAGAAACAGGGATCTCATTCCCAACCCAGGAGCACGGGGGGGAGGAACTAACATGAAGAGACCCTGCACTTCTAAATTTGCCACTATGCTTTTGTTGTTATGTGCCTCCAAGTTGACCACGACTTATGGCAACCCTATGAATCAGCGACCTCCAAGAGCATCTGTCATGAACCACCCTGTTCAGAGCTTGTAAGTTCAGGTCTGTGGCTTCCTTTATGAAATCAGTCCATCTCTTGTTTGGCCTTCCTCTTTTTCTACTCCTGTTTTTCCCAGCATTATTATCTTTTCTAGTGAATCAGGTCTTCTCATTATGTGTCCAAAGTAGGATAACCTCAGTTGCATCATTTTAGCTTCTAGCGATAGTTCTGGTTTAATTTGTTCTAACACCCAATTATTGGTCTTTTTCGCAGTCCATGGTATGCGCAAAGTTCTCCTCCAGCACCACATTTCAAATGAGCTGATTTTTCTCTTATCCGCTTTTTTCACTTGCCACTATGCTACTGTTCTGCTTTCATGCAGAAGGTCCCAGGCTCAATCCCCAGCATCTCCAGCTAGGGCTGGGAGACATGCCCACTTGAAACCCTCGAGAGCAGCTGCCAGTCAGTGTAGGCAATACAGAGCTAGGTGGTGCAGTGGTCTAACTCTTGGGAAAGTCCATAGCTCAGTGGTAGAGCATCTGCTTTGCATGCAGAAGGTCCCAGCACTGGCTCTGCCCACCACTGGAAGGTTGAGTATGGTGTGGCCCTTGGGCCCAAAAAGTCCACCCACACCCTGCATGTTTGCTCTGCTCCTGTGGTACATACAAAAGTATTTTCTGGCTTTCTATTCTGTGTGCATGGGGGGAGAATCCAAGCACAGAGACTGCAGTGCAAAAGTTGCCAATTGCCCAGCTAGAGATGAGGGAGAAATTCAATTCAGTTTGCATTTAAAGGCAAATCTACCCTATTCACTCCTTCCAAAACAAGATGCGATCTGAAACCCAGCCATTGTTCACATTCACAGTTAGTTACAGTGAGTTCTCCAGCCAGTCAAGGGTGCATATGCATTTGCAAATATAGCATACAAAATGCATCACATTCCGGAAAATTGGGAGAAATCAGTACTGACAAGCTGATGAACTTTCATGAGGATTTCCTTTAAATAAATAAATAAATAAATAAATCCAGAAACTGATGTGGAGAACTGAATGTAAGGTTGGGGATATTGACAAGCTCAGGGAAATTGACATTAACAGGCTCTGCCATCCCTATGGCCAAGTTTGTGTCCTTCAGGAAACATGAGAGATGCCAGTTCCTCTTTCTGTTGATATATGAAAGGCAACTGCATCAATCAGGCCCACGCAGAAAAAATGAACTATAAATCATTGCCGTCATCATTTTTAAATGCAATAAGAATCAGAAAGTGTGAAGGAGACCTTCAAAGCAACAGCATCAAAAACAAAGCCTCCATAATCTGTCTTCCTGAGAAGATGGGAGAAGTTCTTCATATCTCGGGAACGCTAATCAAAACATCATTGTGCCTGAGAGCAACTCACTGAAGCTTTCAGGCAGCTGTCCTATATGAACCATTCTTAGCTTCTATACTCTACAGATGCGTTTATTCTGCTTGGGTTTTTTTTTTTATGGATTTTAGAGTTCTCTGGGTTAAGTGCGGGTAACTGGGCTGGTGGAGACTAACTTCTCTGTCTCTCTTCCTTAGGGCAGTGCTTTACTCCAAAAATGATCCACTGAGGCTCAGGGTACCCTGCTGAGAATTGGGGCAGGGGTTGGCTATCTCCCTTGGTTCTTAGCCCACTCCATTTAGCCGGGTATCACAGAAGAGCATGGGGGGGGGTTCCCATGTGGAGGAGAGGGTCAGCTTTTGGAGATGCAAAAGTAGGATCAAATGCTTTTTAAAACCTTGCATTTGAAATAGGTATGGGTGAATCTGTTGATTCTGGTTTCCCATTTTTTCGCCAATCTTAAATTCAGTTCTCCACACTTCTACTGTAACGCGCTCTACGTGGGGCTGCCTTTGAAGACTGTTCGGAAACCTAAATTGGTACAAAGAGCTGCAGCCAGAGTGCTAACCGGGGCTGGTTACAGGGACCATACAACTCCCCTGTTACAACAGCTCCACTGGCTGCCAATTTGTTTCCGGTCACAATTCAAAGTGCTGGTTTTGACCTACAAAGCCCTATACGGCTCAGGTCCAGGCTATTTGACAGATCGTATCTCCCTACATGAACCTGTCCGGGATTTGAGATCTTCAGGTGAGGCCCTTCTTGTGCTCCCCACACCTTCGCAAGCACGTATGACGCGGACATGAGATATGGCCTTTTCGGCGGCCGCCCCTAGGCTGTGGAACTCTCTTCTGAGTGAGGTGCGATCAGCTCCCTCCTTGCCGTCTTTCCGGCGACAAGTAAAGACTGTTTTATTTCAGCGGGCATTTGGGATAGAGAACGACCAGGATTAAGTGTCATAGGTTTGGTGATTACATTATATGATTTTATTATTTTAAATTGTCCGCTGTTTTTAACCTATATTTTATGGTTTTAATTTTTCTCATAGTTTAATTCTTTTTTAATAATTTTAATTTAATTTAATTAATTTAATTTATATACTGCCCTAAGCCCGAAGGCTCTCTGGGCGGTGTACAAAAAGATAAAAAACAAGCAATGTATAAATACAATAAATACAATAAATCAAGAAAACAAAACAAACAAACAATAAAAGAACCAAACAACATCCAAAATACAAATAATGATGAAAATACTATTAAAACACACTTTAAAATGTGAGTTAATTTTGTCTTTTTTGTTTTAGAGTTTATAAGTTGATAGACAATGACATGTGCTTTAAAAACTCATATTGATATATATATGCGTCCTATATTTGTTTTTTAACTTTATCTTAAGAATTTTCTGATCTCTATTATATATATATATGTGCCTTAAATTCAATATTCTGCAGCAAATGGGAGGGGGGAGTTTCAGGTTTGTTCTGGTTCTATAATTTTTCTTTCTATGTCACGCAGTGCTCGTGTTTGGAGGCTGTAACTAATGTGTAATTCTGTATCAAAAAAAGTTAATAATAATAATAAAACTTAGGGAATGGGGAGAAATTCAATTCAGTTCACTTTTTAAGCCAAATTTATCAAGTTCACACTTTCCAAAACAATATGAGAACTAAAACCCAGCCACCCTTCCAAATTCACTCTTATTTGAATTTTGCAATGCAGTTGTCAAATCAAGCAACGTATACAGAAACGCATCTATTAGGGGAAAGGGTGAACAAAATGAATATCTTTTTGAAAACAGCACACAAGAAAGTACTTGCAAAAATGTGTAGATTAGTCAAAACTGCATACAAAAATGTATTTATTAGGAAAAAATCACACTACAACACTGAAGAATTCTCATGAGCAAAACCCCAAATTGCTCCAGAAATGCAGAGAGAAAAATGAGATACTGAGAGAACCAAAATTAAGAGATCATTCCATCTCTTCTGCACACCCACCCATATTTCCAAACATGTCCTTTCAAGGTATAATGCACACAAACTGTAAATAAATAAATATCACGCCAAAGGCGAGAATCGACATTATTACTACAATAGGACACAAGATTTCCCTTGTATCTGTGCATTTGTAAAATTTCAGTCTGTTTCTGAGTTGCTTTGTCTGCTCTCCACTTCAGACCGTAGTTCAGGATCTGAGCTGGTCTGCATAAAGTTAGGTTTTATGTCCCTATGGACTGTGAAAAAGAGAAATAATTGATTGTTAGAACAAATTAAACCAGAACTATCCCTAGAAGATAAAACGATGAAACTAAGGTTATCATGAGAAGACATGATTTGTTAGAAAAGACCATAATGCTGGGGAAAACAGAAGGGAGTAGAAAAAGAGGAAGGCCAAACAAGAGATGGATTGACTCCGTAAAGGAAGCCACAGACCTGAACTTACAAGAACTGAACAGGGTGGTTCATGACAGATGCTCTTGGAGGTCACTGATTCATAGGGTCACCATAAGTTGTAATCGACTTGAAGGTACATAACAACAACAACAAATTCTTTATAACGGGGAATTTAAAAATTGCTGTAACTTTCCCCACCTTTGGCCAAAGTGAATGAAATTTACAGGTATAGGAGATAACCCCCACAAGTGTATTGATCATGCCTGATAAATTGCAGACAAATAGATCCAGGGACTTCTTGTGCAGGAAGTTAAAGAGATTTGCTTTCCTCCATAATCCCTGGGGGGGGGGAGGTGAGCAGGGATTTGTCTCTTTCTTACCTTAAAAAAAATTAGGAGGTAATCAAGTGGTGTGTGTTCTTGTTTGTGCATATTAAAAAAAATGTAGCTTCACACCCACCTTTATTTCTGGTGGTGCCTTATGTCCCTTGATAGGCATACAGGCTTAAGGCCTTTACAGTTGTCCAATAGCCCCTCCAATGTGAGGCCATCTAGAATGCTGCCTGTGAAGTTCTGAAGAGCTCTTGGTTTGGGTTTGTTAAAGCACAGCTATATAGGATTTTTTTAAAAAAAGAAACTTAAATGAAGCTTTTAACTTCATTAAGCCTTAAACTTCAACTAATCTTTCCCTGCTGTGTTTTAACAAAAAACAATCCAGGGCTTTTCAGAGCTCCATAGGCAACATTTTACTCTCACTTCTTGCAAAGAGACATAGTATTTTTACATGCCCAGAAACATCTTCATATCTGATATCTTTCCAATCTGCAGTTTTTTATTTTTGCTCTTAAAATACCTAATGAAGCCCTTTAAAGCAGGGCTGGGGAGCCTGAGGAACTCCAGATACATTGGAGGACGGGCTTCTCAGTGCTGGCACCCCACTCCTCTAAATGCTGATTATCTTCTCCTTTTGGCATCCAGCCAAAATGATTTTATTCTTCTTGGCCTTTAATGGACAGTTTAACTGTTAATTGATACTTTTAAACATCTGGTTTTAGCTGCTGATTTTATGGTGCAATCCTATGCATAGGAATATAGGGAGTCAGATGATTGGGCCATTTCACTGAGTATCTACAGCGACTGGCAGTGGTTTCAGGCATGGCAGACACTCCCAGCTCTACTGGGAGAAGCCAGGAATTGAACCTGGGACCTTTTGCATGCAAAGCAGGTGCTCTACCAACATTTTTATCGCAGTCAACCAACCATTAAAGAATATACAACCAGAGCTTGGGAAAGTTACTTTTTTGAACTACAGCTCCCATCAGCCTAATCCAGTGGCCTTGTTGCCTAGGGCTGATGGGAGTTGTAGTTCAAAAAAAGTAACTTTTCCAAGCTCTGTATACAACTGTATAAAAAAATAATCACACAATAAAAAGAGCAAAGGTGAAGATTAAGAACTACAGAGAGTGTCTTTTCAATTGAGGTTTTAAACTATATTACCTGCTGGACATTTACCACCAACTCAAAAACACACCTCTTTTGTATTATAGTTTGTTGGCTTGTGAAAAGTGCCCTTGAAAAATGAGAAATTATGTCATGGCTTTCCCTTGAGAAGGTAAACATAAGCTGTTTTAAAGGATGATGAAATGGGTTGTAACATTATATGTGTAGACAGGAATGTGTGTGATAGGGCAGCCCATTTCTCAGCTATTAGAAACTCCAAAACTTAAAAGTTACTATATGTGGGTGTGTTGCTACATCCAAAGTACAACATGGCCAAATTAAAAAATCACACACATAACCCCTGTTTTTGCAAGAGTTTGCTTTTCTTAATGGAGGGACAACGGATGGGGTGGGGTGGGTTAGGGACAGGCAACTCTGACACACTGAAATGGACAGTTTTCCAGTCTTCTTCGCATTTCACAGAGAGCTTCGGCTATGGGTATATAAATAAGTAAATAAATGTCCACATCAGTTTGAAGATGGGCCATTAACGAGGAAGCCAACGTGCTATAATGGCACCTGGATCGAGAGAGAGAAAACAAAGAAAGAATTTAGACCAACCAAGCCCTGAAATATTTGATGTAGGCTTCCCACCTGCACCACAGGTAAGGATGAGCGAATATGTCCATTCTCGTTTCTCTCAGTTCCTCGTTGCTACAATCTTCAGTTCATCTCTTCACATTTCTTCATCAGTTTGCAATTTAAAAAGAAAAATCTCATGAAGGTTCACCAGCATTTTCGTTTGAATTTCTCCTGATATAGACATTTTTGCATGCAATTTTTCCTAATGTACACATTTTTGCAAAGCACAATTTCCTTCTCATTTATTTCCCCTAATATAATGCACATTTGTAGGTTATTTCATGGATATATCCATTTTTATGCACATTTCATCTTAGCATATGGACTGCATATACAGTAGGGCCCTGCTTACCGGCGTTCCGCTAATGCGGCAGCTTTAAATTCCCCATTTTAAAGCTGATTTTGTGATTTTGTGGCATTTTATCGCAATGTGCCCCATTATACTCAATGGGGTTCCACTTTACGGCGATTTCCACTGTACAGCAGGGGTCCGGAAAGGAACCTGCCGTAGAAGCGGGGGCCGCCTGTACAGATTACTTTAGTGCGTATGAGGGTAATATTACTAGGAGTTCAGGCAAGGTACAACACAGCAAGGAAGAGGGAATAGAACAAAGAGCCAGAGGTCTGTATCATTTCTAAGCAACTGAAAGCTTTATACATTCTAGACAGCCTAAAACTTCCAAGGAACAAAGAGGTGGCCCTCAGAGCATCTCTTAAGTAATTTTCTTTTGTTTGTAAAACAAAAGGATTCCCCCTCCCCTAAAAAAAATCCACCCACAAATGGGACAAAACAGATAATTTTGTAAAAAAGAAAAAAAATGAAACTAGCATTGAATCATTGAGCCTAAGCATCGCTTATGTCGGTGAACTCTGATCCCAGTGAGAAAGATGCTTTCTTTGGTTGTAAATTTTTATTGGAATATTCTATCTAGTAACATCTCCCCTAGTCGAGTCCAAAAGTCCTCTGAAGCCAATTTATGGGTAGAAGATAAATGGCCCTCATGACAAGGATCCCCTTGATAACCAGGGTGTAAAACTGGAACGAGGGATGACTTGATTAATAAGCAATAAAGAAACCATAAACATTATGAGGTTGTGAAAGTAAAAGTAAAAAAGACAAACTGTTTCCAACTTTCAGAATGTATTCCTGCTACGATCAACCAAAACAGGAGGGATATATTTCATAATACATTTCCCCCCCAACTCCGTCTCAGTGATTATTCAAAAGGACCCTGTGAAATGGAGCAAAAAAGATAATCCGTTCAGAACAAAGAGACAAAGCATGACCTTTGCTTGGATTTGTCTTCAGAACACCACCAAATCCTATTAATACCTATCAGCCCCAACCAAATTGTCCAATGTCAGGAATGATGAGAGTTGCATTTCAACAACATGGGTTCCCCACCTTTGGCCTACATCATGTAATTAAGTAGCCTATTCAGGGTAAGTGCAATTCTTCCAGACCTCTCACTAATTAGTCTGCAAAGTATGATAGTAGCTTTCCTTATACTTAGGGATGGGATCTGTTTGTTGGTGCCTGTTCAACCATATTCCATCAAAGTGGCAGGTGGTTCCATTTTGGGGTAGTTATTTTTCCACTATCCTTTGCTTTTACTGTTCTGATTTTTCCCTTCCCAAAAAATAATGATATTGTTAACAATGTTTTCCTTTTGGAAATTAAAGGAAAGGAAAGGAAAGCTTCCCCTCTGCCCAGTGTCCACCTGCCCACCCATACCCTTCTCCTCACCAAATGATATTGGATCCTTCCCCCCTTCCCCCAGCCCTGGGAGATAGTGAGAGATTGCTTTAATGAAAAGCAAAAACACAGGCTGGTCAATTTCACATTAGCAAAGCAAAGAAACAGGCTAAGCAAAGCAAAGACACAGGTTGGTCAGTTTAATGTTAGCAAAGTAAACACACAGGCCATCCAATTTCACTTTAGCAAAGCAAAGACACAGTTTTGTCAGTTTCAAGTTAGCAATGAAAAGGGAGAGGTTGGTCAGTTTCCCATTAGCAAAGCAAAGTTGGATTTTTTTAAAAAAAACCTGGTGTCAGGAAAACCCAGGGAAACTCACAGCACTCAGGATGCGTCTGTCAAGACAGCAAACCTGGGAACTATTGGAAAGTCCAGTGCCAAGTTCAGTTTTAGCAAAATTCTCTCTCATCCCTAGTTTCACACCAATTTTCCTAAGAATCATAGAATAGTAGAGTTGGAAGGGGCCTACAAGGCCATTGAGTCCAACCCCCTGCTCAATGCAGGAATCCAAATCAAAGCATTCCCGACAGATGGCTGTCCAGCTGCCTCTTGAATGCCTCCAGTGTCAGAGAGCCCACTACTTCTCTTGGTAATTGGTTCCATTGTCGTATGGCTCTGTTAGGAAGTTTTTCGTGACATTCAGTCGAAATCTGGCTTCCTGCAACTTGAGCCCATTATTCTGTGTCCTGCACTCTGGGACAATTGAGATCCCAGCCCTCCTCTGTGTGACAACCTTGGTAGTACCTTGGCATCTTGGTAGTATATATGATGCTTTAATAGAGATCTTTGATGACACAAGCCTAAAAGGTTTATCCGAAAATACTTCCTGAATTGAAGCTAAGGCCCTTGCTGATGCAATTTGGAAGTTAAAGTTTGTGGTATCCCTTGTTACATGGTACAACATGCTTTTTGAAGTCAATCTTACAAGCAAGCTACTACAAAATAAGGAAGCTGATTTAAATTCAGCTACAAGCCAACTGCAAGCATTACCTTGTGGGCTGCAGGTGTGATGAGGGTTTTCAACAGGTTTTGATAGATGCTACTGAGATTGCAAAGGCGCTAGAAATACTACCAAACTTTGAGACAGAACAGGTTAGAAAAAGGAGAAATAAACGGCAGTTTGAGTATGAGGCCCAAGAAGAGGCACTGCAAGATCCAAAGCAGAAATTCAAAGTAGGTTTCTACTATGCTGTCTTAGACATGGCCATACAATCTCATGAAGAGAGATTCCAGCAGCTACAACAATATAATTCCCTATTTGGCTTCCTGTATGATATATACAGTATCCACAAAAAATCTACTGAAGATGTACTTAAGGCCTGCAAGAATTTGGAAAAATCATTGATGCACAACAGAAACAAAGATATTGATGCTGAAGATCTGTGCTGTGAACTTAAAGCAATAGCTCGAAGACTTCCAAAGTCTGTGCCGCCAACATACGTACATTAGTCAAAGCTGCATATAAAAAGGAGAACTCTTTATTAGGAGAAATTTACACTAAACTGCCGATGAATGAGTTTTTTTAACAAAAATAAAAAATAAACAAATGTCACTAATTGCTGCAAATATGTGGAGAACTGAACTTAAGTGGGAAAAATAAGAAACAGAGAAAACTGAAATGTTAGATCCTTCCACCCCTAATTCAGAGGCATTGTGCCTCTGACAGTGGAGGTAAGGGCTAGTCATCATAGATGGCCTTATCCTCCAAAAATCTGCCTATTTTAGCGCCACCGTTTAACTATGCACTGTTGTATTTGAAATTTACATTCTGCGAGCTCAGAATGTGAAAGGGCGAGTGCTAATGAGGTCCAGCGTGCCTCCAGGCAGCAGGGATGTCACAGGGGAATTTCCACATGCGTGGGTATATCAAGATTTGCCATTTGCTAATGGCAAAGACTGAGAGCCAGTGTGGTGTAGTGGTTAAGGTGTTGGACTACGACCTGGGAGACCAGGGTTCGAATCCCCACACAGCCATGAAGCTCACTGGGTAACCTTGGGCCAGTCACTGCCTCTCAGCCTCAGAGGAAGGCAATGGTAAACCCCCTCTGAATACCATGAAATCCCTATTCATAGGGTCGCCCATAAGTTGGAATTGACTTGAAGGCAGTCAATCCCCATTCCAATGGCAGACTAGCTGTGCTTACAGGCCCTGCTTTGCAAAGGCACTCATTTATTTGGCTCCCGTCTCCGTCTGTTCCTTCACATTCAAAAAGTCTTTTGGGACCCTCAGGGTGGCCAGTTGTGGGAATCTGCTGCCACCTGCAGACTGTTGCTTAGTTCTGGATATCTCAGAGAGCTGAAAGCAGGGGTGTTGGTGGAAGTAATTTGGTTTGATTTATATGTTAATGCGAATGTACCTAATTCATACTTCCCAAATCAATGTGGGAACGGAACTACAGCTGTCCTTTCAAATTTACACATTTGCAAATACGGCAATGTAGTTTTCCAACTACAAAAAATGACTATTCTCTATTTAGGGAAAGTGTGCATAAGATGCATAAATGTAAGAATAATGTACAGAAATGCATACTATTAGAGGAAAATTGATAGCAAGAAAGTGGTGCATTGGGCAAAATTCCATATAAAAAGGTGTATTATTAGGAGGCCTACAGCCATACTACCCTAACATGCCTGATCTCATCTGAACTCGGAAGCTAAGCAGTGTCAGGCTTGGTTAGTACTTGGATGGGAGACCACCTGGGAATTACAGGTGACGTAGGCTTAGAGGAAGGCAATGGTAAAGCACCTCTTACCATGAAAATCTTATGAATATATCCAAAAGAAGATTCATAGGGTCGCCATAAGTCGTAACTGACTTGAAAGCATCTAACAACAACAAAATTATTAGGAGAAATGCACACTAACAGAAAAATTCAAACTATAGGTATTCAGTGTAATTTATGCTAGTGTAATTTATCCCTATCCCAAACTATCCCCATCCAGGAGCAAGGCCTCGCAGAGGGAAAACAAACCTTTAAAACAGAGTTTGACTTAAACCACCCTTATTTATTTGCCAAACCAAGATGTGCTGATAATCATGGGGACTGGAACATCATGGGGAACAGAGAAGAACTAGGAATTGTGGGAAAATGGGGCGTGGTAGAAACAAATGAAGCAGGAGAAAGAAATTGAATTCTATGAAGCCAATAATTTGTTTCTCGCAAAGACATTTTTTTGAGCAACTGAAAAGATGATGATGTAGACATCACCAAATGGTCAATATAGGAACCAAATTGATTATATAATTGGTAGCAGAAGATGGAGAAGTTCCATACTTTCTGCAAAAACAATACCAGGAGCAGAATCCGGGACAGATCATGAACTGGTCATATTGAAAATCAGAATAACGCTAAAGAAGAACAACAAAGCAATCATAATGCCAAACTACAATTTAAACAACATCCCAGAAGAATATAAAGATCAAATAAGGAACAGATTTGAGGCTTTAAACTTAGTTGACAGAGAACCAGAACTATGCAGTGAAGTCAGAGACATTATCAGGGAAGAATGCAAAAGACAATATCTCTAGCTAAAAAGAGAGAAAGACCTCAATGATGACTGAAGAAACTCTTAAAATGATAAAAGAGAGAAGGAAAGCAAAAACAAAAGGCGATAGAAACACGGTCAGAACCCTAAATGCAACAATACAGCGACTAGTATGTGGGGAGAAAGAGATTACAATAGTTATCGTATAGAAATAGGACAACAATGAGGGAAGAACAAGAGCCCTATTCCAAAAGATTAGAGAAATGAAAGGGAAATTTAAACCACAAGTAGGGATGATGAATAATCAACAGGGGAACACACTGACTGAGATGAGATAAAAGAACATGGAACCAATACACAGAACTCTATAAAAGACAGATTCATTCATGGAGGAACCGTAAGATAAAGAACCAGAAATTTTAGAATGTGAGGTGAAATCTGCTCTTAAAATACTTGGAAGAAACAAATCACTAGGAACAGATGGCATACCAACAGAGTTGCTACAAGCTACTGAGACTGAAGCTGTCCACATTTTGACAAACATTTGTCAATATGGAAGACTAAACAATGGCCCACACAGTGGAAGCGTTCAATATGCATCCCAATTCCAAAGAAAGGGGATCCCAGGGAATGCAGTAATTATCAAACTATCCTTAATATGGAGCTACCTGATCTGACTAGGGTGATCCATGCCTTGGTTACATCCCGCTTAGTCTACTGTAACGCGCTCTACGTGGGGCTGCCTTTGAAGACTGTTCGGAAACTAAAATTGGTACAAAGAGCTGCAGCCAGAGTGCTAACCGGGGCTGGTTACAGGGACCATACAACTCCCCTGTTACAACAGCTCCACTGGCTGCCAATTTGTTTCCGGTCACAATTCAAAGTGCTGTTTTTGACCTACAAAGCCCTATACGGCTCAGGTCCAGACTATTTGACAGATCGTATCTCCCTACATGAACCTGTCCGGGATTTGAGATCTTCAGGTGAGGCCCTTCTTGTGTTCCCCACACCTTCGCAAGCACGTATGACGCGGACATGAGATATGGCCTTTTCGGCGGCCGCCCCTAGGCTGTGGAACTCTCTTCTGAGTGAGGTGCGATCAGCTCCCTCCTTGCCGTCTTTCCGGCGACAAGTAAAGACTGTTTTATTTCAGCGGGCATTTGGGATAGAGAACGACCAGGATTAAGTGTCATAGGTTTGGTGATTACATTATATGATTTTATTATTTTAAATTGTCCGCTGTTTTTAACCTATATTTTATGGTTTTAATTTATCTCATAGTTTAATTCTTTTTTAATAATTTTAATTTAATTTAATTAATTTAATTTATATACCGCCCTAAGCCGAAGGCTCTCTGGGCGGTGTACAAAAAGATAAAAAACAAGCAATGTATAAATACAATAAATACAATAAATCAAGAAAACAAAACAAACAAACAATAAAAGAACCAAACAACATCCAAAATACAAATAATGATGAAAATACTATTAAAACACACTTTAAAATGCCTGGGAGTATAAAAAGGTTTTCACCTGGCGCCCAAAAGATAGTAGCGTCGGCGCCAGGCGCACGTCATCGGACAAGCTGTTCCACAGTTCGGGGGCCACCACGGAAAAGGCCCTGGTTCTAGTCACCACCCTCCGAGCTTCTCGATGGGATGGCACTCAGAGGAGGGCCTTAGATGTTGAGCGCAGTGTCCGGGTAGGTTCATATTGGGAGAGGCGGTCCACCAGGTATTGCGGTCCCATGCTGTGTAGGGCTTTATAGGTCAAAACCAGCACTTTGAATCTAGCCCGGAAACAAACAGGAAGCCAGTGCAGACGGGCCAGAACAGGTGTTATATGAGCGGACCTTCTGGTCCGCGTCAGCAATCTGGCCGCTGCATTCTGGACTAGTTGTAGTTTCCGAACAGTCTTCAAGGGCAGCCCAACGTAGAGCGCATTGCAGTAGTCCAGTCTAGAAGTTACCAGAGCATGAACAACTGAGGTGAGGTCGTCACTGTCCAGATAGGGACGTAGCTGGGCTACCAGACGAAGATGGTAGAAAGCATTCCGTGCCACCGAGACCACCTGGGCCTCAAGTGACAAGGAAGGATCAAAAAGAACCCCCAAGCTACGCAACTGTTCCTTCAAGGGGAGTGTAACCCCATCAAGAACAGGATGAACATCCTCCATCTGGGCAGAGAAGGCACTCACCAACAGCGTCTCGGTCTTGTCTGGATTGAGCTTCAGTCTGTTAGCTCCCATCCAGTCCATTATCGCGGCCAGGCAGCGGTTTAGCACGTTAACAGCCTCACCTGAAGAGGATGAAAAGGAGAAATAGAGCTGCGTGTCATCAGCGTACTGATGGCAATGCACCCCAAAACTCCTGATGACCACACCCAGCGGCTTCATGTAGATGTTGACAAGCATGGGGGACAGTACTGATCCCTGCGGGACTCCACAATGGAGAGTCCAGGGCATCGAGCAATGTTCCCCAAGCATTACCTTCTGGTGGCGACCCACCAAGTAGGAGCGGAGCCACTGCCAAGCAGTACCCCCAACTCCCAACTCCGTGAGTCTTCCCAGAAGGATACCATGGTCGATGGTATCAAAAGCAGCTGAGAGATCAAGGAGAATCAACAGAGTCACACTCCCCCTGTCCCTCTCCCGACAAAGGTCATCATACAGGGCGACCAAGGCTGTTTCGGTGCCAAAACCGGGCCTGAAACTGGATTGAAATGGATCAAGATAATCAGTGTCATCCAAGAGCCCCTGGAGCTGTCCGGCAACCACCCATTCTAGCACCTTGCCCAGGAACGGAACATTCGCCACAGGTCTATAGTTGTTCAGGTTATCTGGATCCAAAGAGGGTTTCTTCAGGAGCGGTCTCACAACCGCCTCTTTTAGGCAGTCAGGGACCACTCCCTCTCTCAGAGAGGCGTTTATTATCTCCTTGGCCCAGCCAGCGGTTCCGGTCCTGCCAGCTTTCACCAGCCAAGAGGGGCAAGGGTCCAGCACAGATGTGGTCGCCCGCACCAGTCCAAGGATCTTGTCAACATCCTTAAGCTGTACAGACTGAAACTCATCCAATAAACAAGGACAAGACTGTGTTCTGGATGCTTCATTAGATCCCACTGCCATAATATTGGAGTCTAAGTTCCGGCGAATGCATGCGATCTTATCCTGGAAGTGCCTCGCGAACTCATCACAGCGGGCTACAGATGAATCTATGATGTCCCGAGGGCCAGAATGTAAAAGCCCTCGTACAATTTTAAAGAGCTCCGCCGGGCGGGAGAGAGATGCCTTAATTGTGGCAGCAAAATATCTCTTTTTTGCTGCCCTCACTGCTACTATATACCGCTTAGAAGAGGCACTCACCAAGGCATAATTGCATTCGTCAGGAGTTCGCCTCCATCTGCACTCAAGCCTCCTCCTCTCTTGCTTCATCACTCTCAGCTCCACGGTATACCATGGAGCTGTATGAGCTCTACATAGGAGGGGGCGCATGGGAGCGATCGTGTCAACTCTGTATGTTTTAATGGTGTTGTTTTTAGCTGTAAGCCGCTCTGAGTCCTATTGGAAAAAGGGCGGGGTAGAAATAAAGTTTATTATTATTATTATTATTATTATTATTATTATTATTATTAATATCCCATGCAAATAAAGTAATGTTCAAGATTCTACAAGAAAGGCTCTTACCATACATGGAGCAAGAAATGCCAGATGTCCAAGTGATGACTCGGGGCCAGTGTTTTTAAGAAAAATGCACAGAAGAGAAACTAAATGTTACAAGGCCTAGAGAAGTTACATGCCCTGCTGAAGCTTATCAGTAAAAGTACGTGCTGGGAAGCTATTGTGTGATGGCTAGCTTGGAATGCAGATATGGGTAGAGAAATTAATGTGCTGGGTGCATAAGAAATGATAGGCATGCATAAGTTAGAAGATGAACCAATGGAAAGGTGACAAGTTGGCATTAAAAGCCCAATTAGAATGTGCCATGAATTTTTGCTTGCATTGTATAAAAGTGTAGCACCCCCCCATAAGGGGTGTGCTTGTTTTGCGAATTATCGCCTTGCACCTCTTCTGGCCAGAATGAAATAAAGCTTGTTGGACCCTTCAACCTGGGTGTGGTCATTTGGCTGTACTGCGCACCAGGCAACTAACCCATTTGGGAGACAACACAAGCTGGATTTAGAAAGGGAAGAGGCACCAGAGATCATATTGCAAACATATGTTAGATATAATGGAAAGGACCAAGGAATTTTCAGAAAAAAATCTAGATCATGAAAAACTATGGAATGCTTTAAAAGAAATGGGGTGTGACAGCATCTTACTGTCCTGATGCACAACTTATACTCTGGACAAGAGACTACTGTAAGGACAGAATATGGAGAAAACAATTGGTTCCTAATCGGAAAGGGTGTGAGACAGAGGTGTATTTGTTGAATCTATATGCAGAACATATCATACGCAAAGTGGGATTGGACCAACATGAAGGAGGTTTGAAAATTGGAGGGAGAAATATCAATAGTTAAGATATGCAGACACTATACTACTAGCAGACATCAGTAATGATTTGAAACGAATACTGATGAAAGTGAAAGCACAAAAGCAGGACTGCAGCTGAATGTCAAAAATACTAAAGTAATGACAACAGATTTATGTAACTTTAAAGTTCAATGACATTGAGCTTGTCAAGGATTATCAATATCTCGGCACAGTCATTAACCAACATGGAGACAATAGTTATGAAATCAGAAGAAGGCTAGGACTGGGGAGGGCAGCTATGAGAGAACTAGAAAAGATCCTCAAATGCAAAGATGTATCACTGAACACTTAAGTCAGGCTCATTCAGACCATGGTATTCCTGATCTCTATGTATGGATGTGAACGTTGGACAGTGAAAAAAGCAAATGAGAAATATCAACTCATTTAAAATGTGATGTTGGAAGAGAGATTTGCAGATACCATGGATTGCAAAAAAGAGAAATAATTGGGTGTTAGAACAAATTAAACCACAACTGTCAGTAGAAGCTAAAATGAGGAAACGGAGGTTATCATACTTTGGACACATGATGAGAAGACATGATTTACTAGAAAAGACTGGGAAAAACAGAACAGAAAAAGAGGAAGGCCAAACAAGAGATGGATTGATTCCAAGGAAGCCACAGACCTGAACAGGGTGGTTCACGACCGATGGTATTGATTCATATGCTCACCATAATTCATAATCAACTTGAAGGCACATAACAACAATAACAAAGATATAATAAAACTTGGCCTTGTACAGTTGTCTGACTTTATCTCGCGATCATGTCATGGGATTCTCTGGCATTGAACTTCCTTTGTTGGACTGTGTTGTTCTTCCAACCCTGTCCTCTTTGGAGAGTGTTTTCCTATCTGGCTTATACCTCTGGGCACGAGAAGGACCCTAGTTCCTAAGGACATGTTGTTTAAGCCAGGATCAAAAGTTTACTTCAGGTACAGGTATTGAATGGTATTCTTTTTTTAATCTGCTGGGTTAATAAGAAATCACAAATTTGACTTTTCGTAAGAAAACACACACACCAGTGCAGTGGATCTCCCGTGTTCCACCAACCAGTCTGCCCTCACACAGCCCCCATCTGATTGCCTTCTTACAACTGATCCAGGGGGTGATCCTGTCTGTCATCTGCCTCCTCCTCAGTTTTACTGTTGTCTATTGTAGAACTTAGCAGGGAGGATGATAGGGGCCAAACAAGACTTAGTTCTCGTTGGATGATTCCTCCTCCAGGTGTGCTCCCTGCCTTCCAACCTAAGTACCAATGCGCACCAGGCATCACTGCACCAGTGGCCACATTGGTGGTGTACGGTGGAAGCCCCTTGGAGTCATTTAAGACTGTGTGCCAGCCTAACCCTTAATTTTTTTTTCTTACGAAATTCTACAGCTGGCCTATCTTCCATCTACCAAACGTCAATGTTTATGAAGGGACAATAGAACAGAACAGAACCTTTGGATATCCTGGTCACCATGGACGTCAGATCTCTCTGCACCAACATTTCCCAAGAACAAGCCCTAGATATTATTCGGCGTACTTTGGACAAACGTATTGTCAGACATCCTCCCACACATTTTCTCTGTGCTTTGGCAGAAATAGCTACGTGCAAAAGTTATTTCAAGTTTGGCAACTCATATTATTGGCAGATTAAAGGGGTGGCCATGGGATGCCCTATGGCCCCCGAAGTAGCCAATCTTTTTATGGAATCCTTTGAAGAAGAAATCAACGTGTCCTCTGGTTCTTTTTCTGAACAAAGATGGAGATTTATAGACAATGTCTTTTTGATTTGGAGGGGTTTAGTTGTAGATCTAAACAAATTTTATGAATGGGTTAATAACAGGAGTGCCAATATCCAATTTGATTTCCACCACAGTTTGGGGGAGGTCAATTTTTTTGACTTATTGATTAAAAAAGAAAAAAAATCATCTGTGCACTACAATATATAGGAAGCCCACTGATAGGAACACCTATCTAAGATTTGACAGCTCCCACCCCAAGCCCCTCTGGCAGAATTTACCATATGGACAATTTTTAAGGATCAAAAGGAATTGTTCCTCTGAAAGAGACTTTGTGATGCAATCTCATATGAGAACACATCAGCAATATTAAGAATAAGAGGGCTGGAGCCCCCTTAGTGGATTATTTCAATAGTTGCCATTATTCTATTGCCAAGCTTAAGTTTTGGGTTTTAGAGAAAATATGTGGAGAAAACATTTTTACTTAGGAGATAGATATCATGGATATTGAATTTGAAAACGATGACCCCTTATGATTTAAATGAGGAATTTGAGTTCCTTCCTCTATTATGAAATCCAGATAATATCCATGGTCCCTTACTCGTTTTCCACTCTCAGGTGTTTGTTATTTAATAATAAGAAGAACATTTAAGTGATTTCACCTACATCTTATTTCTGGTTGCTTGTATATACACATGCCCATGTCCTGTTCTTTGAGGCATTTATATTGTTGTAAGCGGTCTGCTCATTTGAACTTCTCGCCAGGCTACATTGTAAGTCTCAGATTGATTTATAGATTTCATATGTATGATTTTACATGTTTATATAAGTAATTTGTCCCTGCTGTTTCATTTATTTATAGCCCCTGACGAAGGCCTGAAAATCAACAGGCTGAAACGCGTTGGGTTTTTACAAACAATAATTTTCTACTTTTCTAGCATCTTGGTTTCTGTCCCTCCTTTTTTTTTTAATGTTTATGAAGGGCCATCAAAGGTGATGGAATTATTTTTTATCATTTTTTTTCCTTTGATTTCCCTCTCCCCCTTTCAGCTGTAGCTTAGCAGTGGAGCACATGCTTTGCCTGGTGAAGTCCTGGGCGTGTTAGATCAAACTGTATATCAAAGGGGGAAACAAGTACATTAGGAGATTTGCAAAATGCTGAACAAATTTTCCCTTTTTTTAAAAAAGTACTGATTGATGTAGAAATGTAACCAACTTAACTCAAGACTGGCTATACTAGCAAGAAGCCCAAAGTGGACAGATGCTTTAACCCACAAACAATCGAGTGATGAGAGGAGAGAGGGTATCGGTGTTCCTCTAAAACTGCTAGAAGATTTGTGCTTCAGCATGAGAGAAGGTGTGCCTAGGCATCAAAGAGCAAGCTTTGCAAGGTTTATCCCTATGGGGGGGGGAAATCCCCTTGCAGCTGTCATGCCCCTTTTATCTGCTCGTTAAATGGGTCACTGGTATGTAACAGGAGGAAATTACCCCTCATTTTATTCAAGAAGCTGCAGAACTAGCGCTCCCCTGTAGCTAAAGCAGGGTTGACAAAGGAGGTTTGCAAATGGGAGCCAGCAATGTTGTTTAACCCCTTTCATACCTAGGAGAAGAGGAGTGTTATCGAGGGCTCCTGCGTTGTGCAGCACAGCTGCATTTTCTTTGGCCTGTGGCAAGTGTGCCACCTTCCCCCTCTATTCCTTTGTTACTTTTTGCCAGAATCATCCCTTGAGAAAGTACTTCATGCAACACCACATAGTTCAAACGATGGAGTTCGCTCCCTCAAGATGTGGTAATTGTCCCCAACTTAAAAAGCAATTTAGATAAATCTCTGTCTGTCTGTCTGTCTATCTATCTATCTATCAACAGCTTTGAAAGCAACAAAAAGAACGTCACCCAAGCTTTCTCTGGATAACACCTAAAAATATATCACTAATTGCCACCACTCACCATATGCTCAGAGGCACGTTACCAAATTCTTCCAAGCTACACAGGAAGTGGATTGGACTGTGAAAGACCAACCCAAATGGTGTTTGCATTTTGACCAATTTGTACGACAGTACAATATCTCAGAGAGGAGGTGAGGTCTCCTGCTCCACTGGTGCATTCACTATAGCTGCCCAATTTCCCTGCTTTTTAAAGTTTGATAGAAATATCTGTGGTATGTTCTTAAGCCTCAAGGTTTTTTGCCTATTAGTGAATTTCCCTGCTTTTTAATCCGGAAGGTAAGAGATGGGATCCTGTGCAAGTTAGCACCAGCAGTAACAGAAATAGTTCAGCAGTGTATTTTAAATGTTATATTACCATCAAGAATGCCTTTACTTTTACAAGAGGGTCATGGCTTAGTGGCAGAGAACACGCTTTGCATGCAAAAGTCCCCACATTCAATACCCAGCATCTCCAATTAGGGCTGGGAGAGATCCTTATGTGCAACCTTGTCAGTCAGTACTGAGCTAGATGGAACAATGGTCTGACTTGCTATAAAGCAGCTTCCTATGTTTCCTGTACTCTACAGGATAAACACATAAGAAATATGCTTGAGACCCTTTCTTTAAACATTGTGCATTTTGCAATCTATATTACTTTGCAAAGTATCAGCAGTTACTACCTCTTCTGCTTTAATCTCTGAATGCCAGTCATAGGGCTCACTGTGACAGATTATACACTTAAGAAGCAACTGTGTGTTTTGAGATTCTTGAACCTGACTTTTTAATTTGCTACTGCACTACTGGTCACAAACAGAAAAACCACTTGGCCACCTCATTAGTGTAATATGGTATTACACTAACTGCAAATGTTTGATGCCCCTGCAAATGTTTGATGAAGACCTTCTGTTCTCTGCAAAAGATGAAGAGGAAAATGCCTCTTCCCTATAAAGCAAAGGCTTTCACAAAAGTGGGAGGCAGTGATCAACACAGCACTAATTTCAGATGGGGGCTTCAACACAGGACTAATTTCAGATAGTGAGTGAGTGAGTGAGTGAGTGAGTGAGTGAGTGAGTGAGTGAGTGAGTGAGTGAGATTTAAGATTAAACAACCAAGAGCTAAATTCAAGACTAAAGTGTTAAAAACAAAGAGTCACATCAAATCTCAAAATAACTACAGCAATGTTATGAGCACAGGTCAAACAGCCACACACACTTCAAACAAAAAGTATTTGAGCATTTGTCATTTATAAACCCATTTAAGGATTTATACCAGCAGCATCAACCCAAACACAAGAAGCCTCTATTTTTCTCCCATGAGTGGGAAAGCAATGATCCACCCATTGCCGCCCTGGGCTCCTTCTGGGAGGAATGGTGGGATATAAATTTAATAAATTAAAGAAATAAATGCTGCTGCTGCAGTCAATTTAAAAGTTCTTTTCAAACAAGAAAAAGAAAAAACACAAAACCAAGAAACTGAACAACACTGGCCTACACTTCACGGTTGTCATACACAACTCCCTCTCAGCTCCCCCCCCCATATCTGTACAGCCACACTAGGCTACTTTGCAGGGCTGATGTAACCTATGCATTCTCAAGCACTATATCCACCCTTCCCCACTGCTGCACTATGCATATAGTGTGTGTGTGTGAGAGAGTGAGAGAGTGATTGTGTGTGTGTGTGTGTGTGTGTGAGTGTGTGTGTGTGTGTGTGTGTGAGAGAGAGAGAGAGAGAGAGAGAGAGAGAGAACCAAGAGCTAAATTCAGGATTAAAATGTTACAAAGAGTCTCATACAATCTCAAAATAACTACAACAATGTTATGAGCACAGGTCAAACAGCCACACACACTTCAAAAAAAAGTATTTGAGCTTTTGTCATTTATAAACCCATTTAAGGATGGGGATGGGGTGGGGATGGCAATTGAGCCAGCGGAAAGAGCAGGCTGCGGGAGACAGCGGGGGTGGGAACACACACACACACATCACCGTCACTCATGTCCATTCTGCTGCTGCCTTCTCCATCATCCTTGTCCTCTGGCTTTCTCCCTCCACCATCCATTTTTCTCTCTCTCTCTCTTCTAACTGTCTGGCTGTCCATTTCCTCCCTCGTGCTTCCTCACACAGAGCATGAGGGAAGAGCAAGCTCAGCAGACAGCCAGTGTGAGTCACATTTCTGTTGCCCACCAATCACAGGACCAGAAGACTTCCCCTGCTTCCTCCAAGTAACTGGAAACGGAGAGGGAAGGGGGAGTGAAATGAAAGAACTCCTGGTTTCTACTGTGCCTGTGTGACGTTATCACCCACGGTAATGCATTTTTTATTTATTAATTAAAAACAAACCATGCCGTGTTTTTTTTACTTTAAACCTACTGGATATGAAGCTCTGTGTTTGGGGCAAGCTCAGGGATTTGATTAGAGATACCTTACAGTCATTTGAGTTTTAATGAATGACAACTGATTTTTCTCTCTCCCATTTTTCACTTTAACCTGTGAATTCTCCATGGGGTGGTGGTGTTGTATATCACCAAGAAAACTTTCAGAGTTGTAGAGCAAGCGATTCTGAATCCAACAGTATAAGACTTGTAAGTTTTTGTTTTGAATTGGGACTATACAAATCACCAGAAAGGTGGGGGGGTATTTTCATTTAACATGGTAGAACGCAAAAAATCCCTACTGGCTATAGTATACAGCCACTCTTGTGGCTGTATAATGAATGTAATACTTAAAAATATATGAACGTAATTGTAACAAAACAGAGGTTTTTAATTGTTCTTCCAAAAAGGCTTCTGCCTTCATCAGCTGCTAACATACAAATGCTGTTACCAAGGTGGCAGTTACAGAACTTTGAGGGTGGAATGCTCAGAGGGGCTTCCTTTGCAGAAGCTCAGTGATGCTGGTACTGTCCTCCAGGTTCAGGCCATGTGGTGCCAATGTGTCCAGAGAGTATATCCAAAGGTTCTCCCTTTTGGTCAATGCTGCTGGATCGGCTGGCATCTCCATAGCTGTTATAGAAAAGTCCAACAGGCTGGGTCCTCAGTGTTGAAATGTTTTGCAACCACTTTCTTTTGGTTAAGATTGCCGATTTGTGGTTTCTGAAGCGTGTGCATAGGTCAGTTGCGGTTTTTCCTACGTATTGGATATGACATCCTGGTCTTTTGCATTAAATGACTTAAATTATATTGGTGATGTTCCGTTTGATGTAATATGTTCTGCCTGTCCTAGTGCTTTTGAAAGTAGCTGTCTCCCTGAGGGACACAGGTGATACATTGTTTGGCGTGACGATGAGACCCAGGATTAATGATAGGTGGCTTAAGCACAGCTCTCACTAAGAGTCTGCACACATTAGGATGGTGGTGAAATGCTACAGGAAGCTTTCTGATTGCTCTAGCAAGATGTTCAGAGTTTGGGAATAAATTGCCAGCTTAGGTAGGGCATCCCATATTTGCAAAAAGGACCTAATAGACCCAAAGACTGGGGGGAACAGGGACCCTGTGCAGCTGCAGAGAGGTCTTGGATATCAATATCCACTAGCCTCTATTTAAGTCGCCTTGGCGCTTTCAAGGTCCATGGAAAGCAGATCAGAGGGAGAGAGACCTACTAACTTTTTCCACCACCACCTTTGTCCAAGATGACTCAGAGGAGTCTCTCATCACCTGAGATGTGAAGGAGGTGTGTGTGAGCGCAAGGCAGCAGCAAAGCCAAAATCCAGGCTGAGCATTTTAAGGAATTAAGGTCAGCCTCCAAATTAAGGGATGCTGCAGAGACACATCTTGGGACACCAAATATGTGAGATAATCTCCTGAGAAAAATGGCCTCGATTGCTACATCGTACCTGAACAGATGTATTATGGTACAGTATGCGGATCAAAAACAATAGCCTTTTCTCAATAAAGTGGTGTTTGCTCCACAAACAGTTGCGAGAGTTGGAGTCAAAGGCAGATTTTAAGTCTAGAAAGGCAGTGAAAAGTATAACACTCAGTGGGTCAATACCATACAGTAATCAAGGGTAGAATGTCTGGCTTTAAATCTTAGCTGCTCTTCCCCCAGGATGTTATTGCCACATCCACATTTTCAGTTTAAGACCTAGAAAGCTAGCATATACCTTCCCTATTATAGATAGGCTGATAGGTCGATGATTGCTGGATCATCTTTGGGAACTTTCTTGTAGATAGGAACAATGTAGGCTTTCAACCAGGCTGTGGGAATTATACCAGATTTATTATTAGAATAAAAAGGGAGGCCAACAATGGGGCCCACCAGCTGATATTACTTTTCAGCAGCTCCGAGGGAATGCCACCTGGTCCAGGATCCTTGCCTGACTTTAACTGGAGTAATAGTTCTTCAATAGCGTTAATATTGACAGGAGGCTAGTTGGGGATATCAGGGTGCAAATAGGGGGAAGAATTATATATATTCAAATCGTGAAAAACGTCAGGGCTTCCGAGTTATCACTTAAAGCTCCAGAGACAAGCTTCCAGAAAGATTTAGAGCTACGTGTGACAGACGCTGCAATCAGCATTTGCCATGAGCCTAACTGCCTCACCTTTTTTGCGGTGTAAAAGCTTCTTATATTCTTTACTTAATGCCTAATATGAGTGCGGAAGTTGGCGTTCATTATTTGCACAGTAGAAGTAGTAAGCAGAATGAACTATTCTAAGGTTAACGCACTCCCTGTCAAACCACCTCTTTGTTCTGTCTGTCAGGCGCTTTGTAGCACCAGCTGAATTTTGGAGAGGAAGACATATTCTGCATCACCTCCTCAAAACCTGCTATACCCTTCTTTGGCGAACTGTTTACTGTTATTTGTTCTAAAGTGTTTATTATATGAGGAAAATGAACAAAACTATGGAAAGCCTGCCCTGTTTTATTAGACCATTTTATCTTTTTTGAGCTGAGCATAGTAGATGGACTGGAAGTAGGCAATGTGGCATGTTCATCTTTAGTGTGCCTGGTAGAGCAAGAGATAGTTCCAGTGGCAGATGATTGCTGTCAGAGTAGTCTGCTACTCTAAAATTATAGCCCAAAGTTTTTAGATCCTTATGGATAAGAATGTAGTCAACCACACTCCATCTAGATTGGGAAATGTAAGTAAACTCTCCCCCAGTCATCGCCAGCACTAGAGCCTTTTAGAATACACATCAGTTTTTGAGACAAATTGAAGCAAGCCTACCCCAGCAGGGTTTAGAAAGGTATCTTTTGAGTGATGTAAATTGCCCTTGAATTGACCCTTACCTACAAAGGGATTGACACCTGGGGTGGAAACGTCCACCAGATAGGTTCCAGTCCTTGCATTAAAATTGCCTGCAATTATAGGGAACGCATGAGGAAATTTAGCCATCCATTGTGTATAGTAACATTCAGCTTTAAGCCATTTTAACATAGCGGCCTCCCTGCAGGCCACTGGGGGAAAATAGACAGTGAGCAGAAGCGGGGTCCGCTGAACGGTCTCCATCTCCAGGGTCAATGCCAGCAAAGAGGAATTGCAATTGGGGAGCTCTGTTACCTTAGCATCAAGAGAAAAGGAGACCAGGATGTTCAATCCCTGACTAGCATTATCCTTACCCTTATTTGGGAGTGCAAGCAGACAAAAGGTCACAAATCCATCTACATATATATGGTCACAGCAGAATGTCTCTTGGAGCAGGATTATGTCAAATCTGTTCAAATAGGAAGTTTGAATCCCTGCATTTAGATTTCCACCCGGCGGTATTCCAGGAAAGAAGTTTTAGCTCTGCAACTGTATCCAGGCTACCGCCAAAATTCCCGAAAACACAATGGATAATGTGCAGGGGCTAGGTGTTAAAGGAATAGGTCTGTGTGTACAGTCCACAGAAGCGGATTTATTTTCACTGTCACATTTAGTAGGTCCTAAATGTTGATAGATTAATAGGTGTGGGCATCAGTGGGTTTGCTGTAGAGTTCAGTAGCTATTTTGTTGTCTGCAGTGGTGAGAAGTGGAAGCTTGTGGCACGGCGGGTGGCCACACTGAGGACTATAAGAGAAGATGGAGAGTTCTTAGACTTTAACCTGGTCCTTGTAAAAGGAGGGGAAAGTGACAATGTCAGAGAAGAGCAACAAGCTGCTTGCCAATGTATACATCTGATTGGCTCAGATTGAAATACATGCATCTGAGGAGGCCCTTCGTAGTCCTGCACTTACTGTGGAACTCAATGCATTTCTGAAAGACTCTTGATTGGCTAGAGTTTAATCCAAGGGAAATAAAATGAACCTGGAGGGTCAGAAGGGTGCCCTCACTAAGCCACTCCTAATGGAATTTATGAGACCATGGAGCCAGTGTGGTGTAGTGGTTAAGGTGTTGGACTACGACCTGGGAGACCAGGGTTTGAATCCCCATATAGCCATGAAGCTCATTGGGTGACCTTGGGCCAGCCACTGCCTCTCAGCCTCAGAGGAAAGCAATGGTAAACCTCCTCTGAATACCGCTTACCATGAAAACCCTATTCGTAGGGTTGCCATAAGTCGGAATCGACTTGAAGGCAGTACATTTGCATTTTTAGTAATGATAGTGTTTGGCTGTGCTACCCAGAGATAATTGGCCAGCACAGAAGATGGACCAATATAAGTCCAGAGTGTCTCTGAAGTAATGTGTTGAATATGAATGTAAGAAACAGAGAAGGTTCTGGGGGGGGCATTGGGGGTTTAGGATGTGCAGTGTCCCATTTGCACAGTGAGGGGGCTCCAGTGATGAGAACCAATGATGGTGTGCCACAGGCAGAGTCTATATCGAGTGCAGAGAACCAATTGACTGGTAACCAACCTCATGGTGGCTGAGTCAGAACGTATGCCTTTGTTGCAGATTGTTCAGCCAGGAATTTCCATGCAGAGTAGGGATGGGTGAATCTGACCATTCTGGTTTCTCAGTTTTTCACTTTTCCAATGTTACATTCAATCCTCCACTTTTTCACATCAGTTTACAATTTTACTGTCATTTCTCCTATTATGCTCAAATTTGCACGCAATTTTGCCTAATATGTACATTATTGCCCCCACACAAAGAAGACTCGTGACACCAAACTGGTATAATGTTATATTTATTAAAATATAACATCCTAAATCCAATGCAATACAGCCAATTATTCAAATCTATATATTTTTGGGCAGGTGAGGCTAAACCTAACAAGGGATTACACCCTCACCTTCTTAAGGCATCACTTCTCATCATCACGTGACTCCATAGTCAAGGACGTGGGTGAATTCCTCCCTCCTTGCTCCTGGAGCCAGCTGCGTGGTTCCAACCCCCACACCATGGCCCCGCCGTACAGGAGTTCACCATGATGCGCAAGCCGGTCCCACAAGGACACAACACAGATCCCCACCGGACACAAAGCCCTGATGGTTCCCTAGGAAGTGCCCCTTTTTCATGATGCCTTAACCACCTAATTTTAACCCCCATATACCTCACCTGCCCGAATTCTATGCCAGCCAAAGCAGACGCATCCCACCCAACCGAGAAGCCAACTGAATTAAACCCAAGCAGTATGGAGTAGGCAAAACCAAAGGGATTCTGAAATCAGGATCCCCCCCAAAAATTCCTACTCGGCCCCATTCAGGCGACCAGCAAAGCCCATACTGACAATGGAGGGAGGGTGGGTGCCGCGAGGCGAAAAAGGCAAGAGCGGGAAGAACGGAGCAGCCTTATATCTGCTGCCCAGCGCCTTCCCTGATAGGATGATTGATCTCACGTGGCTCCTAGCACTTGATTCGAGAATGTTCCCAAGTCTTCCCTGTAATTATGGTGGAGGCAAATACGCCCCTAATTAGGAATGACATTGCCCCCACACAGACTCGTGACACCAAACTGGTATAATGTTATATTTATTAAAATATAACATCCTAAATCCAATGCAATACAGCCAATTATTCAAATCTATATATTTTCGGGCAGGTGAGGCTAAACCTAACAACGAGGGATTACACCCTCACCTTCTTAAGGCATCACTTCTCATCATCACGTGACTCCATAGTCAAGGACGTGGGTGAATTCCTCCCTCCTTGCTCTTGGAGCCAGCTGTGTGGTTCCAACCCTCACACCATGGCCCCGCCGTACAGGCGTTCACCATGATGCGCAAGCCGGTCCCACAAGGACACAACACAGATCCCCACCGGACACAAAGCCCTGATGGTTCCCTAGGAAGTGCCCCTTTTTCATGATGCCTTAACCACCTAATTTTAACCCCCATATACCTCACCTGCCCGAATTCTATGCCACAAGAGGGGATCAGCTTAAGCTTGGTCCCCTCCACCCAATGAGGATAACAATCCCCTTAATCCCCCCATAAGATCCTCCAAAAACAGGTCACACCCTTGCTCAGAAAGATGAACACCATCATCTCGAAATAGATGTGGGGCATGGAACCTAATCCTATCATGAGAAATAACTGCCCCACCAAGAGACAAAACTAAATCCCTAACCTTCCTATTGACCCATTTCCTAGCTCTATCTATCTTATTGGGGTGAACAGCACCCCTCCAAACCCTTCTAACAAGCATTTCAGACCATACAAGCAGAAGATGGGGATATGATCTAATAAGCCACGTGAGATCACGCGTAACTTTTAGCAGCAAATCCAACCCAGGACGCTGCACCAAATCATTTTCACCCAAATTAATTAACAATATGTGTGGCCTGTCAGCCAATGACATGATCCGGCACACAGCAGGCAGCAACGCATCCCATAACATGCGCCTCCGGGCTTCCCACGGAATCATAGCTGTGGCAGAAAGCTGCAGCTGTGTTCCATAAACAGACGAGGATGCCCTCCGATGAGCCCAAAACACAACTGAGTGGCTACACAAGACGATCCTGACGGGAATTGGGATGTTTGTCAAACCTACAGGAAACAAAAACAAAGTCATCTGTTAAAACCTGACGTAAGACTTAAATGCATCGGAACGCCACTTTCCGATCGCCTGTATCTTGCTGATACTCATGCCCACAAGGGCCGCAGCTGTAACTGCACCAATCCGGAAAGAATGCAGCCCATAGACTCCAGCATCGCGACCACTGGCCAACAAGGCCCGCCGAACAACGGCCCAAAATTGAAATTGAGTCAGGGCAGTACCATCCATATGTATGAACAAATAATGCTGGCCCGCTGGCCGAATGGATAAGAATTGTCGCATTGCAGACACAGGGCACAATACCTGGACCTGGCGACTTCGTAAAAGCACGAATACTGCCATGGCCCTTTGATCGGTCTTAGAGACCCGCAGTGAAAACTTCACTATATCTGCACCGAATGTGCAATCGCCAAAGCATAAGGCTCGATAAGTCACATCGCACTTAGAAGGGGGCAATACTTCGCTAGGGCGAAAAGCACCATAAAACATCGTCAGAGTTACTGCGGCGAACAGGTGCGACTCATACTGAGATGAGCATAAAGAATTAAATAGTGCCAGGATCTGGAGGAGGACATCGGGCGTGATTGGCCTCCTCCGGCCAGCGGACCTGGGAGCGGAACGCAACCAACCCACAAGGACCTATCTGACCCTAAAATCTACAGAATGATCCGGCAGCCCCCTTTCCTTGGAAATAAAGGCTAGTGCCGAGAGGTGACCAGCGATAGTAGAAACAGAATTATTGTGCCCTTTTAAATGTGTCATAAACTGCAATAAATGCTCCACAGGAATAGGCCACTCCAAAGGCAGCTCCGTGCCTATACTGAAAGTCTGGAACTTAGCAAATGAACGCTCATACACATTTTGAGTACTGGGAGCCAGAGCGGCAGCAATTGCAACCCCAACTTCTAGTTGCCAAGGTTCCACAGGAAAGATGGGATTGGTACAGGATCCAGAGCCGCTCCAGGTGCAAGCTTCCGAAAGCGCGCCATCTGTAAGCGTGAAAGTGCATCAGCTACTGTATTCTGCAAACCTGGAACATGTCTGGCCAGGAATAAAATATTAAAGTGCAAGCATTGCAACACAAAAGCGCGCACCAAGCGCATGACACGAGGAGACTTAGAAGTTTGGGCATTAATCACGCTAACTGTGGAAATATTATCGCACCAGAAGCGCACTGTGCGGTTTGTAAATGCCTTTGGCCAGATACGAACAGCGACCATAATTGGAAAAAATTCCAAAAATGTCGAATCGGAAGTAATTCTGATATCTCACCAACTGTCAGGCCATCGCTCAGCACACCACTGGGCTCTAAAGATGACCCCAAAGCCAATGCATCCGGCAGCGTCAGAATGCACCGGTAATTTCACTTCTAAGATTAATTCCTCCCTCCAAAAGGAAAGGTGATTGAAATCCTTCAGGAATGCAAGCCACATGTACAAATCCTCTCTCATCCCTGACGTGATCCTTATGAAATGGAAGCGAGAGTGAACTCCCTTCATGGTGTCACATAAACGCCTGAGGAACGCACGACCAGGGGAAATAACTTTGGAAGCAAAAACTAAGTGGCCACAAGTTCCTGTAACCGGGCCAGTGTGATCTTTTTCAACCCTATTACTAAACAGAGCAGTTGACGCAGTACTACCAACTTCTCAAGCGGCAAACGTGAGGACTGAGTCACAGTATCTAACTGAATCCCTAAGATAATAAGGGAAGTAGTAGGGCCCTCTGACTTTTCGGGAGCTAACGGAACTCCCAATTCGTCAGTTAAAGTGTCAAAAGATTGCATCAAATGAAGGCTATGAAAAGAAACGGCCGGTCCCACAAATAAAAAAAAAATCATCAAGATAATGAGCAGAAAAGGAGGAGGATGCTTTCCTCCTCAATGCCCATTCTAGAAATGTGCTAAATGCTTCAAAAGCAGTGCACGACACAGAACAGCCCATTGGCATAGCTCTGTCAATGTAAAACTGATCTTTAAATTTAAACCCAAGCAAATCCCCATCCTCAGGGTGTGCTGGCAAAAGGCGAAAAGCAGATTTTATATCACACTTTGCCATTAAAGCACCCCTTCCAGCTTTTCTAACTACTCTAACCGCCTCGTCAAAAGAAGTATATCCAACTGATGCAAATAATGGGGAAATGCCATCATTGACAGAGGCCCCTTTTGGGAATGACAAATTATGAATCAGGTGATATTCTCCAGCCTGCTTCTTAGGGATAATACCTAAAGGGGAAATTCTCAAATTTTCCAAAGGAGGAAAACGGAAGGGGCCTGATATCCGATCAGCAAGTATCTCCTCATGAAGCTTGGCCAAAACTACAGGCACTAAATTACTATAAGAGGGCTGATTGACTAGAGATGTAGCAATCCTAGGACCCTCATAAGGGATACGAAAACCATCCGTAAAACCCTGGAGTATAAAACTAGCAGCCTGCCGATTGGGATAATGCTCTAACAGCTTCGCCAAAGGAGCCAGCTTGATCGGGCTACTGGCCTTGCGACATACAGCCGCTATTGCCAGACCGCGTTTTGGCTGTGGGTGCTCCCCTGTACCCTGTCGAGCTGAACGTGCCCTCTGGCAAGAGGAACTAGAGTGGTTGCCTCCGCACAGTGCACAAACATGTCGGAACCTACAGGGATGTCTAGAGCATCGGCCATTTCTATTAAATGTCCAGCAGACTCGTTGGGATTGAACCCACTGCCTGCCTTCGCTGTAGCCAGAGGCGGAAGTCTGCGCACGTGCAAATAAATGCCCACTATCGGCCCTATCTCCAAGAGAGGGCCTGGCGGATATCATAGAACATAGCCACAGTCCAGTATGTTCAATGTCGCAACGAAGGGTAGGATCTAATGCTGCTCTTTGTCTAAAATGCTGATCATACCTAAGCCAAGCGGTTCCAGAGAATTCTCGGAAGGCCCGATGCACTATATCCTGATATTTTATCATGGATAAAGCCCTAGACGGATAAGCCTGTGTCATAACACCCATATAAATCGTATAGGCGTTCAACCAATTAGGTCACACCCTATCCACCTTCCTTTTGATCACTGCCTTATGCTCTTTCCCTTCCTGACCGTCCTTAGGCTTAGCCTCGTACTCACGAAACAGGAGAGTAAGCAAGTCAATATACTCTCCCCTCCAAGTTTTTTCTTTTGTTCGTATCGCCTTGAGGATAAACCCCATATGGAAGGGACAAAGAAGCAGGTGATTGAGAAGAGGAAATCGAAGGCGGCTGCCAAGGACTCACTGCAGCCGCCGGCCAAGGAAGCTGTGGGTGCTGGGGTACCAACACCCCTCCCATAAACACTACTGGGTGGGCAGCTGCTCCCAATGAAGGAGAATCAGCTGTTTGTATATCCCTGTTAAGGGCAGTGGAATCCTGTGGATGTGTATTGCAAGCTTGTGAGTGCATGATTTGCTCACCTGTATACGCCGAAGGAGAGGCAATCACAGAAGGTGCTGCAAACCCAGAAACCATTGGAGTAAACGCTGCAGCATCATGCGGAACTGGCTGCTGACTTCGCATATGCCCGGCAGCTGACAGAACTGAAGGTGTGACAGCAGAAATAGGTGCTTGACCAGCTGGTAAACACGCAGTATGCGTACGGATTGCTGGCTCCTCACTGGGTACCGCAGCTTCCAGAACCCCGATTCTAGAAACTAAATCAGCAAGAATACGATTTTTAGACTTTTTGGAAGCCAACCGTGCAGATTTCTTACCTGCTGGAGCGGTACTTGTGCCAGCCTCAGCATCCAGGGGCTGTCTGCGTTCCTTTTCCAACGCCTCCACCCTAGCCACCAAGGCACGGATGGTCCCAAAATCCTCCTCTTTGTCAGAAGACAGGTTCTCCTGTGGTAGAGGGCGCTTTGTAGTTTGCTTGACCACCCGCACCCCTTTTTTCCGCTGAGCCTTCCTGGGAGGCATTTTGTAAGAAACAATAAACAACAACAATTATACAAAAGACCAAAATGCTATTATAATCTAATTATGGAGTCAACAAATTATAATAATAATTAGCATACACCAAGTGCCTATAACACTACAACTAATAAATTAACCCAACCACTTTGGTTATTTATATATTTTATTTATTTACTTATTTACTTATACATTTATTTATTTATTATATACAAAGGGAAAGTGGAAAAAGGATTGAAGGTAAAGGGAAGTGGGAAGGGGGGTAATTTATATTTTTAACACTAATAAACGGAATAAATAACGATTAGTAAATGAATTTTAAAGTAATGGAATACCTTAGTTATTAAATTAACAGAAACAATACTTATTATATCTTTAAACCTTTGCTCTAAAATTAATTAGGTAACTACCAAAGTAACCAAAAGGATTAACAATCTAAATGGAATTACGCAACAAGAATAACTGGAGGGGGGGGCAAATATCTCAACGTTAACTAAAGCAAAGGCAGAATTAATTTAAGACACACAAACTAAAACAGGAACAAACAAACAAACAACTCAAACCCTCGTAACTGAAACTTAAAAGGCAATAACACTAAAGGGAACTAAACCAGGAAATAAGGAAGCTGGATTGCCGCCCCGGGCGCGTAGGCGGACTCCCGACGCCCAGCTGATCGTCGGAGATCCGATAATAGTAAGTAAAGGCTCGAAAAGGAAAACGAGAGGCAAAGGAATCACAAGCAATGAAAAATCTCCGAACGAACGCCAAAGTCGCCAACGGAGCAACGTGGAATGAGAACCAAATGCAGCTGCCGCGAGGCGAAAAAGGCAAGCGCAGGAAGAACGGAGCAGCCTTATATCTGCTGCTCAGCGCCCTCCCTGATAGGATGATTGATCTCACATGGCTCCTAGCACTTGATTCGAGAATGTTCCCAAGTCTTCCCTGTAATTATGGTGGGGGCAAATACGCCCCTAATTAGGAACGACATTGTGAAGCACTCTTCACTAGATCATAAAGCTTTTTTGTATGCTCTTTTCACATATATGGATTTTTATTCACACTTTCATCTAGTCTGGGGATTTATGTGCACATTAGCTAGCTGAAGAACTGCACAGCAAAATTCAGAGAAGTGCATATTTCAGATAGCTGTGTATTTCAAAGGGTGGCTGTGTGTTTTGTATTCTTTTTGGAAGGTACAGATTAGATAGGTATGCATTTAATGTAATTCAGGGGTTACCAAATTAGTTAAAACGCAGGTAGATATAATGCAGCATCTAGCACAGAACATTTCTACCTGTTGTACAAATTATAATCAAGTTGTCCTCCAAGTGGTCCTCAGCAATTTTCAAGTTGTCTGTGGAGGGCGTATGAGTTTGGGAACCACTGACGTAAACTGAATTGAATTTCTTCCCTATCTCAAATTAAGCCATCTCTACCTGGCTATTCTGAGCTACATTCTAACATAATTATTGCATCCCTAAATATATCTCTTGGAAAAGTGGAAAGGGAAGCATTCATAGAGCCCCATTGGTGACACTCTTTGCTTGGACATAAAATGAAAGTAGCCCCTTTTACAAGGTCATCTGCTGCCGTTGCCTGTATTGCAGTTGTTAGAAGGCAGTGTCTTTCCCTTGGTAGAGATGAGGCCAAAGATTAAAAGAGTGATAGTAAGCTATCAGTAGATGCTGAGGCTGTCAGAGCCCCATCAGAAACAGGTACAAGAAAGACTCCACAGTAGGGAAAGAGGTCAAGAATTAATTGGCCTCCTATTGACAGAAGCAGCAGGCAACCCTGGATCTTCACGGTCAGGAAGATGAGGCTGGAATCAGGCTCCTTAAACTGTGTGCAATAACAGGCACCGAGAATAAATGTAGGAGAGGGGGAGGGGAGCAATGAGACAGCCCATCAGCACAGAGCACCATGTACAATGGCTAAACTAATGGCCAAGGCGCGCATAGTTTACAAAGGCTACAGGATGAGTTGGGGATGCAGGAGTGGCCTTGATGAGATTGTAGGGTGGCATCCAACCAAGTTCTGCTTAGAGTAGACCCACTGAAATTAACGGACCTAAGTTCATTAGCTTCAATGGGTCTATTGCTGTCCACAGAAAACCACCTGGCATCCTTGTGTGCTACTGGAGAGGATATATTGATCTCAGAAAAACACAGTAGTGTCTTTTTCTGAATCAAATTGTTGGTCTATCTAGCCCAGTACTGTCTACACTGACTGGCAGTAGTTCTTCAGGGCTTCAGGCAGGAGTATTTCCCAGCCCTATCTAGAGATGTTGGGAATTGAACCTTCATCTTGCCAGGCATGGTGGTGCTCTACCATTAGACTATGGCCTTTCTCCTACAGATAGCTGTCTTATACTGAGTCAGTCTGCAATCTTGTCCAGGACTTCAAACAGGTAACATTCTCAGCCCTACCTAGAGAGGCCACGAATTGACCATTGGACCTTGCATCTGCAAGGCAGATGCTCTGCCACGGAGCTACAGCCCTTCCTGAAAGAGCTGATGTTGCAGGACTGGACACGGAATCATTTTTTTAAAAGACCATCTAAGCTGTATTTCCAGCTGACTGTTAATCAAGGTCATCTGATTCAACATGTCACTTCTGCAAGCAGTCTGGAAAACTGCTGGCTATCGCTGAGGTACAACAAGGGCAGACCCTTATTCTAGGAAGGGGTAGGTGGTCACAGTTCTTGACCCCTGACCTTGTTTCTGAAATATAATTGCTATACTGAGGATACTCCAGTGTTCCATTTCTTTCCTTTCCAGATTTGGTAATGTCAGGGTTGGGATGTGGGCATCAGTGTGAGGTGGCCTCTAGCTTCCATGCCATGCCATGCTGGCTGAGGCTGATGGGAGCTCAAGTCCAACAACATCTGGGGGCACCATGTTGGCTACCCCTAGTTAACCCCTAGCATAACACACTGAATAAGAAGCATTTAGTGGTGGGAAGGAGGCCCCCCCCCAAAAAAAACAACATTCCGTTTCAGAGCTAAAACCTGGAGCAACTGAGCCAACAGTAAAGAAGGCATATGAGGAGTTTTTGCTCCCTGTCTGAAATTAGGCTGAAGAATTTCTAATAGCAGAGGCTCATAAAATCCTCTGTTCCTTGTTATGTCAGTTCTGCTGGGTTTAATTGCTACTGTGTTTCTGATGGTTACTCTGGATTTTAATATAGTATTTGATAAGTTTAATTGTAAGTGAGTTCCCCTGGTTTGTGTGCGTGTGTGTGTGTGTGTGAAGTATGCATGCATGTAAGCAAACTTTGTCTAGAAACCTCTATTATTATTATTATTATTATTATTATTATTATTATTATTATTATATATTTTGGAAAACACTTTATCTGATCACTATGTATTTGGTCACTTCCAAAGATATAATAACCGACTTTTGCATGATGCCTGAGATCAAGAAAGAGATTTTGTTTTTGCTTGAATACAGTTGGATGCCATTTTGAATCAAGATGACTGACTGTTTCATAGAATTCCCAAAGCCATTCTGGGTACAAGGCTGCTAGTCGCTATATATATTTATATGTTTTGTAACAAGTATGTGTCATGTTAAGGAAGGAGGATAATTTTGTTCGATCCACATATATAATACGCTGCTGTAACTGACATCTCCTGGACTAATAAATAGATTGGAACGTAATAACTTGTAGATTTTATACTGAATTTTGTAGTACACTTTTCAGCTCAAAAAATATACCAGAATGCATTTAAAAACTGAAGGATCACCTGTCTTGCTCCACAAATGTCATGTATGTGACAGAACTCATCTTGGTTGTAAATAAGTAATATTCATAGTCCTGGTGAAATATGCCAGTACAGTATCTGAAATGCTTGACTATCTGGGGAAGGGTTGTAGCTCAGTAGTACCGCATTTGCTTTGAATGCAGAAGGTCCACGGTGCAATGCACAGCAACTCCCGGTAGGGCTAGGAGAGACCTCCTGACTAAAACCCTGGAGAGTTGTTGTGCGTCAGTGTAGCAACACTGAGTGAGATGGGCCAACGGTCTGACTTCTGATCTTCCTATCTTTCACCCCCACCACGTTTGTTTAGCTTATCATGATTTCCCCCCTAGATAAATATAAAATATTAAAATAGGTTTGTCTCAGCTGAGTTCCTATATTCACTTCTGGAAGGAAGCCCCGTTGAACTGACAACTTCATTGTACATTCCTTCATGGGGGGGGGGGGTTCAACTGAACTTCCATCAATGATTTGTGCACATGTGATTTGAGTGTTATGTTCATTTTGCTATAAATGGTAGTTTGTGAAAAGAGGGCCTAAAGGGTCCACAAACAAGGATGGGCGTTTTTGTGTGTGTCGGGGGGGGCAAGTGGTGAAAATAAAGATGAAATCAGTGAGTAGTTGTGACTCATCGGAGTTAGGGGGTTATTGAATGCAATGTCTGCTTCAATTTCTGGCTCACTAGGCTGAGAGCGATCAATCGGACTGCCTGTGTAGCTAATTCCTAACCATTAGCAGTTCCTTTTTTTCCCCCACCCCACACTCTTCTCCTCCACACACCACACCCTTAATTTCAGGGATGTTACAGACTCTTCTCGGAGAATAAATCAAGAGAAATTGCACAAGGCAGCCAGTATGCACATGTCAAGCATTTCTTAATGGAGCAGTTCAATGAGTATTCCTGCCACCTGGGCTGGTGGGGGAGGGAGGCAGGTCAGCCCCCAACGCTCAAAGAGAAGAATGTAAGGGAGCTGGGAACACGAAGAAGCAGAAAATATGAGAGAGAGAAGAGATCTTTTGTTTTTCCTGTCTTTGGATCTCAGAGTTCCCAAAATATATGTTTATATCTTTTTTAATTCTTTAAATCTAAACGTTGTGCAATTCGCTTTCAATTCCTCCATGTTTCCACCATATAGATAGCTGATACACATTGTGTGAAAAACAGTGCATTGATTGCATCAAGATACTTTTCTGTGTAGTATTTTTCTGATCCACACAAGTGCATTTTCTTCTTTTAAAAAATCAATGTAAAGTAGTATCCAGTGCTAGTCCTACTCAGAGAAGACCCAATGAAATTAATGGGGATAACTAACCATCAATGGATCTCCTCTAACACTTGGGGGGGGGGCAACCCAATATCTCAAACTTTCATTAAGATTCCTCTCTATGTTTTATCCAGAGATGAGCTGATATTTCTCAAATGACATTTTTTCTGAGAAAATTTCCAAACAGAAACATCTCAGACAAGGCCACTTAACACAATATTCTCCACCATTTTCTTATGGTGGATGCCATTTCTTACCCCACCCCACCCCCGCTCTATCTCTGTCCCACAATGACATCAGCGTCTTGGGTGTTGTGGAAAATACCAAATAGTGGCCAGGCTACCAACAGGCCCCATTAGCATCTGTGCGCATCAGTGTTTGGGCTTCCTTTTGGCTTTGACCCAGAGGCGTCATTAGTCACAGTGCTACTCATAATTATCCCTTGTTCTTCCCCAGTAGCTCGGTGAGTGCCTTCTGACCAGGGGGTCTAGCACTATCTCATGTTGCATTTTGGATACTCTGTTCATAGGGTTTAAAAATCCTTTAATCTAAAATTTTCATTTTTAATTAACTCTTTGTCATCTATTAATCTTTCTTTCTTATAGAAATCTGGATGATTACAGAGAGGAATCAAGGGGGAGAGACATGGTAGAAACAGCTGCTTTCTATATTTCTGTATCTCCAGTATCAGTGTCGTATGTTCTAATTTTATACTTTTTTTTTACTTCTTTTTATATATATGGTTATTGTAATAGATATCTTTCAATTTTGACCCAATGTCTTTCTGTTTTAAGATCTAAAAATGATATCATATGCCTAATCTGATAGGCCTCATAATATAAAAGTAAATTAGGGATTCCCCATCCTCCCTCTTGGTTCCTTCTGTACCTGTTCTTTGGCTGTTCTTTGGGGGTTTTTTTAAGCATATATAAATTGTTTTAATTTCCTTTGCCAAAATATTATCTTACTCTTTCTTATTGGAGTGGGTAAAACATAAAACAAATATGTGAATTTTGGAAGCAACATCATCTTTACTGTTATTCTGCTGGAAAGGGACAACTTTTATTTACTCCATACTGAAACATCTTTTTGTACACGCTTCCATATAGGAACATAATTTATTACGTATAATTTTTTTCAAGTTTTTGGATACCTGTACCTCTAAGTTTCTAAAGGAGGTTTGTACTAGTGGAACTCCCAGCTTTTGAAAGAGATGTAGCTGCAGGTTTGGTGGTACATTGATACAAAGGAGATCTGATTTTTTAAAATTTATTGTTAATCTTGTCCCCAAACATTTGTAATTCTTTCTGCATATTCAGTAAGGCTTCTATAGGATTTGTTACCATGAGTACAATATCACCCACATATAAACTTATTAAGTGCTCTTCCTTCTTCACCTGAACTCCATGAATCTCCCTATTAGTTCTAAGCCTGTTGGCTAAAAATTCCATCATAATAGAGGGGATAATGGACACCCTTGTTTAGTACCTGCTTTAACCTGTATCTGTCTTGATTTGGTACCATTACATTTTATTATAGTTGTTGATTGTGTTATACTTTCCATAACTGGTAAATTTAGGGCCAAATTTAAAATTCTCTAATGATTTTAATAACAAATTCCAGTTTATACTGCCAAACGCCTTATAAATGTCTAAAGCCAATAAAGCCAATGGGAATAATTTATTTTCCTCAATTTCATTATACTAAACAAACGTCTCACTGGATCTGCTATGTATCTACCTGGAATAAATCCATATTGGTCTGGCTGAACTAATTTGGAGATGACCAGTTTTAAAGGATTTGCCATGACAGATTCAGACATCTTGGTAAGCCGTATTTAAAAGCGATATTGGCCTGTAGGGAGGTTGATGTTTTGCCTGGTTTCAATAACAAGGTTATATGTGAAGTAGTCCATGTGGGGGGAGCGTATGAGTGCCTGTCAGAATTGTATTGGCCTTGTAAGATGTGGGGTCAATGTATCTTTATATAGTTTATAGAAATTTCCCATGAACCCATCAGGGCCAGGAGATTTATTTACTTTGAGCACCTTAATTGTCGCTTTAACTTCTTCTGAAATTGGTGCATCCAGACTTTCGCTCTCTGAAACAGATAGCATAGGCATGAGAGTCCCCAGTTGGTATTCCCTTAATTGTTGTAAGTCTAAATCTTTGTTCTTGTACAATTTTTCACAGTACTTAGCTAATTCCTCTCCAGTTTATCATTTGTGATTAATTGGTTCTGAGTTCCCACTTTTAATGCTCTAATCATATTTTTCGTCCTTCTTTGTTTGGCCCTGTTTGGATCCTTTTCCATCATATTCATAATATTTTTACTTACCGTACAACATATTGTACTGTTTTATCTGTGTCTGCCATGTTCATCTCTGTCCTTTTGAACTCCATCTGTCGTCTTACTTGTTGTGAGCCTGTCTTTTTATAGAGTTCAGTTAGTTTGTAATTCTTTTTCCACCTGACTTTTCTGTTGATATTTCCTTTTCTTCAAATAACTCCACTCTTGTATTCATTTCCCCCTTAATACTACTTTCATAGCCTCCCACCTGCCATCCTTCCGATTTCTTCTTCTATTTAAAGTAATTGTCCAGTCCTTCCTGTATCTTAATTTGGCTTTGAGGGGAGGAGAGCAGGTTGGGATTTAGTCTCCATTGTGGCATATATGATGGTATAAAACTAGCAAGATATACATTTATTGGGGCGTGGTCTATTACTTTAATTATACCTATTTCAGCTCTCTTCACCCTTGTTAGTAAAACATCAGAGACAATGAAGGAGTCTAATCTGGAGAATGTTCCATGAGGAGTTGAGTAGAAAGAATAACTGTGGTCTGCAGGATGAATTTTCCAGGTGGTCCAGGGTCTTTGGGGCTCTGGCCCTACATTAGACTCTGAGCCCGCAGTTGCTCACTGTGACATGTTTGCAAGGCACTTTGCAGATAAAATTGCTCGCATTCGGACTGACTTGGACTCCTCTTTGACTACAGTTGTGCCAGATGCTTTCTCTGGTCATTTTTCTATGGATACTTTTCGGCTTGTAAAGCCTGAGGATGTGGGCAGGATTCTGGGAGAATCAAGGGCCGCTACTTGTTCTCTTGACCCTTGCCCATCCTGGTTAATCAAATCTGCCAGAGGGGGAGTGGCTGACTGGTTGGCATATTTAATTAACACCTCCCTAAGGGAAGGTTCTATGCCAACTTTGTTGAAGGAGGCTGTGATGAGACCTTTGTTAAAGAAGCCTTCATTAGACCCTGTGGATCTTAACAACTTCCACCCAGTCTGTAATCTCCCCTTTCTGGGCAAGGTGATTGAAAGGGTAGTGGCTGCTCAGCTCCAAGTTTTCCTGGATGAATCGGATTATCTAGACCCTTTTCAATCAGGCTTCAGGCCTGGTCATGGGACAGAGACTGCCTTGGTCACCCTGCTTGATGACCTACTCTGTGCATCAGACAGGGGGAGTGCATCCCTGTTGGTGCTGCTGGACCTCTCGGCGCCCTTCGATACAATCAACCATGGTATCCTTCTGGGCTGTCTAGCTGGGATGGGATTGGGTGGCTCCGGTCAGGGCTGGTGCTAAAATTAGGCCAACCAGGCAGCCGCCTAGGGCGCAGACCTCAGAGAGGCACAGTACTGACCTTTGAGGGGCACAGTTTTATACAGATTAGTTTTTTTTAAAATGGTGCGTCAACCCTACAAGAAACAGGTTCAAAAGACTGGAAGAACATTGGAGCAATTCTCTCTTCACATGAGAGGAATACTGACCATTTAGAAAACAATAAGACCTGGAGAGAACTTGAATTGCGCTTATCTAAAGGAAAAACAATTGATGATATTAACCAGCAGAAAATTAAACATGAAAAATATTGGCGACAAATCTTAGAACGCTTGATTGCATTGGTCAGAGTTCTTGGCATGCAAAACTTGGCATTCCGTGGTACAACTGAAAAGTTGTACAGTGTTAGCAATGGAAATTTTTTGAAGTTTGTGGAATATCTAGCCCTTTTTGATCCTATCATGAATGAACAATTGCGCAGAGTTAAAGATCAAGAAACAATGGTTCACTACCTAGGAAAAGATATCCAAAATGAGCTTATACAGCTTCTAGCAGGTGCTATAAAGCAGAAAATTTTAGCACATGCAAACTCAGCCAAATACCACTCAGTTATTCTGGACTGCACACCTGATGTTAGTCATATTGAACAAATGACAATGATTGTACGTTATGTTGATGTAATCAAACCATCAGATAATGAGATGTCTGAGCCTGAAGTTGTCATAAGAGAACATTTCTTGGGAATTGTTCCACTAAAGGAGACTACAGGTGCCCTTATGACATAAACTCTTCTTGGTCAGCTTGAGCAAATGGGACTACCAGTTGATAATCTGCGTGGTCAAGGTTATGATAATGGGAGTAACATGAAAGGCAAAGAAAATGGTTACAAAAGAGAGTCCTGGACATAAATCCACATGCCTTTTTTGTGCCCTGCAATGTACACTCTTTAAACTTGGTAGTCAATGATGCCACTAAGTGTTGTCTGGAAGCAACCAGTTTCTTCAGTTTGGTTCAACAGATCTATAATTATTTCTCAGCATCGACTCAGCGTTGGCAAATTCTAACTTGCCATGTATCAGACTTAGGCATAACTGTTAAGCCATTGAGCGAAACAAGATGGGAGAGTCCGATCGATGCTTTGAAACCACTGAGATATCATCTTGGTAGTATATATGATGCTTTAATAGAGTTCTTTGATGACACAAGCCTAAAAGGTTTATCTGGAAATACTTCCCGAATTGAAGCTAAGGTCCTTGCTGATGCAATTTGTAAGTTCAAGTTTGTGGTATCCCTTGTTATATGGTACAACATGCTTTCTGAAGTCAATCTTACAAGCAAGCTACTACAAAATAAGGAAGCTGATTTAAATTCAGCTACAAGCCAACTGCAAGCATTACCTTGTGGGCTGCAGGTGGGATGAGGGTTTTCAACAGGTTTTGATAGATGCTACTGAGATTGCAAAGGAGCTAGAAATACTACCAAACTTTGAGACAGAACAGGTTAGAAAAAGGAGAAAGAAACGGCAGTTTGAGTATGAGGCCCAAGAAGAGGCACCGCAAGATCCAAAGCAGAAATTCAAAGTAGGTTTCTACTATGTTGTCTTAGACATGGCCATACAATCTGTGGAAGAGAGATTCCAACAGCTACAACAATATAATTCCTTATTTGGCTTCCTGTATGATATATACAGTATCCACAAAAAATCTACTGAAGATGTACTTAAGGCCTGCAAGAATTTGGAAAAATCATTGATGCACAACGGAAACAAATATATCGATGCTGAAGATCTGTGCTGTGAACTTAAAGCAATAGCTCGAAGACTTCCAAAGTCTATGCCGCCACAAGGAGTACTTCTCTTCATACTACAACAAACAAAAACTCCTGGATAATGTGCCTAATGTTTCTGTTGCTCTAAGGATCCTTCTCACATTTCCAGTGGCAGTGGCAAGTGAACGCAGTTTCTCAAAGCTCAAACTGATAAAAACTTACATACGCTCCACAATGTTGCAAAAGAGACTAGTTGGCTTGGCAACTATATCAATTGAACATGCCCAAGCATCAGCACCTGACCTGAAGGAATTGGTGACAAAATTTGCAAAGGAAAAGCAAGCAAAGTGAGATTTTGATGAAATTGAAACTTTCAACATCACAATTCACAAGATTATTTAAAATGATTTGTGTGCTAAAACATTTTCTTTTGTATTTGAGAAAGATAATCAAATATTGTTGTATTACTTATTGCAATTTAAAATAAATTTAGCAGTTTCAAGTTTTGTGCTTTTCATTTTTTCTACAAGACATCTGTTTTTGAAAATTGAAGTTAGCAATTTTCTTTTGAGGGGTGCAAGTAGTTAGCCTTGCCTAGGGCGCAAAATAGCCTGGCACCGGCACTGGTGACTGTCCCTGTTCTGTGGGACAGCCTTCCTGTCAAGATACAACAAGCGTCCACTATCTCCACTTTCTGGAAACAACTGAAGGCATTTTTGTTCTGACAGGGTTTCCAAGATAGATGAATGAGTTCCTGCCATGGGTGTTTGAATTGTGTTTTAAAAACCTGTTTTTTTTTCAGTGGTGTTTTTAAACTGTTTTCATTGCATCTTGTACATTGCCTTGAGACTTGTGTGTGGAAGGCAGAGCTTGGAAAAGTTACTTTTTTGAACTACAACTCCCATCAGCCCCAGCCAGCACATGCTGGCTGGGGCTGATGGGAGTTGTAGTTCAAAAAAGTAACTTTTCCAAGCTCTGGTGGAAGGCCATTAGTAAATAATATTAATAATTCCACCATTCTCCACACTCCTTGTCAGCCCCTTGGACAGCATTTTTGCAACCAGTGGACAGCAGTGCTGCTTTTGAATGGGAGCCAAACTCTGTTCCCATCTAGGGTGGCTGTCTACCATCTTAATTTACCCCATATGCAGTGCCTAAGCCTTCCTGTAAAGTTATAGATCAGGCTTTGCCAACATGATGCCATCCAGATGTTTGGGATGACAGTCCCCGTAAGCCCCAGCCGGCACATTTGGAGGTCATCACGTTGGCAAAGCCTGATCTATAACTTTACAGGAAATCTGTAGACTTGTCAACCCACAGGCTGAGGTTTTTAGATCTATAGGCTGGGGCATTTTGGGTCAATTGTGGTGGCAGATGGCCACCAGGAATGGAAGCCAAGCTTTGCTCCTGTTAAGAGTGGCACCTCCAGAGGACCAGCAGGGAAGGTGATGAGTGGCAGCACAGATTGGTCAGACCAGGGAGGGGCCCTTCTGAGCCCCTGGGGCCCTTGGCCAGTGCCCAAATGTCTCTCTCCATGCACTGATGAGCACTATGAAGCCTGTTTTCTGGCATAAAGGCAGGATGTGCATATTTGAAATAACAGAAAACAAGGGTTTCATGTCCTGCACTTCAGTCTTTAACCTTGACACTACAACAAGGTTTGGGGTGTTTATGTTTCAAATCCAAATGTGCCGCTCTCTTGCGTTTTCCATGAACCAGCCTTTGCCTTTGGGCAATACTTCTCGAGTTTTGCCTTGGGCTGAAGTTCTTCTCTGGCCTAAGCTCATGTCAAGCTCAGCAGCTTCCCCTCAGACGCCACCTTGCTATTGTTGCTAAGAGGACAGCAAAGGATGCAATGGCTGGGTAAAGATTTCATGTCAGCACCAGCCATTCCCTTTCAAGGCGGGGCAGGGAACCTCAAGCCCACAGGAGAGTGGGGGAAATGTGGCCCTCCAAACCTCTCTATCTGGCCCTCAGAACTCTCCCCAGCCCTGCTTTGTCCCCTCCCTTGAGTGATTTTGCCTGGCTAAATTTTGCCCTTGATCTCTGATGATGCCTCTTGCTTGCCTGGATGGAGGATAGAGAGGAGGGAGTGTATGTCTAAAAGCTAGCCAGCTGTACAAAAAGGTAAAATTTACATCTGTTGCTCTGCCCACTTTTGCCTCTGCCCTTGCCCACCTCGGGCATGTGCCCCCCCTGCCCCAGAGGCTTGCCGAGAAAGAGTGCATCCCTTGGACTGAAAATGTTCCCCACTCCTGCTCTGTGGCTGCCCCTCAAACCATCCTTGAGCTTTGCTTTCACTTTTGTTCTACATGTTTGTCAAACAAGGTCTGCGGTCCCTGAGAGTGTGAAGACAGTGAACAGCTAAAGAATACGAGCCTGCAAATGAACGTTTCAAACTTTTACACTTCACATTTATTTTGGAAAAAAAAAAGTTCTTTAAAAATACTCCTACAAAGGCATTGGAGCAGCAGGTTCAGTTTCCTTTATAAATACATCTGGATTATTATTATCTTCCTCTCCAGCAACATCTAAAGATGCCTCATGGAGCCAGGAGAAGCCCTGGTCGGAATGGAAGACACACACCCGTGTGAGCAGGGCTGGCACACCACCTACCTATTCACATTTTCTAAAAAATACAAATACTGTCAGGGGAAGAGCAAATGTTGCACACACAAGGCCATGGCCCATGGGCAGACAAGAGACCTCACAGGCCCCTGGGGTGGAGGCCTGCCAAAAGAAACGGGTCACCATTTAGTGGAAACAGGAGGCTCGAGGACAGATGTTATTGCTCGGCACCACAGCTGAGATGAAAAGGTGGAGTGAGAACACAAACTGGCAATGGAGGTTTGACTGGTTTGATTTTAATCTTGAAACTAGTGATGGCTGGTATGTGGGGAGCCCTTGGTTCTATGTCTTTTGGGGGTTTGTTACAGTTTGCAGCCACTCTTTTGCCCACATTTGCTGTTCTTCAGAAGTGTTCAGTTAGTTCATCCTCTAGGCTGATACTGGCCAATCAGGAATCATGTACTGGATATGACAATACCAGTCAATCAGGAATCATAGAGGGGATGTGATGATGCCAAACTATGGTAGTCAATCAGAATGAGTGAGGTGTTTATGTAAAATAAAGTCAAATGCCACTTTTTACAATCAGGGAAATGCTTTCTGTACTGTTCAGAGGGGCAATTCTAGCCTATCAGAAAACACTCTTAAGAATTGAAAGTTCTCTGAAAAATCACCAGAAGGCCTTCTCTTTTTAATTCTGATGCTTTTTATGAAACTGCCCCTGTTCTAACTCAGAACTATGGGATCTCCCTTTCTGGTAGAAACCATGGTGGTTTTTCTTGTTGCCTCGCTAGCCAGCACATATGAGAATTATAAACTGCCTTATACTGAATATGAGCATTGTTCCATCTGGTTCAGTATATGTGGACTGGCAGTGGTTCTCCAGGATTTCAGACAAGGGCCTTTCCCAACCCTGCTGGGAGATGCCGGGAATTGAGCCTGGGACCTTCTGCATGCAAGGCAAATGCTCTACCTCTGAGCAGAGCTTGGAAAAGTTACTTTTTTGAACTACAACTCCCATCAGCCCAATCCAGTGGCCATGTTGGCTGGGGCTGATGGGAATTGTAGTTCAAAAAAGTAACTTTTCCAAGCTCTGCCTCTGAGCTATGACCCAGCAACAATTTCCATCCTTATCTGATTGGCAATGGAACTGAAAAACCAAAGGCTGCCCCTGATGGGTCAAGTACCAAAGGAAAAGACAGGAAAAGACAGCAGTGACAGAGAACAAGGCCTTTACAGTGTTTTCTTGAAAGTTCTTCTAAGAAAGCTGGGTAGGATGAACGCAATTACAGCTGGTTTTTAGCCCACTGTTCAGTCCCCATTTCCCAAAACACACCATTTCATTGGGGTGTGTGCATGCCAACATCAGGAAGGACTGCCTAGCATTAGCATTGTATCTCATCTTTAGAGGACTGGATGTGTCCCTTTCCATTGGGATGCCTGGAAGTGCCTCCTGGTACACTGAATTAGGCTGGGAGATCTAGGAAATGGCCATCCCAACAGCAACCAGTGGTGTTGAGCATGTTCAAAAGCATCCAGGCTCTGTCCACCCAAGCCTTCCCCATTGATTGTTGTCCCCTCAAAAGGATGAGGCCACTTGGGAAGGACAAAGAGAGCTGGCTGGTGAAGAGTGTGTTGCAAGCCAGGCTCAAATGCTATTGAGCAATGGGCCCAGGGATCCCAAACGCCTCCCATTTCTGAAATGCATTGCCCTCACTAAACATGTGTTGAGTTTGAGTTCCTGATGATGTGGCTGAGGAGACCAGTGCTTGCCTGGTGAGGAACTGTGCTGTAAAACAACTCATCTTCATCCATGGTGGCTGGTGATGATCAATTCATGGGCTGAAATTGGCAGATAGCCTGTCCTCTGGTTCTGGGCAGAGATGGCACAGCCAAAGTAGTCCAGGAGATCTGCGCTATCCTCCAAGAGTTGCTGAAGGAAGACCAGCTGAGAAGAAGCACCCAGTCTGAAAATCCAACACACAACAACAGGCTGCAGTTCCAAACATTCTTTCCTAGAAGTTCCATTGAATCCAGTGGGACTTCTGAGTAGACATGTATGGGCTTGGACTGCAAATTGGGTTCATTCATGGGCAGTGAATGGATCCTTGCCTGCTCCATCGCCTGCGGGTCAAGTGTGACCGGTTGTAGGGGACTGCTCACCTGCCAATCACCTGATGTCACAAGGATGCTAGGTAACCCGTTTTTGCCCAAGTAGCTTGATATCAAACTGTGTGGCCAAAGGCAGTGCACTTTGCAAGGCCCAATGCTCAGCTGGCATAGAGGTTCCTACAACACCCCCTCTACAACACAACAGTTTTTAACAGTTTTTGCCTCAGGCACATTTTTACCCGCCCCACACCTGACATCATACATGATGACAGGTATGAGTCAGGTGAGTGTGGGTTGGGCAAAATGGGCTACCAGGCCAAATGTGAATATCTGGGGGACTTCATTAGGTCTGCTGGCTTAAGAGTCTCCATCAGTTCAAAACAAAGGAAGGTCCATTCTAGTTCAGTTGTTATGCTTAAAAAAAAAATCACAGTGAAATATATGAGACTTTGATCAAGCTTTTGCGTTTAGGAATTGGCTTCTTCTGCTTCTCCCCCTAACTCCCTGACATGTTTGCCCTTTAAACACAAATCCTGGGGCCCTCCTGAGGAAGTTGCTCTTGCCAACACAACCTGCTGTCTCTTCCCTCTCCTAATCCTTATCACAGTGTCCAATAGAGCCAGGATCCAGAGCCTGACATTTTATTGCTATGTTCGAAGGGAAGTGGGCAATCTACTTTCAGCTCTGGGGTTGTGAAACAAACATGGTGATGACAAAGGACGGTGTGGGAATGGGATGCAGAAGAGGGGATGCTGGCTCAGCGGGCAAGAGCTTGGGAGGGTGGCCAAGCTGTTGCAATGGGGTCTGTGTGACGACCTGATGCGTCAATGGTCAATGTGCACGGCGCACCCACTTTATGCACACCGAAAGTCCGAGACACAGTTGAAGACCTGCAAAAGAAGTCTCTCTGCTGGCTTAAAGACAGACGAAAAAGGGGGACAGCACTGTCGAGGAGCAAGGGGAGAGTTCTCCGCTGCCCTGATGAGGCCACAATGAAGCTTCTGGTGTTAACCACACAAACACCTGTGTTTCGTCAATGGGAGAAAAGAGGCAAGTCTTCATCAGCCCCTTTCCCTTGAAATCATCGTCCTCTTTAGTGGCGCTGTGAGGCACTCGCTGACACACAGTGAAATGGATCAGGTATGCGTGTTGTTTGTCTGCTGGTGAAAACATCTCCCCTGCCCTCCCTCCCGCAATGCCAACAGTGCCCAATGGAACTGATGGGGCTTAGATCAGGATGAGGGGAGTTTTAGTGCAAAGATCAATTTAGCTCCTCCCCTCCATGCAAAGAACGGTGCACTCACATTGGGAGGAAGGCAGCAAAGCACAAACGCTGTGGCTCAGGGTCCAAGCAGAGTGTTTGGGGGGCACACAGTGGGTGGCACTCAATGGCCATGGTTTGTAATGGGACAGCCCACCCCACATATCAAAGGGATTGCAAAAGCTCTCCATGCTGTGCCACCAAGCTATGAATAATTCCATTACAGTTGTCTGGGATTTTGACAGATTTCATGGCATCTAGATCTTTCTCCTGCACACCCCACAAGGCACACCCACCTCTGGCACCTTTTGCCAGTATCCTTTATTAGCCAAGGCCAGCCCCCAGAAATCTTATTCACTGTCTACAGTGGCCTGGTTCAGAAGTAACAGGAAATCGTGGTTTTCTGCTACATGAACAAGCTGTGGCTTGTTTTCACTTCCACTTTTAAGCAAACCATAATTCCCTGTGATGTCCAAACTCAAGGGCTGAAGTTTTGTTTGAACTGGGATTAAAGAACAAGCCAGGATCTGAAACCATGCTTTGATCCTGGTTGATCTCATTGGCTCTACTTTTACCAAACCTTTGATCTGCATGACACAGGGAACCATGATTTGTTTAAACTGCAGGTGGGCAACCTACAACCCTAACCTTACTTTATGCAGCCTCAGATACCTCTGGAAGCTGCCCCATTCTTCAATTCCATTTGAATTCCTTCCTGTTTGCTTTCTCTTTATTTTCCCCACTTTTAAGAGTGTAGTTTCAGGACAACTGGGTTAATATTTTATTTGATAAAAAAAAAGTTGATGCTTGTATCCTGGATTTCTTTTATTCTGGGTTTATCTTTATTCTGAATCAGTTGGACCAGAATGCATTTGTCTCTGGCTCTGCCCACAATTGGCTCTGGCTCCACCCAACACTTGCATGCAACCCTGAACAGATCTCTCCCAAGGGAATACGGCCCTCGACAGAAAAAAAAAGGTGCTCACCCCATCATAATTTGATCCTGTTAAAACTTTATATTTTTTAAAACACACAGTTCCCTGTGACATCAAAACTCTAGGGACTCTGGCTTGTTTAAACTAGTTTCAGAACAAGCCAGGATGTGAAAGTAAATTATGAGCCCAGTTAGTTGTCATTGTGATTAAACAAACCACAGTTCTCCAAAGTTTGGATGTCATGTTGCAAAAGCTTGCAAACTCCTTCACATTTGCAAAAAGAGGAGCCAGGGGAGCATGCAAGGCTTGTTGTTGCTCATTCATGTAGCAGAGGACCAAGATTTCCCATTAATTCTGACCCAGGCCTTCTGGCTCTTGAGACACAAAGCTTCTGTGGAGCTCCTAATGGCACGGCTGGTCCTCCCTCTCCCTATACAGAACTAAGAGACCCTAAGCTAAGCAGAGTCACTCTCTCCCCACTGTGATCCCCCTGACAGTGAAATGGTGGGCTTCCAAACACTCCCAAACTTTCCCTGTTCTTTTAACCTTTAGTAGGACAGACCAAGTTGACTGATCTTCTGCAAAGTTATGCTCCAAGAAACAGTTCCTCTCGTGACCACCAAAGCTTGGCCATGGCAGATCTGAGGCCCACAATACCACCAATGTACTGAGGAACAGGTGGGCAGCAACTGGCGTCTGCGGAGAATGAGATCTGGGGTACTGCTCTGGAGGTTCAGGAGTCCTGTTGTGGGCCTTTCCTGAAAAGGCTGCAGACTCTCCCGTTGCTGAACATCCACTGGTGCTGTTTCCAGTCCCCTCGTGATGCCGAACAAGATCTGAGGGCATGTCTTAGGACTATGGGAAACATTGACCCATGTTCCTCCAGCTCTGTTTCTTCATTCCCAGCTGAACTTCTTAGTTCAAGCCTCCACCCACCCAAGTTTTTTTGGAGAGCTATCACAATGAGGCAACTGGTTCCTCTGCATGAAACAGCGGAGAAGCCCACCAACTTTGAAACAACTAAGGAGCGACAAAGGACTTGGGAGCAGCCCGGCAAAAGGAGGAAAGGGGGCATGTCTGAAAAGACCCCTTGGAAGTGCTAAGCCAGGACGCTGCCCAGAAGGAGAGAGTGTTGCTGGGAGATGAGAATGGTGGATTTGTCATCCTGCTTTTGTTAAAAAAAACCAAACACTCCTCCCCCACAAAAAATCCCCGCCCAGCCCATTGTAAACAAAGTAGAAAAAGGTGGAACGACGACAACCAAATGGAAATGCACATCGAGTCTACAAGAAACGGCATGGCACAGGGAGAAGGAGAGGAATTTCCTGCCGGAAGCAGGTCATTGGCAATTCATGAGGCCTTTCGAATGTCCTGTGCATATCAATATGTAGCAGCTGCCACTGGGAAGTGCAGGGGGTGGAGCCTCTGGGAAGTGCCACTCACAAGACGATCCCAGCGCAATGAAGACCCAAGACCTCACACAGCCCCGTGGCTTTCCTTTCCCCTGGGGGGGGGGGAACGACATCTTTCAGCCAGAGGAGGTGTGGGAGGGGGACGGGAAAGCTTCGTCCGGATTTAGTCCTCCAGAGGAGAGGAAGTTAAGACGATGTGTCCATCTCTGATGTCGCTCACTCTCGAGTTGACCCCATCACATGGGGGTTTTTTTTGCTGACTTTGGTCCCCTCTCGAGTCCAATCTGTAGATCTGCTGGCTGTTGTGGGGAGGGGTGGAGGCATGCTCCACAACTCTTGGTGAGACATGAAGTTTCTCACCCACTCACCCCACAAGACTTTCTGGTCTGCTTTGTGCCCCGGGAGGCAGCAAGTCTGAAGCATCTCATGCAAAGGAGAAGGGGAAGGAGGTCAGCCTGCTTGTCTCAGAGCCCTTAAAGAGAAATCCATTGCTGTTCCATTTCCTTTTAAAACATCCTTCTAAATAAAAGTCCTTACTGTTCCCTTTTTTTATTGGGGGGGATTCTTAAAGTCTGCAGCAACTTTGCCCTGAGGGTATTCCTTCCCTGTAGTTGCTGTCTCTGTGGGGAACGTTAAGACCCGACATGGGCTCAGACACACAGGAACGAAAAGGGAACAGGACCTCATGGAAAAGGTACGTGCAAGTCCCCAGCTTCTCAAACCTCCACAGACTGGATCTGGTTCATCTGTGCGCGCATCACCTGGATACTGTTCAGAATTTTCTTCTGGTGTCCTGCTAACGTTACCCCCACTCTCAAGATGTCCCTGTGGGCAAAAGCAAATAATGGGGGAGAAAGATTAGCAAGGAGCCAGCTGGCATAAGGAGCAAAGAAAAAATCTGGGGTCACCTTGAACTGTTAATTAAAATCTGGCTCTCAGGGGAATAAGCCTGGATGCGGCTTCCTAACCCCTGCCCCCCCATTCCTATACTTTTTCAGAAGTGGTCTCTGGGTAAGGGCCTTTTCTCCCGAGACACAAAATTATCTTGCAGAGCAAGGTTGATTAAGATCACAAGAAGTGTCATAATTCACAGCCACACTGCCTCTGGCAGCATAGAATACACATTATGGCTGCTGCTAACACTGAAATTGTCCAGTCCCCTTTTAAAGCCATCCAAGCTGGTGGCCATCACATCACGGTATAGCAGTGGAGCAACTGATGTAAATTTTGCGGTAGGTTAGTTTCTGCAGACACTCATACATCCTTTTCTACCCTCCAAGAGGCATGATCAGCTAGGCAAAAAATATTCAAGGAGGGTGCAAAAGCAGGGGCAGTGAGGGGACGTTGCCCGGGAAGAGGGTATGTAGCCTGGAGAGAGCTCCAAAGGCCAGATAAAGAAGTATTTGGACCTGAGTTTCCCTTCCTCTGCCTTTTAATAGTAATATACCTTAGGGCAGCCTTTCCTAATCTTGGGGCCCTCAAATGTTGCTGGACTACAATTCCCACAATTCCTATTGGCCACACTGACTGGGGCTGATGGGAGTTGTAGTCCAACATCGGGACCCCAAGTTTGGGAAAGGCTGCCTTAAGAACACAAGAAGAGCCTGCTGGATCAGGTCAGTGGCCCATCTAGTCCAGCATCCTGCTCTCACAGTGGCCAACCAGGTGCCCATGAATGCAAGAGCACTCTCCCCTCCTGTGGCTACCAGCAACTGGTTTCCAGAACCATACTGCCTCTGACTATGGTGGCAGAGCACAGCCATCATGGCTAGTAGCCTTCTCCTTAATGGAAGACTCCATGCCTTAAGAATCTTTCAGTGTATTTTCCAACCTGCTCCCCTGGCTGAAAACTATTTTCAACATACCTTCAGCAGACGGCCTAGCAGCATTGGCTCTGCTGACTGATGGATTGCTGAGACTGAGGCAAGGACTCTTTCAAGGGTGCAACTAGGCAAGTCTATGCCTTGGACTTAGGGTTCCTAAAGGGAGACATTTAGATGGCCCTGTGTGTTATTACTTCACTTGTAAAGGGGCTGTGTCTTGGAGAAACTTCTGAGGGCCACGTGGAGCCTCAGCACCTCCAGCCCTGTTCGAGACATTGCTGCACCAGAGAGAGGGTGAACTGTTAAAGTTTCCAATGGGCAATTTGAGAAGCTCTTGCAGGCCATCCCCCTCTCCCTCTCGGGAACTTACTCCATGGTCATTTGGGACACTGTGTCGAAGTCGGTAAAGCCACTGGTGGCAAAGCTTTCCTTGTATTGCCCCATCTTGATGGCCTCAAGCCACTCATCCACGGTGTTGAAACTGGAATAGTCTGGAATGGTGCGGTCCAGTAAGGGGAGGTTAATCCTGGAGAGCGAGGGGGAAAAATGAGCAGAAGAAAAGATCTGGATTTCCTTTCGCACAGAAGAACCCAACTGATGATTTTCCCAAGGAAAGGGTGTAAGCTCAGTGGCAGAGCACCTGCTTTGCATGCAGAAGGCCCCAGGTTCAATCCCCAATGGCATCTCTAGGTAGGGCTGAAATCCTGGAGAGCCACTGCCAGTCCGTGTATCCAATACTGAGCTAGATGGACCAATGGCATGAGTCAGTGTAAGGCAGCTTCCTATGTTCCTAGATAACCTTGTGTTCAGACATAAGGGAAACCACGATTTTCCCATTAATAAAGAGTGGTGCAGTGATCCTCCGTCTCAAAGGTTCCTTCCCCTCTCCCATCCCGCCTTCCTTCACATGTGCAGGGAGGATGTTTAAAGCTCCCATTTGCAACAAACCAGTTTTTTGTTCTGCTTCAAAATGAGAAACTGCGGGTTGTTCAACCCACGTTTTCAGATCCTGATTTGTTATAACGTGGGGTAAATAAGCCACAGTTTCCCATACACAAGTGTGTGGGAAACTGTGGTTTGTTCCAAACATCAAACGGAAGCAAACAAACCTGGGGACACTTCCAAATTTTCCAGAGGTAAATTTCTCTTCAGGTTCTGTCATACTTCATCACCTGGTCTTATTTCTTTAATTGTGCCATTATTAGAGCTGTAAGCAAACAGACCCTAAAAATTCTCTACCCTGTTTTGGGGGCAGAGAAATTGAGGAAATGGTGTCACCCCCCCCATTTTGCATCTTCCACACGCCTTGGACCTAGCATTAATCTGGGACACTGTGTGGGGGTGGGGTGGACAGCACATCTGACACAAAAAGTAAAATCAGATTGGTAGAGAATATTCAGAGAAACATTTGTGAAGGGGGCTCTTTGGGGGAGTGTCATGAGCCCTGCTGAATGGTCCTGGAGTGATGATGAAGAAGAGGACAAAGATATACAATGGGACCCGGGAGAGGCTCCTAGCAACTTGCAACCAGGAAGTGCTGAGGCAGGAAGCTTCAGTACTTTTGACAGGGACAGCTCCTCTCCCTCCAACAGAAGGAAAGCTGGCTGATCAGGAGCCCATCCCTTCTCCTCCCCTCCACCCCGCTCTTCTCCCAAAGCGCTGCCACTGCCCACACCTCCTCTAGAGGAGGAGGAACTCTATGACGTGCCACTGCACCCATCGCCCTGGACATGCAGACAACTGAGACAGCAGGCTCGGCTGGCCCCCACTTCCCCGCCTTGAAGGAGCACTTGCAGGTACGCACATTCCCGTCCTGTGACACCTTCCTCACACAAGTAGAAAGAGCCCACCTGAAGCTACTTAAAGGTTGTAATTCCTGCAACAATGTCTTAGCTTTGAGTAGTAATGCCTGATTATGCTGTTTAGAGATGCAGAATCTTGTGCGACCTGTAAGCTGATCCAAGGTGTTCTATTCATTAAACATCATGGAGAAAAGTGCACCAGCAAGTCTGAGACTGATCCCAACAGCCTTGGCCAGGACAATGGGGTGAGAAAAAGAAAAATCTGCAGAAAATGTCTGAGAAAAACAAGTCTTCTGAGGAATTTTATCATAGAGTAGTAGAGTTGGAAGGGGCCTATAAGGGCATCAAGTCCAACCCTCTGCTCAATGCAGGAATCCACCTTAAAGCTTCCCCAACAGGTCCAGCGGGCCTCCAGTGCTGGAGAGCCCATCTGTGGCCAACACATAATGAACTGTCCATCCCTCCAGGGGAGTCTGGTCCTTTAGGGCAAATGAGGTACCGCCCCACTCACCTCAGTCTGCCCTCCGCCAGCTCCTACCTCCCTGGCACTCCCTGTGAGCTTCCTTCTCTTTAGTCTCAGTATTGCCCTAAGGATGAGCACAATGTGCGAATGAGCTGACTCAGTCTGTTGTTGGCTCCAGCTGCGTCTGTCACTGGCTCTGGCTCCATCTACTGTTGGTCTCCCCGCCTTCTGCCCTACCAGTCCCAAAGGCCACCCAGCAGAACGGTATTGTTCCCCATCTTACTTACAGACTCCACAGAGCATAAGCAGCTTGCTGCAAACTTCAGCTCCTTCGTGTAATTTGGATGTTGTTTGGTTCATTTGTTGTTTGCTTGTTTTGTTTTCTTGATTTGTTGTATTTATTGTATTTATATATTGCTTGTTTTTTTATCTTTTTGTACACTGCCCAGAGAGCCTTCGGGCTTAGGGCAGTATATAAATTAAATTAAATAAATAAATAAATAAATAAATCACGGCCTGGGGATGATATCACTCCAGTGGCTCCCAATTTGTTTCCAGGCCCAATTCAAAGTGCTGGTTTTGACCTTTAAAGGCCTAAATGGTATTGGCCCAATGTATCCGAGGGACCGCTTACGCCCATATGGACCTGCCTGTGATTTAAGATCAGCTGGCTCTGGTCTCCTCTGTGTGCCTGGAATGAAAGTGTCAGACTGACAGGCCCACAGGGGAGAGCCTTTTCAGCCGTGGTCCCCAATCTTTGGAATATCCTATCCAAGAAGCCCGCTCTGCTCCCTCTCTGATGGTGTTCAGGAGACTTCTGAAAACCATCTTGTTCTGGAGAACTTTTGGGAGGGACTGAAGGGATAGCCTGAAACTGATTTTATTTCCTCCCCTTTTTAGTTTTACCTGTTTAGACCCCTTTTAATATCACTCCCCTTGAATTGCTAACTGTATTTTAATGTATTTTTGTGCTTTTGACTGTGCATGATTTTATTGTGAGCCGCCCTGAATGCCCTATTGTAGGGTAGAAGGGTGGGATAGAAGTCTTTTAAATAAATCAGTAAGTAAAATTTCTCCCTCTACATTATCAATATGGACGTGAGCATTGATGAAACATGGCTCCCCTCAAACTAAAGCAATCTTGATATGATTGTACATGATTACATCAAGATCCTTTTACTCATGTGCATGTGAAATGGAGTGCTTTGATAACAGGCCACAAAAAAAGCAAACCTTTCTTAGCCAATATAAGACCAAATATCCTTGGACAGTAGAAATGTCCTACTGTAGCTACGTCCAAGTATTTGGATCTGAAATAACTCCATATTAATTTATTAGTTGTTCCCTCAATTTCCTTCTCCTTCCTCTCTTGCCTATTTCTGGATAACTGTAAGAACTGCCCTCATTCTTTGAAACTGTCATGACTTGCGGACTCTGATGAAGAAGGGGTTCTTTCAGGGTACTTTCTTAGGGGGACAACTGCCAGTTCTCAATTCAGAGCCCTCTCAACCAGAGAATGCAGCCTGGCCACCAACCTCTATTTATTTCTTAGTCACCCATCTGGCTGGCTATCCAGCCACTCTGGGCGACGTACAAAATAGGCATACAAATATAATAGACATTAAAAATCTGAAAACAATGACAATAAAATCTAGCCCACCCCAAAAGCCTGCCTGAAGAGCCAGGTCTTCAAGGCTCGGCGGAAACTCATCATAGAAGGGGCCTGGCGGAGATCATTTGGGAAGGAGTTCCACAGGGTGGGGGCCACAATTGAAAAAGCCCTCTCTCTAGTCCTCACCAGTCTGGCTGTTTTGACTGATGGGATAGAGAGAAGGTCTTTGATACAAAGCATGACTCTGCTGTAGTGCCTCTATCTCCCTAGTCTTCCAGAAGTGAAAGACCACAAAATAAAGCAAGGGCTGTTTAGCCAGCCAGGAAGACGGAACCTGCCACACTTCACATAAGGCTGCAGTTGGCTTTAGCTCCTGCAGAGATGTATCTTTGGTAGCTGCCTTAACAGGTTGCTTGAAATTCTGGAGTTAGCCTAGGACAGCCTTTCCCAACTGGATGCCGTCCAAATGTTATTGTTGGACTCCAATCCCCATCAGCCCCAACCAGCATAGCCAGTGGTCAGAGATGATGGGATTTGTTGTCTAACAATATTTGGAGGGCCATAGGTTCCCCTCCCATGTTTGTAGACCTTGCTGTCTGTTTCTTACCCCGAGGAGAGGGGTGCCATGGCTTTCAAGCTGTTTGGGTTCCGGATCATCTTGTCTAAGGTGTTGACAATCTGTCCAAATTTGGGCCTGTGGTTCCGGTCCTTCTGCCAGCAGTCCAACATGAGCTGGTGCAAGGCGCTGGGGCAATCCATAGGTGGTGGCAATCGGTAATCTTGCTCGATAGCATTTATTACCTGTAAGAGAAAAGCCCACATCAAGGTCAGTGCAGACAAGGAGAGGCCATCAGTCTACCAAAATGTTGGCCTTCAACTGGTGGGTCCCTTTCAATTCTATGAATAGGTTAGCAACAGCAACCCATACTCATTTATTACTGCAGGAGTGATGGACTTTTTTCAGCTAAAACGCCACATTCCCTTCTGGATAACTTTCCAGGGGTCACATGCCAGGGGTGGGCAGGGCCAGAGGGACACTGGAAAGGGGAATGAGTGGAACCACAGAAAGGCAACCCACTGAGAGGCAGATGTACGGACAGGGAGTAGCAGGAATGAATCAGATATGGGAAACCTGTGTTGGCCCAAGGGCCACATCCCCTTCTGGACAACGTTCTGAGGGCCACGTGCCAGTGGTGGGTGGGGCCAGAGGCAAAACTGGGTGGGACAAGAAATGTAAATGTTACCTTTGTCCAGTTGGCTTGTTTCTACACACACTCGCCCGCCCCTCTCTATCCTCCATCCAAGAGGCAAGCAAGAGGAGTTTATCAAAATCGAGCCAGGCAAAAATGCTTCAGGAGGCTGTGAAGCAGGGTCAGTGTGGGGTGTGGCAAGGGACAGGAGGCATGACTGGAGGAGGGTGTGTCCTGGGGAGAGTCCCAAGGGCCACACAGAGAGGCATGGAGGGCCCCATTCAGCAAAGCCTTCCACCCACCTTTCTATCACAGAGGCTGACTGCTAGCCACTCAGGGACAGCTAAATGACACTGTTGTCCTAGAACCAAATGTGACTCAAGAGTTCATTCCCAGATGCACTCTGGGCTTTTGTTTCCTTCGTCATCTGAAGCAGCTAATGAATTGTGCGTGTCAACTGACTTAATCTGCATTATGACTAGGGATGGGTGAGAAATTTGATTCCGTTTGCGTTTCAACTGAACCTATCAAATTCTCACTTCCTGAAACAGTATGAGAACTGAAACACAGCCATCCTTCGATATCTGCACTTTTTCGAATTTTGCAATGCAGTTCATCAATCCAAACAGTGCTTACAAAAATACGTATCTTAGGGGAAAGTGTGCACAAAAATGAATATATGAGCGAGAATATCATGCAAAAATACATCATATGATTAGGAACTGCTCACAAAAATGTGTTTATTAGGAGAAGTGCACATTAAAATGCTGGAGAATTTTCATGAGGATTTTTTTTTTAAAAAAAATCACGAATTGCTGCAGAAATGTGGAGAGCTGAATTTAAGGTTGGAAAAAGGAGAAACTGAGAAAAATGAAATCGACAGATCTTTCCATCCCAAATTATAACTGTAATTGCTTAAGCCTCCATCAGTCTGAACAGTTGACTGCCAGGCTGCCTCTTCTGATTCATAATTGAGGATGAGGCTTTACGCATTATGTGCTCACATGCCTTTTTTATAGGTGTGCCATCTTAGATACAGTAGGGCCCCGCTTATATAGCGGGTTCCATTCCGGACCCCCGCCATAAAGCGGAAATCTCCGTAAAGTGGAACCCATAGACTATAATGGGGCCGTCGCGCAAAAATGATGCGAAAACGTCGCAAAAGAGCAAAAATCGGCTTTAAAATAGAAAATGAAAGCCGCTGCATTAGCGGAACACTGCGCCGGGAAGCAGGGCCCTACTGTACTCCTTTGTGTTTGTGTTTTAAGCTTTTATATTGCATGTTTTAAAATCTGTTTTATACTGTATGTTTTAAATCTGTTGTAACTTGCCTAGAAATTGTTGGGTGTGAGGTGACTAACAAATAAATAAATAAATAAATAATAAACACAACAACTCACAGCAAGTTTACTTTTCCTCACCAAAGGAATAATTCACAATGCAACTCATTCCCAAAACCAACTGGGCACATTCATGTAAGGAAGAGTTGTTGGCAATTCCTAGCAAAGGAGGCCAGTGTTTGACAGGCATAATGACAATAAAAATATAATAATAAAATTAAAATATAATAATAAAAGAGGCTCTAATAGGGCCCAGTAAGGAAGCCAAGCCATAAATCACATGGTCTTCGATGTCTGTATACTAATGCCCAGAGTATGGGAAACAAGCAGGTCGAACTTGAACTCAATACAGGAGGATAATTACAACTTGGTAAGTATAACTGAAACTTGGTGGGATGACTCCCATGACTGGAATACAGCAATTGAAGGATATAACTTGTTCAAAAAGAACAGAAGGAATAAAAAGGGAGGTGGAGTCGCACTATATGTTAAAAATATATATCCCTGCACAGGAATACAGGAAGATGAGCTTGGTAGCTCCACTGAGAGTATCTGGATTAAAATTAATGGGGCGAGTAATAATTTATTTTATTTATTTTATTTATTAAATTTATATACCGCCCGACTAGCAATAGCTCTCTGGGCGGTGAACATAAAAGGAATGTGGTGCTTGAAGTCTACAACTGACCACCCAATCAAGGAGAAAGTGAGAATGTAACTTTTGAAAAGCAAATTGCCAATGTTTCGAGGAGGCATGATGTAGTAGTAATGGGGGACTTCAATTATCCCAATATCTGTTGGGAGACAAATTCTGCCAGACAGGGCCCCTCCAAGAAATTTTTGACTTGTGTTGCAGATAACTTCCTCCTACAGAAAGTAGAGGAAGCAACCAGAGGATCAGCTATCCTGGACTTGATTCTAATCAATAGAAATGATTTGGTGGTTGAAATGGCAGTTTGAGAACTCTGGGAGAGAGTGACCACACCATACTTGAATTCTTGATTTTAACAGAAGCAAAAGCTGAGAGTAGCCACACGCGCACCCTGGACTTCAGGAAAGCTGATTTTAATAAACTCAGAACAATTGTAGGTACGGTCCATGGCAAGCCACCCTAATGAGAAAAGGAGTCCAAGATGGATGGGAGTTTTTAAAAAAGGAAATTCTAAAAGCACAATGGCAAGCAATTCCAACAAGGAAAAAAGGGGGGAAACAGCAGAAGAAGCCAATGTGGCTTCACAAAAAGCTTAGAGATGACCTGAAAACAAAAAAAGGACACATACAGGAATTGGAAAGAAGGTCAGGCCACAAAGGAAGAGTACAGGCAGGTATCATGGAATTGCAGGGGTGGCGTCAGGAAGGCTAAAGCTGAGAATGAGCTGAGGCTAGCGAGGGATGCTAAAAGCAACAAAAAAGCTTTTTTCAGGTACGTCCATAGTAAAAGGCAGAGAAAAGAAATTGGTGGTACAGCTACTTAATGAGGATGGCAAAATGATAACTGATGACAAAGAAAAGGCAGAAGTGCTCAATTCCTACTTTGGCTCAGTCTTCTCCCGAAAAAGGGCCTATAACCCTCCAGGGAAACATGAAGTAGAAAGGGCAGGATTGGAGCTTGAGATTGATAGACAAACAGTCAAGCAATATCGAATCACTTTGAACGAGTTTAAATCAGCAGGGCCCGATAAATTGCATCCTAGAATATTGAAGGAACTGGCTGAAGAACTCTCAGAACCGCTGTCTATTATCTTTGCGAAATCATGGAGGACCAGTGAAGTGCCGGATGACTGGAGGAGAGCTAATGTTGTCCCTATCTTCAAAAAGGGCAAAAAGGAGAAACCGGGGAACTACAGACCAGTCAGCCTAACAACAATCCCTGGAAAAACTCTGGGGCAGATTATAATGCAGTCAATCTGTAAGCACCTTGAAAACAATGCAGTGATTACTAGGAGCCAACATGAATTTATGGAGAACAAATCCTGCCAAACTAATCTTATCTCATTTTTGGATCAGGTAACCTCCCTTGTAGACTGTAGGGATGCTGTGGACATAATATATCTCAACTTCAGCAAAGCTTTTGACAAAGTGCCCCATGATATTCTGATTAGCAAGCTAGCTAAACATGGGCTGGATAGAACAACTATCAGGTGGATCCACAGTTGGCTCCAGAATCATACTCAACAAGTGCTTATCAATGGTTCCTTCTCAAACTGGGCTGAAGTAACAAGTGGGGTACCACAGGGCTCGGTCCTGGGCCCAGTGGTATTCAACATTTTTATTAACGATTTGGTTGAGGAGGTACAGAGCATGCTTATCAAATTTGCAGATGATACAAAATTGGGGGGCACAGCCAATACCGTGGAAGACAGAAACAAAATTCAAAGGGACCATGATAGGCTGGAGCATTGGGCTGAAAACAACAGAATGAAATTCAGCAGGGATAAATGCAAAGTTCTACACCTAGGAAAAAGTAACCAAATGCACAGTTATAAGATGGGGGATACTTGGCTCGGCAATACGACATGTGAGAAGGATCTTGGAATTGTTGTTGACCACAAGCTGAATATGAGCCAACAGTGCAATGTGGCTGCAAAAAAGGCAAATGCTATTTAAGGCTGCATTAACAGAAGTATAGTTTCCAAATCGCGTGAAGTATTAGTTCCCCTCTATTCGGCACTGGTTAGGCCTCATCTTGAGTACTGCGTCCAGTTCTGGTCTCCGCACTTCAAGAAGGATGCAGACAAACTGGAACAGGTTCAGAGGAGGGCAACAAAGCCCTATGAGGAGAGACTGAAAGAACTGGGCACGTTTAGCCTGGAGAAGAGAAGACTGAAGGGAGATATGATAGCACTCTTCAAGTACATGAAAGGTTGTCACACAGAGGAGGGCAGGGATTTCTTGTCAATTGTCCCAGAGTGCAGGACACAGAATAATCAGGCTCAAGTTGCAGGAAGCCAGATTTCGACTGAACATCAGGAAAAATGTCCTAACTGTTAGAGCCATACAACAATGGAACCAATTACGTAGAGGGGTAGTGGGCTCTCCGACACTGGAGGCCTTCAAGAGGCAGCTGGACAGCCATCTGTAGGGAATGCTTTGATTTGGATTCCTGCACTGAGCAGGGGGTTGGACAAAACGTCCTTATAGGCCCCTTCCAACTCTACTATTCCATGATTCTATTCTATGAATGTCCGTTCCACACCTGTAAGGAATTAATCTTAGCAATACCTACTCTTTGGAACTCCCTGCCCATTGATACTAGGGAGGTGCCTTCATTGTACTGTTTTGGGCACCTGCTAAAAACCTTTTTTCAGTTTGGTCTATGACTGTAAATAAAAAAATCAATCAATCTGTCAAAACCTTTTTTTAAGAAAAAGCAAGCCTATTCAGACATGCATTTTAGTATGTAATTTTATGTTATAATGTAGATTTTTAACTGCTACCATATATATATATATATTAGGCCAACTTGCTTTTAACTTCACAGGAACATAGGAAGCTGCCTCACACTGAGTTGGATGCTTGATCCGTCTAACTCAGTACTGGCTACACCGACCAGCAGAGGCTCTCAAGGGTTTCAGGCAGGAGCCACCACCAGCCCTACCTGTAGATGCCACTGGGGATTGAATTTGGGGACTTTCTACTTGCAAGGCATGTGGTCTACCACTCAGCTACAACCCTTCCCCCAAACCTCTTTGCAGGGCTGATGCCAGAGGGTGGCCAGATCGGGCCCTGGTTGAGGTCCCCTGTGGCCCACAAGGACCCCTGAAGAGCCTCTCATTAGGGTGGGAGGGTAGCACTCCCATTCTGCAATCTGTGGCACAATGTCCTGACCCTGCCACAGAGTGCATAGAAGGAACTTCTAGGTACCCCCCCAATACAGACAGTGTGGGCTTCAATAAGCCTGCATGCACGCCCCATCTACCTCTCCTCTCCCTGAGAATGCCATGTGCACTGTGCGTGCATGCCTAGCAATAAGTAAGATAGCAGTGGGGGCTTCCCTAAGGGGCTGATGCCCCTGCGGCCACCTTAATTGATGGCAGGCATGGGCACTACACATGCATGTCATTCACATGACACGATGTGAGACGAGGTAGGTAGGTCACGTGGGCAGGTGCTTCAGGTCTGCGGCAGGCTGGTGCCCAAGGGACCAGTCATGCCTGGTGCCGGCCCTGCTTCTTTGGTTTTTTGATAATTTTAATGTATATTTTATATTATATGTAAGTGGCTGGTTTAGGACATGTTTTAGGCACTGGATAGCCTCCTTCAAGAGGCATTGGCTAAATCAGTGTCCTAAATCCATGCTTCTTCTACCCCCTCGTTAGCTAAGCATGTCGCTCTGGCTCCTGCTGGGAAGAATGGCAGGATATATATAAAATAATAAATAAATAAATAAAACCTGGAAAGCTTGTCTAGGATGCCACCACCACTCCCAGCATCTAAGCATCCTACAGCTTCTGAAATGCTTCCAGTTCCTGCTCTGATGGATTGCAGCTGATCTCGCAATTCCCACCAGAAGTTAGAGCCTTTGGCACCCTATGGTGGCACCATGCATGGTGAAGAGCAACATGTTCCAAAGCTGCAGCCCCGACATTGACTTACGTCCTGATTGGTCATGTCCCAGTAAGGCCGTTCCCCATAGGACATCACCTCCCACATGACTATGCCGTAGCTCCACACATCGCTGGCAGAAGTGAACTTCCGGTACTGGATGGCTTCCGGCGCTGTCCAGCGGATCGGAATCTTTCCACCCTGCATTGGGTAGTGGGGTGGGGGGAGGAAGACATAGGATGGGTGTTTAGTAGCTAACTGGGTTGCTAGGGAAGCAGAAAGGCCTAATTTCCCATTTTACCCTGTATTCATTACATGCATACTGTTTCTGTTCCACTGCAGTTTGTCTTCTGCCAAAACTTCCATTATTTTTCTTGCCGTCCACTGTGGTGAAGTTATGGAGTGTATGTAATCATGTAAATTACGCAAGTTACATTGTCATTATGCCATTCCATCCCATTCATTTCAATGCAAGCACAATGCAATTGGAGTGGAAAATGTAATCAATCATTTAGCGTTTGTGGACCAAAAGCAACAACAGCAGCGAATACCAGTCATATTCGCTGGATTGATCTCCATTCTGGACACGGGACGAATAAGCATCAGCAATTTCTGCCCCCCTTTTCTGTGTTCATCCGAATTCTCCGACATCCTTAGCCAGGTTGAATGTCTGCTAATGCAATCCACAGGAAGGAGCTCTATAATAGTTTGTCCTAACCCACGTTATTGTACAGAAATCAGTATACCATAGGTTGGGCTGGGTTTAAATCCATACCCGAACCTGGCAGTATTGTAGCACTATTAATGTAAGCGCAAGTCTCACATTCCCTCGCCTGAATATCCCAGCTCCTGAAGAAGTGACAGCTTCTAATATGGGCTGTGAACCCCATGTTCCTACCCATGAGCAATGCTACCACAAATCTTTCTCCATAAGGCATCATTTAAAAATCATGGGCAACTCTATAAGGAGAGGGAGGCTTTAAGGCATGACAGCAAAATAGAAACCCCATGTTGACAGGCAGTCTACCTTTGAATATTGATTTTATGTGAGGCACCCTCCCTTTCATGACCTGCTCATAATGCTCCCCAGAAGTGACTAGTTGGCCACCACTGGACATAGATGAGCTGGACAAGATAAATCTTTGCTCTCATCCCAGAAGCTCCTTTTTTATGTATGTTCTTATTTTCATAGAAGACCAGGGGAAATTAAGTTGCCGGTTGCCACTGCCCTCGCATAGCACCCCCAGACCTTCGCCCAGCACACTGGCAAAATGAAAAATGCAACGGCAGAGGCTTCACTGCCAGCATCAGTGATAGCCTCAACATGCTCATTGATCATCACGGAGGAAGTGTTATAAATTCTTAACGTTGCCATGCAGAGACTGCACTGCAAGCAGAGTGCATTTGGATGTGCTGGTTGAGGCTTTGATGAATACTGTTATTCTCTCCGCTGCAAATAAAAAGTGTTGAGACCTCTAAATAAAAGGATTGTTGTTGTTATCTGCCTTCAAGTCGACCACGACTCATGGCAACCCTATGAATCAGCGACCTCCAAGAGCATCTGTTATAAACCACCCTGTTCAGATCTTGTAAGTTCAGGCCTGTGGCTTCCTTTATGGAATCAATCCATCTCTTGTTTGGCCTTCCTCTTTTTCTACTCCCTTCCATTTTCCCCAGCATTATTGTTTTTTCTAGTGAATCATGTCTTCTCATGATGTGTCCAAATTATAAGAACCTCAGTTTCATCATTTTAACTTTTCGTGATAGTTCTGGTTTAATTTGTTCTAACACTCAGTTATTGGTCTTTTTTGCAGTCCGTGGTATGCGCAAAGCTCTCCTCCAACATTTCAAATGAGTTAATTTTTCTCTTACCCGCTTTTTTCACTGTCCAACTTTCACATCCATACATAGAGATCAGGAATACCATGTTCTGAATGATCCTGACTTTAATGTTCAGTGATATATCTTTGCATTTGAGGACTTTTTCTAGTTCTCTCACAGCTGCCCTCCCCAGTCCTAGCCTTCTAATTTCTACTGCATGAAACACCAGCTCGGGGAAAGGGCACTGAATTAGGACAATTAAATAGTCAAGAAGCCTTACAGCAAGAAAAGAGACAGTTGGAGACGCTGAGGAGAGCTGATAGCTAGGTGTGGAGTAGAATGTTCAATAGGAATACATGTTAAGGGCTAAATATGTTTCAAAAGGTGTAAGTTTTGGAAAACATGATATAAGTGAGGAACAAGTGAGATCGTTAGTTAGGGAACACAGATGGGGGGTCAGGACACTTTACAGACAAGGTGGCCAGGATAAGGTAGAAGCACCCAAGAACACCCAAGGGAGCACCTGGGATGGAAAAGGTGTAAGAAAGCATATATAAATGACCAATAGTAGTAATGGAGACACATCAACATCCCATCACGCCCAAGAAAGAGGAGCTACATCATGACTACAACACGCCTCTGGCTTGGTAAGATTCTTTCCCTGTTATCCAGACTGATCACCCGGATAACGGTTAATTTTGTCTATGTGGAAATGGTAAACCAAATGTTTTCTCTAGTGTCAGATAAATAGTTAATAGTTTTGTGTCTGTATGGCTACGAGAGTGTAGAATGTTGCCTGTTAAGAATTATATTCATTATCAAGTGTGAATAAAGCTTGTAAAACCATCTTCGGTGCCTGTTGTCTATGGGATGCATCAATGCAGTGTCCGTTGAATCTGGCAACTGTCAAAGGTCCCATTGTGTAAAACAATAGCCCAACTGGCAAGGGGTAACACCGTGATCACTGTTGGAAGCCAGGCAAGAGCCGGTTTAGGTTGTTTTGTATGTATTCCAGAAGGAAGATAGAGTTAGGGTCCTCCAGCTGGCTAAGCTTGCCTGCCTTTACCTGTGCTCTTCTCTACCGAACTTCTTTCCGTTGCAAACTGATATGCTCAAGGAAGCTGACCTGCCCCTCCTTCGTCTTCTTCTTTGACCATCCAAGGAGAGGGAAGACATCTTTGTCTTTGCTCTCTCTCCTGAGCCATGAGGGCAATACCCACATCTGGCAATTGCGCCTCCAACTTAGGTAGTTAGAACTAGGTATGCCTTTCCTATCTACTATGTATTTCTATTCACTAATACGCAAAAAACTTTGTGGTTTAAGAATATACCTTCAGTAGGGCCCCACTCATATGGCAGGTTAGGTTCAAGACCCCTGCCGAAAAGCGGATCAGCTGTAGCGCAGGGGTCTGGAACCTAACCCACTGATCACACCAGAGGAGGAGGAGATCAGATCCTCCCCTCCTCGGGCACGATCAGCTCGAGCGGGAGTCTGACCCCGCCAGAAGAGAAGATCAGCTGTATCTTCCCCTCCTCCGGTGCGATCAGCTGGAGTGCGGGAGTCTGACCGCCCCGAGAAGAAGATAAGCAAGGTCAGTAATAGGATTACAGGTTCTCTGTGAACATGGCTGATTTTTCATTACTTTCAAAAGATTATGAGAACTCTGACAGAAATTTAGAGGGTTGTTGAGTTCCTGAGTTCGTTTCTGAGTTCAGGACTATAGGTTTTGTAAGGTTTTCTTTTGAAATGAGCTTATGGGAAGCATCAGAATTGCATGGGGGGTATTTTCAATTTAACATTGCGGAATGCAAAAAACTTCATGCTGACTATAGTATATAGCCACTCTTGTGGCTTTATAATAAAGTAGCTTTGGTGGCCAGTTGGTGATGTAAACAGGCAACGTCGGATGGGGAGGGGTTGAAGGGCAACCTGATGCTCAGGTGTCTTGGTGACACTTCCCTTGTTCCACCACGCAAACACACAGGATGCCTAGTTTTCTTGCGGGAGGCCTCTCCTCCCCTCCCCTTCTCCCTCCTCCTCCTCCAAATACCAGTTTGAAGCTGATCTTGGCTGAAACGTGCTTTCCTTTCAAAGAGGTTGCTTGCAATCGGCAGGGTTGACCTTAGGGCAGGAGTCTCTCCTGAACCATGAGGGCAATACCCAAGTCTGGGCATTGCGCCTCCAGCTTTGTTAGAACTAGGTATGCCTTTCCAGCAGCTTTTCTTATTTTACCAAGTCTTGAGTCTCAGTGATCTCAATGCAGGGTTAAAAGCCTGCTTCTCCGGTAAATGAACACCCACAACTGAGTTACTCCACACATGCATAACAATCATCTTAGGAGCCTTCCCTCCTGTGTCTTACCAGGGCACTGGTGTAGGTGGGGTCTGAGGTGTCGTCTTCCAGAAAGCGGGAGAGGCCGAAGTCGGAGACCTTGCAGACCAGATTGCTGTTGACAAGGATGTTGCGTGCTGCCAGGTCACGGTGGACATAGTTCATGTCGGCCAGGTACTTCATGCCGGCGGCGATGCCCCGTAGCATGCCAACCAGCTGAATCACCGTGAACTGACCGTCGTTTTGCTGGGGGGGGGAGAGAGAAGAAAGGCCGCAAGGGTTAAGCGACATCCGTGGTGGGCAAAAAGGGGGCAAACCTTTGGCTTTCAAGAAGAATTGACACCCATGACCCACCTGGCTAACCTTGGCCGTGGGTGGTTTGGCACCTGGCTCACCGGAGACCTGAGCAAACTGGCTCTTCAAGGGGTGGGATGGGGGGAGGAATTCCATCTGGCCACATTATCCTCCAGCATGCAGGAAACAACATGTGGATGAACTGTTCTCTTTGACTGAAAGGTCTGCTTAATCCCCTCAGCTGTTTTAATACCATTTGGTGTGAACTCCTATAGAGTAAGGCCCTACTTGGGAGATGGGGAGGAAGGGGCTATGTTGCTGTTTGTATGATGCTGTATTGCCCTAGATGGAGGTGGGTGAATGAGCTGGTTGTATTCAGCTAAATCAGAAATATAATGAGCAAAGCTAGTCATGTTCCTTAACTTTAATGGGTCTGAGAAGAATTAACACTGCAGACAACTCTATACTTAATGCTACCAGAGACTGTGTATGAAACTATGGGTGCAATTCTATTTCATTTAGTTGTTAATGTATCCATGTGGAATTTTTATTGCATTTCTGCACTTGATTTTCATTCACAATATTTTCTTTTTTAAATGTTTCTTTCCCCAAATACTTTATTTTAGCATTTGAAATGATCTATTTGATCCTTTATGGCAGGCCGTAAACCACTTAGAGATTCCTTCGGAAAGATGAAGCGGTATGGAAATAATTTAAATTGAGTAAGATCAGGCTAAGGAAGTCAACATCCGACCTCTTTGCTCTCTTGGGGAACCTCCATCACAAACATTTCAAGTGTGTGTGTGTGTGTTTGGAAGGGGGAAGTTATACACCAGAGGAACCTCAGACCTGAGGTCTGTATATGATCCTTCAGGGCGCTCCATCTGCCTCTTGGAACTCTCCTGAGGCTCCTCCTCCTCCTCAGGCCACACCCCTCAGTAGCCCAGCTCTATGCCTTCCTCGGGTGCTTTTGCTTGGCTGGAATGTGTCCCCAAATGGTAATAATGTCTCTTGCTTGCCTTTGTGGAGGATGGAGAGGTGCATGTGCGTGGAAACCTCTGACTTTTGCATGGCTAGAATGTACAAAGAAAAGAGACACATTTATTGTTCTGTCCCCTTTTGCTCCTGGCCCTGCTCACCACTGGCATGCGGCCCCCAGAAGGCTCTTGATGAGGCAATGCAGACCTCTGGATGAAAAAGGTTCCCCATCTCTGACTGCGGAACACTCTTGGGTCCTGGGACCCTCCTTCCCATTACCGTCCATGCAGCCCTCTCTGTGCTGGGGTTAGGGATGGGATCCGTTGGCCGGTGCCGTTTCGAAAGCATTCCATTGAGCTAATGTGCCAGAATTGAGGAAGTTTTTTGCCTGCTAGCCGCTGCTTTTACCAATCTGTTTTCCTCCCCTTGCAAAAAATATTGATATTTATATTGATATTTTAAAGGAAATATCAATAATTTTGAAAAGAAATACCAATAAAATGATCATTCTTAATATCCACATTGTAGATATTGATCTGTTTTTGAAAATAGTTGCAGGAAAACACTATATAAAAGTCCAATTCACAACGATAGAGAATAAGTGAATTAACTGAAAATTCAGTACCAAATCTGAACTGAGTGAAATTCTAGCACAGTCCTAGTTGGGGTGGCTGAAGACATGGAGCTGCGATCCTGATGAGCTTGCGCAGGGTATCTATAACCCTGGTCTTCCAACACGTGGATTGGAGTCATATGTGGAAGGAGCCACAAAGAGATGTATTTCCTCCCCTCCTTTTTAAAAACATGGCTGTGATTTTGGTTAGACAAGGTGCGGCAGGGAAGAAGACAAACAGATTTGAACAAGACTGGGAAATGTTTAAAGAATTTTGGAATACTAAGCAGGAAGGAGTTAAAAGAAAACCCTTTCCCAATTTTATGAGATGTGAATATGACCCTTCTCAATTTTTCAGATTTTTAGGGTTGTATCCAATGTTAGTCCTACTCAGAGACCCGTAAAAAAGAATGCACATGATGAATTTAGGTCCATTCATTTAAACTATTTATGATATGTATTTGTCGCTTACTACAAAACTTTTGTCTCAAAGTGGCTAACCATTTTTGAATGGGTCTGCTATGAGTAAAGCATAGTTAAGATACAACCTTTATAAATTACCACGTCATAAATGAAACACAGAATGCTATACTCCTACTTTATAATTATTACAAAAGTAGGAGTAATATAGTTATAGTCTATATGTAGCTATTATTATTATTATTATCATTATTATATATAAATTTATTTTAAAATATTGTTATTAAGAACATAAGAAGAGCCTGCTGGATCAGGCCAGTGGCCCATCTAGTCCAGCATCCTGTTCTCACAGTGGCCAACCAGGTGCCTGGGGGAAGCCTGCAAGCAGGACCCGAGTGCAAGAACACTCTCCCCTCCTGAGGCTTCCGGCAACTGGTTTTCAGAAGCATGCTGCCTCTGACTAGGGTGGCACAGCACAGCCATCACGGCTAGTAGCCATTGATACCCCTGTCCTCCATGAATTTGTCTAATCTTCTTTTAAAGCCATCCAAGCTGGTGGCCATGACTGCATCTTGTGGGAGCAAATTCCATAGTTTAACTATGCGCTGAGTAAAGAAGTACTTCCTTTTGTCTGTCCTGAATCTTCCAACATTCAGCTTCTTTGAATGTCCACGAGTTCTAGTATTATGAGAGAGGGAGAAGAACTTTTCTCTATCCACTTTCTCAATGCCATGCATAATTTTATACGCTTCCATCATGTCTCCTCTGACCCGCCTTTTCTCTAAACTAAAAAGCCCCAAATGCTGCAACCTTTCCTCATAAGGAAGTCGCTCCATCCCCTTGATCATTCTGGTTGCCCTCCTCTGAACCTTTTCCAACTCGATAATATCCTTTTTGAGATGAGGCGACCAGAACTGTACACAGTATTCCAAATGCGGCCGCACCATAGATTTATACAACGGCATTATGATATCGGCTGTTTTATTTTCAATACCTTTCCTAATTATCCCTAGCATGGAATTTGCCTTTTTCACAGCTGCCGCACACTGGGTCGACATTTTCATCGTGCTGTCCACTACAACCCCGAGGTCTCTCTCCTGGTCGGTCACCGCCAGTTCAGACCCCATGAGCGCATATGTGAAATTAGGATTTTTTGCTCCAATATGCATAATTTTACACTTGTTTATATTGAATTGCATTTGCCATTTTCCCACCCATTCACTCAGTTTGGAGAGGTCTTTTTGGAGCTCTTCGCAATCCCTTTTTGTTTTAACAACCCTGAACAATTTAGTGTCGTCAGCAAACTTGGCCACTTCACTGCTCACTCCTAATTCTAGGTCATTAATGAACAAGTTGAAAAGTACAGGTCCCAATACCGATCCTTGAGGGACTCCACTTTCTACAGCCCTCCATTATTACTATTATAATTACTATTATATATTTATTTGTTTATTTTAAAATCACTAGCGTAAGGTATTATTGATTGGTAAATTCCCAGTTGTTGGCTGTTCCATCATTTATGGTTTGCTGTTGTTATGTTCTTTTTAAATGAATGACATTTGTTTATAGATGAATTCTGTACTATGTGTAAGCTTAACCTTCAATTAAAAAAAATAGATCAGGAAAACACACATACACACATGGTTGTGAGTTATATGAGGGAAGCCAGGGATTTTGAGCCAGGAAGTCAGAGCAAAGGAAGAAAGCCATGGGACAGGACCCTGGGGAACACACCAGCACAGGAAAGGCCCAATGAGCAGCTTGGGTGCGCAGGGCCAGTCTAGCGCCCCGGGAATGTTCACTTCCTGAAAGATGTTCCAAGCTGCAGTTCCCATAGCTCACCAAACGGGGCAGCAGCACACAAAAATTGGACTCTCCGTTCTAGCTGCGGCAGCTTCTGACAGCACATGTTCAGGAAGAGCTTACATGAGCTGCTTCTGTGTAACTCTCTGCCAGATCTTCAGAAAGAGGCAGCCATAAGCACAAGACAATTTGGGGAACCCCCGCCCCTGCTTTCTCCATTGATCACGTACCCGCAGGAAGGAATCTAAGGAGCCATTCTCCATGAATTCGGTGACAATCATGACAGGGGTGCTCTTGGTGACCACTCCCTCCAGGTGGATGACGTTGGGGTGGTCAAACTGGCCCATGATGCTGGCTTCACTCAGGAAGTCCCGTCGTTGCTTTTCTGTGTAGCCCGATTTCAGCGTCTTGATGGCCACAAAACTCTCCCTCTTGCCCGGAAGCTTCAGGTGTCCACTGCAAACCTCGCCAAACTCCCCTGGAGTGGCAAACAGAGTGTAGGAAAACAAAGAGGTCAGGCTCCTTTGCGGACACGCATTTCAAGCGCAAGGCATGATGCCTGCCCCTTCCTCATTCGGTGGGAAACGAGGCATCCACACATACCGGGCTTAAGGCTGTGCCAAAAACTCTGGCCCTCATTCAACATTCCCAATAGCTGGCAATTAAAATGAGGACCCTAAAGCAGTTTTGGGGGTGATCTAAAGCAGTTTTGGCGGTTCAAGCTTTGGGGATTGATGAGAAATTCCTGGACATTCTCCTGGTTGCCGCTTATCAACCCGCTGACCCTCCTCAAAGCATGCACTGTAGCATTATTCTGAGGCATCTGAGGGGGGGGGGAATAGTGGTCCTCATTGGAGGCCACTAATTTATGCAGTGTCTGCCATTTTCCTCCAAAATGCTTCTTCTGGGGAATTTCAGGGAAAGTTGCAGCTCCTGAAAAGAGCTCCACCACCACTGCTGATGAGGAGAGAGAAGAGAGAGAGCATCCCACTGCTACCACCACTCATCAGTAAGCTCCTCCTGAAATTGCCCTCTTCCAAGTTTAGCACAAATTTTCACTCTTGATTTTTGAGATGAAAGCTCAAAAATTTAAGCTTTTGGCTTGGCCCTAGCTGAGTGTGCACTTAGCCACACACTCACATCAGTCACTCCACACACACCTTCCCATCTTGGGCAGCAACGTAGGTTGCAGCAGAGACACCAAAGGGAGACTTACCTGCACCAATCACCTGCTCGATCTTGACACATGAGATGTCGATCTCTTTTGCAAACTCCCTGACAGCCTCATTGGGGTCTTCATAGGTGAAAGGGTCAATGTAAATTTTCATGCCGGGAGTCACTGTTCAGAGGTGGAAAAGGGCAGATTATTTATTTATTTATTATTTTCCTCACATGTCCAGCCCCACAGAGCTCAAGCCAACATACATGGGGGAGGGAATTGGTCTCTTGCTCCCACTTATAACAGGGCTGGAGAATATGGCCCTCCAGATGTTGCTGAACCACAACTCCCATGATCAACTTCAGGCAGTGGCAACTGCTGTGGGTTTTAGTCTGAACCTTCAAGAAGCTGTCCACGGTTTGGACTAAAACCCAGGGCAGATTCCACTGCCTCACTGACATAGAGTCAGCAGCTGCCAGTGACTTCAGGAAGGCCACAAGTTACCCATACCTGCTCTAAGGGGCACTCACCTCTTCCAGGAGGGAATGCCTTTTCTAAATGGACACATCCCTCCATCTTTCATATGCAGTGTGGAATGCTGCTTCGCAGAGCAGTGCTGGGGAATCTGTGATCGTCCAGATGGATTCGCAAAGCCCATCATTCCTGACCTTGGCCATGCAGGCTGGGGCTGATGGGAATTGCAGCCCAGCAACATCTGGAAGGCCACAGGCTCCCCAGCCATGCCTTACTAGAACCCTGTGAGACGGCAACTGGCCCCAGCTCAACCCAGTCTGCTTCATAATTAAGCAGCGACACATAGAATCACTGAATGATACAATGGTAGAGTTGAAACAGACCTATAATGCCATCAAGTCCAACCTCTGTTCAATGTAGGAATCCAAATTAAAGCATGCCCAACAGGTGGCTGTCCAGTTGCCTCTTGAAGGCCTCCAGTGTTGGAGAGCCCACCACCTCCCTAGGTCATTGGTACCACTCTAACAGTTAGGAAGTTTTTCCTGATGTTCATCTGAAATCTGGCTTCCTGCAATTTGAGCCCATTCTTCTGTGTCCTGCACTCTGGGACAATAGAGAAGAGATCCTGACCCTCCTTTCTGTGTGGCAACCTTTCCAGTACTTGAAGAGTGCTATCATATCTCCCCTCAGACTTCTCTTCTCAAGTCTAAACATGCCCAGTTCTTTCAGTCTGTCCTCATAGACTTTTGTTTCCAATCCCCCGATCATCCTCGTTGCCCACCTCTGAACGTGTTCCAGTTTGTCTGCATCTTTCTTAAAGTGTGGTGTCCAGAACTGACGCAGTACTCAAGATGAGGCCTAACCAGTGCTGAATAGAGGGGAACCAATGTTTCAAGCATTTCGGAAACTACACTTCTGTTAATGTAGCCTAAAACAGCATTTGCCGTTTTTGCAGTCACATCACACTGCTGGCTCATATTCAGCTTGTGATCAACAACAATCCAAGATCCTTCGCATATGTAGTATTGCTGAGCCAAATATGCCCAATCATAAGACTGTGCATTTGGTTTCTTTTTCCTAGGTGTAGAACTTTCCACTTTTCCCTGTTAAATTTCATTATGTTGTTTTCAGCCCAGTTCTCCAGCCTATCAAGATTCTTTTGAATTTTGTTTCTGTCTTCCCAGGGTATCAGTTATCCCTCCCAATTGTGTATAATCTGCAAATTTGATAAGCATTCCCTGCACCTCCTCATCCAAGTCATTAATAAAAAAGTTGAAGAGCCCTGGGGCCAGGGCTGAGCCATGCGATACTCCGCTCATTGCCAGTTTGAGAATGAACCATTGATAAGCGCTCTTTGAGTATGATTCTGTAGCTAACTGTGGTTCCACCTGATAGTTCCAGCCCACATTTAGCTAGCTTGCTATGCCCCTTATTATGGGGCACTTTGTCAAAAGTTTTGCTGAAGTCGAGATGTAATGTCCACAGCATTTCCACAATCTACCGGGGAGGTTACCTGATCAAAACATGAGATAAGATTATAGTCTGGCAGGATTGTTCTCGATAAATCCATGTTGGCTTCTAGTAATCACTGCATTGTTTTCAAGGTGCTTACAGACTGACTGCTTCATAATCTGCTCCAGAATTTTTCCAAGGATTGATGACAGGCTGACTGGTCTGTAGTTTCCAGGTTCCTCCTTTTTGCCCTTTTTGAAGATAGGGACAACATTAGCCCTTCTCAAGTCATCTGGCACTTCACCCATCCTCCATGGTTTCACAAAGAGACAGTGGTTGTGAGAGTTCTTCAGCCAATACTCCCAAGCCTTAGCTTCACACTCTCACCATGACATCACACCGGCTTTCTTGCATTTGTGCAATGCTAGCTGGAAGTGTCTGTACAAGCCTGTGGGTTTGTCTGTCCATGCACGCTTACGCGCAACTCAGCTGTGTGAGTCCGGGCTGACCAACTGACATGCCGTGGGATCCATGCCTTGTCAGGAATCAAGTGGAAGAGAAATTGGGTTTATACTTCTTAGTTATTGGGCTGTTCCATTCTCCCTTTATTTAGGGAGAGGTACTTAGGTAATTGAGTCACCTGAGTGGGGACTCTGATGATCTGAAGCTCGTATCCTGTTTTCTCATGCACACATGGGGGTAGGAGAGACACTGTTGGGTCAGGCTGGGAGATGTTCCTTTTCACTTTCGGGCACAGCAGCATCCAGGGGTCTCTCAGACTGGCGCTCCCAGTGAGCAGGGTCCAGCTCTTGACCTCCTGCCCCACCAAGGCTCTTCCAGGTGGCGAGCTGTGCTTCAGGGAGCCTTCTGGGCTGCAGTACCAGCCATCCTGAGCATTCTGTCAGCTGACGGCCAATGGCCCTGTCCACCATGCCATATAAAGCCCTGGCCTCAGCGTGAGAGGAAATCCTTTCTGGTGTGAGGACCATGATCTCAGCCAGGTGTAGGGAGCCTTTTTCAGTCTGAGGGCCACATTCCCTCCTGAGTAACCTTCCAGGGGCCACATCCCAGTGTGTGAGGCTAATGGCAAAAGTGTGCCGAGAGATTAACATAAATGTTGTCTTTGCACAGTAAGCTCGTTTCTACATGTGCTCACACACCCCACTCTGTCCTTCATCCTGGCGAGCAAGAGGTATGATCAGAGTTCCAGCAGACATTCTAGCCAGGCGAAAACACTCAAGGAGGGTGCGAAATAGGGCTGGTGAGGGGTGTGGCTTGGGATGATGCGTGCCTTGGACAGATCCTGAGGGCCAGATAAAGAGGCTTGGAGGACCGCATTCACCCTCTCTGCTTGGGCTTGAGGTTCCTCATCCCTGGCTCATCTGCATTTGCAGCTTTGGAAACTGTCCCTCGCCTGTTCTGAGCGACACATCTCTTTCTGGCCGACTTGGATTGCCATCTGACTCTCCAGCCCCCTCCAAAAGTGCACACCCTGAATTGTGGAACCCAGCGACCAGAAGCCTGACCCTTACTGAGGCCTGATTGAAAGCTGGAGAGCGATACAAGATCAGCCAAGAGAGTAGAGCATTATTGTACTCATTCAGTAAAATTAGTGAGGAATGTCAAAGCAGAGTTCTTCAACCTTGGGACCCCTGCATGTTGCTGGACTACAACTCCCATCATCCACAGCCACCTTCGCCAATGGCTTTGGGGGGCTTTGTAGTCCAATGACATCTGGGGACCCCAAGTTGAAGAAACCTGAACTAAGGCTGTCCAGAGGGTAAAGCAGAGTATGGGTTTGTATCCAGTGCTAGTCCTATTCACAGTAGACCCATTGCGGTTGTTAATTAAATCAATATCCTACCCTTCCTTCCAAAGGGAGCCCAGGGTGCAAAAAAAAGCACTAAAAACATCTTTTTAAAAAATATTTAAAACATCTTAAAAAACAATTCCAATACTGGGTTAAGGTCTCTACTTAAAAGGCTTGTTGAAAGAGGAAGGTCTTCAGTAGGCACCGAATAGACAATACAGATAGAGCCTGTCTAATATTTAAGGGGAGGGGATTCCACAGGGTAGGTGCCGCCACACTAAAGGTCCATTTCCTATATTGTGCAGAACGAACCTCCTGATAAGATAGTATCTGCAGGAGGCCCTCACCTGCAGAGCGCAGTGATTGACTGGGTATATAAAGGGTAAGACAGTCTTTCAGGTATCCTGGTCCCGAGCTGTATAGGGCTTTGCACACCAAAACCAGCACCCTGAACTTCGCCCAGTAGCTATGTGGACAGAACCAATGTAGGTGCATGCATTTCAAAGAGTCTACTCTGATAACTTAGTTGGATACAACCCAGGGGGCCTGAAACCAAGAGGGACAGAGGTTTAAAGGCACTGAGGCAGAGCAGGGAATGGCCTCCCCAACCACCCCATCCCAGGGCTCCACACCCTCTGGAGAGTACATACTGTGACCGCTGGTGTAGTGCTGTAGCTTGTCAGTGTACTCCGAGTCTGCACGCTCAAATCCTCGTCTTCTGGAAGGAGAGCACCGGGCTGAGCGGGAGGCAGATTGACTAGCAGAGCAGGGGGGCAAGGCTGGGCTTCAGCACTAAGCCCGGAGACACAGAGCATTTTTTCCACCGCCCCCACCCCATCCTAGAGCCCGATCCCTTCCTCCCCTTCCAAGTCCTTCCCACCCATCACCAGGAGGGCTGCATCCTCACGTTTGTGAGAACGGGGCTGCTCCATTTCCGCAGCTGCTGCACATGCCCTCTGCACTGCAGGCGGTGGTGTTGAGCCCTGGGACCGGAATGGTGTCGACGTTAAGCACATGCGTGCCTGTGGATGCATGCACAGGCACCCCTCTGCACCAGTCACTCCCAACTGAGGAAGTAAAGGGTTGCACCCAATGCTAATCTTACTCAGAGTTAGACCCCTTGAAATTAATGAACATGGCTAATGTAATTCCTTTAATTTCATGGGGTCTGTTCTGAGTTGGATACAACTCTACGTCTCTTCCATGGCATGTCCCTTCACATTGTAGACCAGCAAGTGCTGATGGTGTCAAAGCACAGTCTTTAGGAACTAACTTATACTGCCTTGGTCCATCTAGGTCCGTACGGTCAACACTGACTGTCAGCAGCTCTCCAGGGTTTTAGATATGGCTCTCTCCCAGCCCTGCCTGGAGATGCTGAAGACTGAAGCTGGGACCTTCTGCGTGCAAAGCAGATGTTCTGCCACAGAGCTATGGCCCTTCCACAAATAAACACATTGAACTTCAAGGGAGCCTACTTGGCTCTTGTAGGATCAGGGCAGGGGAGGGACCATTGCTCTATCTAGTGATGCCTGCAAGGGCTGGCAGTGGCTCTCCAGGATTTCAGGCAGGGGGTCTCTCCCAGCCTTACCTGGAGATGCCAAAGACTGATGCGGGGGCCTTCTGCGTGCAAAGCAGATGCACTAACCACTAAGCTATGGCCTTTTCTTTAAGACATAGGAACTTAGAAGGCTGCCTTATTTCTCTGTGAGACCCACTGGTCCACACAGCTCAGTACTGTCTACACTGACTGGCAGCAGCTCTCCAGGATTTCAGACAAGAGCCTTTTTCCAGCCCTACCTGGATATGACAAGGATTGAACCTGGGGCCTTCTGCATGAAAGGCAGATGCTCCACCGCTGAGCTACGGCCCTCCCCCAAAGTGTTATGTAGCCCTCTGTGATGTTCCTATATTAATGTATATATGGTAAGTGTTGGTTGTTTAGAAGATACATGGTAAGTGGAGTGAAAGAGGGGGAGTGAATGGGCAGTAGAATGCGAGATGATTGGCTGAGTGTTTAAAATGGCTGAATGTATAAAAGGAAGAGTGAGAGTGGAATCTGGGGGGGAGAAGAGAACTGAGTGGGTTGCTTGGTGGGGTTTAGAGAGTTGTTTACCAGGAGGGAGGTGGAGTTCGGATTAGTATTGAGTAAAACCATATGCTTATGTGCCTTAAGAAGAAATCTTGTTAATCTTGTTAGCTTTGTTATCTGTAATAAATACTTAATTTGGTTTACCAAAGGCCTGATCCTTGGCTGGGGTTTCACAGACCAGAAGGCAGGGTAAGGTAATGACCAAGGCTGAAGGGGAACTGTAACAAATGGTGGCAGCGGTGAAGAGAATAACAATACCAGTATTCAGAGTCTCTGGGAATACCAGTATTGGGATGTTACTGGTGGTTGCCTAGCAGGGGGATCTGTTGAGATCTGTGCTAGAGCGGGGAGAGAAATCATAAGAGAGAGCGGTCCGGACTGGTGGAGTCCCTGGTGGTGCCTAGAGACAGGCAGTAACCACGAGCAGGTAGGAACCTGACAGGGAGAGCCAGGGAAGGACGCCTCACACCCTCCAGCTTGCCACAACCCTACCATCTTATCATAAGGCAATGAGGATCTCATCGACAACATAAATATGTGGGGATGGCAATCCATTTTTAGGAAGCTAGAAAGCTGCCTTACACTGAGTCGGACCACTGCTCTATCTACAGTAGCTCAGAACTATCTACATTGAATGGCTCTCCAGGATTTCAGACAGGAGTATTTCCCCCAAAGCATGGCTAAACAACGGAATTCCCTTCCACAGGAGGCAGGATTCCCTCCCACAGGAGGATGGTTACCAACTGGATGGCTTTAAAAGAGGATTAGACAAATATATGGAGGATAAAGCTATCAGTGGCTACTAGCCATGATGGCTATGCTCTGCCTCTATAGTCGGAGGCAGTAATCTTCCGAAGACCAGTTGCTGGAAACTGCACGAGGGAGAGACTGCTCTTGTGCTCAGGTCCTGCCTGCGGACTTCATTAGGACACCTGGTTGGCCACTATGAGAACAGGATGCTGGACTAGACAGGCCTCTGGCCTGATCCAGCAAAGCTCTCCTTGTGTTTTTATGTTCTAACCTGGGACCTTCTGCACGGAAAGCAGATGCTCTACCTCTGAGCTACAGCCCTTCCCCTAGACATGCCTACCGTAGAAGCGGCTCCCTTTAGACTGACACCACTTTTCTCCACAACACCATCATGCATTGTTGGATACAAGAAACAAGAGCCAAGACATATGAAACAGCAGCATCTCAGTGTTTCTTACAACTGTCTACTGAATCCATACCTCTCTTTGATAACCAGGCCTTCCTGGTTCCCTCCCCTAGAACCCCACCCTCTCACTCAGTAGCAAATCCTCCCTACCTGTTGCAAACGAGGACAATGACCACCAGGGCAATGAGGAAGACGAGGCCTGTGGCCGAGGAGCCAATGATGAGTGGCAGCTTCTCCTGGATGCTGGTTTGGTACTCAGCTGCAAGGGCATGCAGAAAGAACAAGGGCGTTTACTCCCCAGTCAAAGCAAGGAGGCCCAATCCCAGCGTAGGTTGGCATGACAAACGAGGGAAAAATGTGATTCAGTTCGCACTTAAAGGTGAAACTCCCTCACTTGCGCTTTCTGAAACAAGTGGACACTGAAGCACATCCATCCTTCGAAATTTGCACGTCTGCAAATGTTGCAATGCAGCTCTCCAGCTCAGTCATGTGTACCGAATTGCATAAAATAGGGTAATGTGTGCATAAAAATGCAGGCATTAGTGACATTAACAGACAAAAATGCATTATATTAGCAAAAATTACAGTGCAAAAACATATACATTGGACAAAATTGCATACAAACGTTCTCCTTAGGAAAAAACCCATTAAAATGCTGGTGAATTTTCAGGAGGACTTAAAAAAAATAATTCTCACACTGATGTGAAATGTACAGAAATTGCACTTAGGAGAAACAAAGAAAAACTGAGATGGTCAGATCCGCCTGAGTCTTCTGCCCCATTTAACATAAGAACATAAGAAAGGTCTGCTTGATTTTATTTTAATGGCATGGTTCTATCAGCAGTTCAGTTTCCAGTTCTTTTTCTAATGATCCCTAGCACAGAATTTGCCTTTTTTTCATAGCTGCCGGGTCGATCCCTTACCTTGTCATATGTTTCTCACCTTCAGTCATGGACTGGAAGTACATTTTGCCACTGTAGCGCCCATAGCCTGCTACCGTGCGCGCCCGCACTTGGAAGACATAAATGGTGCCAGCTTTGAGGTTCTGCACCATCACAGTGTTTGTAGGGCTCTTAACCGCCGTGGCGTTGAACTCACTCAGATCCTGCCAGGCAAACAGACGCCAGCTGATAAAATGAAACCGGGAGTGGGGGGGGGAGTGGTACCTTCTGGGCACCAGAAACTCATCCTCGGCATCCTCTACATCAGCGTTTTCCAACCTGGCGCTCTCCAGACATAACTGGACTCCAGTTCCCACCAGCCATGGCTAGCATGGCCAATATTCAGGGATGATGCGAGTTCATAGAATCATAGAATCGTAGAGTTGGAAGGGGCCTATAAGGCCATCGAGTCCAAGCAATACCCAACAGGTGGCTGTCCAGTTGGGAGTCCAACAACTTCTAGAGGGCACCAGGTTGAGGAAGGCTGCTCCAGTTTCTCAGCCTTCACTCGCCCCAAGTTTCCAAATCGTTCCCTTTGGCCAAGAACCTCCTGAAGTACTACAATAATCCCTGAAAGCCCTTCTCAGAGTCCTGTATTCACTCTGCACCATTGTACTTTTTTTAAAGATTTACAAGAGTATAACTTTATACAAATAATTATGCCTGTTGAGCAATCTATATTAAGGATAATACTTTTTTATATACAGTATACTTGTGCTACTATATTATCATACTCATACATAGCTATTCTGTGTCATTTATACAATTAACTGATGGATTTCTTTAAATTGTCTGAAGTTTTACCTGCATTAATGCTTGGAATATATGGAAATAATATGTATCTCTTATATGTATAGCTATCTTCTTAGGTTCCTAGAGAAGCCAGGGACTGAACCTCTACCAATCTTTGTCTGTCTGCCTGTATCTCTATCTCTGTCTCTCTACATATCTGTCTCTATCACAATTTATTCTCTCTCTCTCTCTCTGCCCCCCCTTTATACCTCTGTCTGTCTGTCTGTCTGCTCTCTCTCTCTCTCTGAACATCCCCTTACGTGAAAGTCACTCAACTTTCACCCCCCCCAAAAAAAGTCTCCCCCAAACCTCTGCACAGGAACGAGGTCTGGTGAAGGAGGTGTTGGCGTGGAGAGACTTCCACCCACCTTTCCAGCCTCTCTGCCCTTCCTCTCCCAGTGGAACAAGGATAGAGCTAGGCGAAGCGGGGGACCTATTTATTGGCTCAAAATGGTAGGCCCTTCCCCATCCCCCAGCTCCCGTTGGCCTGCAGGGAACCCAAAAATAGGTCATCAGGAGGGAACAGAAGGATTACCCTTTTCTACTGTGAACTGAAGTGTGGGCTGCAGGAAGGACGTGCGGGATTTCATTTAATCATAGAGTTTTAATTAGCTCTTTCCCTGATACACTCACCTCCACCCCACCATTTCTAAACTACTCAGTTTCTCATATCTGGGGAAAGAGTAGACCCCCACCCCCCTCCCACCACCAGCATTTCTGTCTGCCAAAGTTTCTTGCTCCTGACTCTGTCTGATTTATGAGCACCTAACTCAGTCTGAAAGGGTTCTCTCTCAGCCCTATCTAGAGATGCTGCAGGTTGAGCCTGGGGCTTTCTGCATGCAAAGCACTGCTTTGCCACTGAGCTGCAGACCTTCCCTTAAGATACAGGAGCATGGGAAGATGCACTGAAGGTGGAGCAGTCTAGAAATTTTCTAAAAATAATTATAATGTCTGCGAATTTTACTGCATTTTTTATTTTGCAGAAATGGGAAAGAGTGGATTTATGAGCTATCTCATTTACAACGTGGCAGAGATTGGATATGGACTGGTTTCTCCATCGCTGCGCCTGTATTATTGTGCTTTTAACTGCACTGACTTAAGTTGTTGTTGTTACCTTCTCTGGAAGCCTCCTTCTTGTTGGGGGCAGAAAGAGTAGGGATGCAAAACATGTAAACAAACTCAAGAGTGTCTTATGCTTACACTGTTAGCCACATGTTGCATTTCTCTTGAACAAAGTATAGCCCAAGGGTCACCAACATGGTATCTTGCAGCTGTTTGTGGACTTCAGCGACCTTAGTCCCTGAACACTGGCCATGCTGGCTGGGGCTGATGGGAGCTGTAGTTCAGCCACATCTGGAGGGTGCCATGTTGGGTTACTCCTGTACTACGCCACTGATCCAGGCTTTTCAGTCTTAAGGATAAATGAAGAGTCTGCTGGATCAGGCTAATGGCCCATTTAGTCCAGCATTCTGTTCTCACAGGGGACAACCAGATGCCCATGGGAAGCCCACAGGCAGGACCTGAGTGCAAATGGCACTCTCCTCTCCTGCAGTTTCAGCTGGAATTCAGAAGGATACTGCCTCCGACAGTGGACTTAGAACTTAGCCATTGTGGCTAGTAGCAATTGATAGTCTTGGTATTCATCAACCTTTGGTGTAGCCAATCTAGAAGGGGGCGAGCATACTGTGGCTGAAGGGCAAACAGACAACTCCAAATATTTTACTCTCTGCTTTGATCAGTGTAGGTCTTGCCCATTCTATTATGGCTCCTCCTTGGAAACATGATTGCGCGCGGACCCTGGATTTTGAGTGTGCTTTCCAATGTAGACTAGAGACACAACTCCAAGACACCAGCTTTTGCTCTAATAATGGGCACTCTTTGGTAACCCCCAGAAGAGCAATGGGTGGTATCCAAGGCACTCGTTCTGTTAGCACAAGATTTTCCTTGCACAACTGCACTGTCTCCTCCCCCTGCCCCCGTGTACATCCCGCACCATCCCGAAATCTGCTCTGGAGTGTTAGGAGAAGCTGCAGGACAGATTTGACAGAGTACATCTGGGGGTGAAAAGAGAGGGAAAGGAAGTTCAGTTGCACAACCATAAACCCTTGCCCTACCAGACTAGTTACTTAGCACTGCACTGGATACAAACATTCCCTTTTCCTTGACAGAAAGGTATCTGTCTACCTCGTCTGCAGGAATGAGTCAAGGGAGACAAGCTGGTTGGCCTCTTGATTGGACCAGCCACAGCAAGTGGCCTATCCTCAAGTGCCAGTGCTTTGATTTCTCAAGCCTCTAGCTTGGGGAGGGGAGGGGAGAGTGCCCAACCATGACCCCTCCCTTGGTACCTTCTCATAATACTGCAGCTCATAATCCAGGATGACTCCGTTAGGCTGGTCAGGTTGTGACCACGAGAGGGTGATGCTGTCCACCGTCCGGCTCACCTGGTGCATGATGGACACGGTGGAAGGGGCTGGAAGAGAAAGAGGGCAGTGTCTGAGCCAATGACTCTCTGGCTTGTGAGCATCGGCCTGCAGGAAGAATGACATTTCATAGGAAGTTCCTCCATCTGCTGATGCAACATCAGGAGCTTGTTGACCCACAAGCAAAGGCACACCATCTGCAACTGATGTGAGCACTGGATGACAATGGCACCATTGTTGTTATCAACCTGGTGTTGGTGAACTACGGTGTCCAGAAAGCTTAGACCAGAACCCTCTTTCTTCTGGGATCATCAGCCAGAGAAGCACAGGGGATCCTTGATTGTTTGTGCCATTTTTCTTCAAAACCTCCAGTGAGGGATGTTATTCAACCTTCCCCCTCTCCCCACAACTCGGTCATGGCTCTTGAGCTGCAACACTATTTAAGGCTTGATCTGGGGTTACCTGCTGCTGAAGCAACACTCAAAGCTTGCTCCAGTTCTGCACAGAGCAGTCCAGCCTGAACTCTTGAATTGCCTGAACCTGGAGCCTTGCTTTGCTTGAGCCTGCTTTGTGTCTTTTGACTCTACTTTGTGTCATTTGAGTATGCTTGTTTCGACCCTCCTCCACACCTGGCTTGGACCAGAACCCTCTTTTTTCTGGGATCATCACCTGGAGAAGAACACAGGATCCCTGATTGTACCATCTTCCTTGAAAATCTCCAATGAGGGATATTACACAGTCTCCAGGGACTGCTTGTTCTACTGCCAAATAGGTATTTGAACTTAGGTCTCTGGCATCCTAAGCCCTGCAAGATCCAATGCACTATGCCAGTGCAAATCCCAGAGGGTTTTTTTGGTGGTGGACAAGATTTCTTCATGTAAGAGGATTTATATAACCTGTACTTCTACTATAGGAACAGTGTCTGGGATGGCTTAGAACAACTTCCCTAAAACTGTCATGATAAGTAAATTTGTTGTTGTTATATGCCTTCAAGTCAATTACAACTTATGGCACCCCTATGAATCTTTTTTTGGATATATTCATAAGGTTTTCATGGTAAGAGGTATTCAGAGGTGGTTTACCATTGCCTTCCTCTAAGCCTACAGCATCCAGTATTCCCAGGCGGTCTCCCATCCAAGTACTAACCAGGCCTGACCCTGCTTAGCTTCCGAGATCAGACGAGATCGGGCGAGTCCAGGGTAGTATGGCCATAGTAAATAAACCCATTTAAAAAACTTAAAACAAACACAGAGATACACAGCAGATAAACAAACTGAAGGAGGAAGGGTGGGATAAAAATTTAAAAAGAAATGAATAAAGAAAGATACAGAATGCAAAAGCGATGCAAAATCAAAAGGGTCAAACCACAAAAAAGCTTTGTCAGTGCTGGTGGAACGCTTTGCCAATGGAGATCCCACCGATATTAGGCAGGATGGCTGTGTTTCGGTTCCCACATCCTTCCGGAAAGTGTGAATTTGGTATGTTTGCCTTCAAATGAAAACGGGACCTAATTTTCCCTCCATTCCTATACTACTGAGCTAAACCCTTCCCCTACAAGTGCCAGGTGTAGAATTGCCCCCCTTTTGACTGACACTACTCACATGTTGCTTATGGACAGGGCCAGCACACACACTGTTGTCAAATGAGTTGGGCTAACTCAGCACATTCCTCTTGACCCCTTCATGCATTTAGTAGCCGCAGGTAGGCTTACGGTTGCAGAAATGCGTCATGTAATCCCACAGCACATGAGACCCCAGCACATAAATGTTCTTGGCACTTGCAGCTCAGCCAGGAGGTCTTCCAAGGCCACCCAACTCAGCAAGAGTGCCATCGCCTTCTTCCCAGATTGCCTTCTGGCCCCTGTGCCAACAAAGCTGGATTCCTGACCTGCCTCCACACCTCCCTTTCCTTCCCATGCTCCGCTAGCACAAGACAACTCTCTACAACACATTCAGATCCAGGTCGGGAGGGGGGGGTTCTGGTGTCTTGGGAATGAGCGCTAATTTATGGAAACAGCATTGCAATGCTCAGGGCAATTCATTATGATGAAACTGACATGCCTCAGTTGGGAACTGTCAGGGGATGGAGAATTGTGCCAGGCAAATGAGAGAACAAAAGGACTCTTTTGTAGGGGCTTTGTAGCCCCCACAGCGTGATGGGACTTGATGGGGAGGGAAAGATTTACCTGGTCTTGTTGTTAATAAGGCTATGTGTCAGCTCTGTGTGTGTGTGCATCAGGGATGGGCGAGAATTTTGATTCGGTTTACATTTCAACCCGAATTGATCAAATTTGCACTTCCCAAAACAATATGAGAACCGAAACACAGCCATCCTTTGAAATTTTCACTTATCTGAATTTTGCAATGCAGTTTGCTAACCAAACGATGTTTACAAAAATGCATATTTTAGGGCAAAGTATGCCTAACAAGAAATATATATGAATGAAAATAACATATAAAGATGCATCATATGAGAAATGGCTGGCAAAAATGCATACATTAGTCAAAACTGTCTACAGAATTGTGTTTCTATTAGGAGAAATTTGCAATCAAATGCTGGAGAATTTTCATGAGTATGTGTTTTTTTTAAAAAAAAAAATCACAGATTGCTGAAGAAATGTGAACTGAATTTAAGATTGGGAAACAGAAACTTTCTACCCCTAGATCATCATAATATAGGAAGCTGCCTTATACAGGACCATTGGTCCTTTGAGTTCAGTATGATCTACACTGGTTGGCAGCAGCTCTCCAAGGTTTCAGGCAGGAGACTTTCCCAGCCCTACCTGGAAAAGCTGGGGACCTTCTATTTGCAGAACACATCCTCCAACACTGAGCTGCAGGCTTACTCAAAACTATGAAGGTAACATGTTTTACTCAATACTGAGCCTGTCATTAACAAGCATCAGACCAGTGTTGTGTTGAAGTGAGTGAAATAAGATTCTGGGGTAGGACAATAATCCCTCAACTCCTGAGATTGAATTAATCTTTTCAGAGGCAATTAAATTCTGAGAATTATTCAGAGGTGGAATGCCCTATTGTTAAACATGTGTTTCTCTGTTTTTTTCCCCTTAAACCCACAGCCTCTGACATGACAAGCCCTCAATGTGCATATTTCCAAGCCCAGAAATAAGTGACTTGGTGACAACACTAAATTTCACTAATATCGGGTTTATAGTGAAGTTTAGTGTTGTCACCACTTAATGACAACTCTAGGAAAAAAGTAAGATCAGGCCTAGGGCTCCTCTAGTCCAGCATCCTTTTCTCACACTGGCTAACCAGATCCCTATGAGAGGTCTGCAAGGAGGACCTAATAGTCTCATCCTCCATGGATTTGTCCAGCTGCCGTTTAAAGAAATCCAAGGATGGCACAATGAATAAGAGCATATCAGAACATAAGGTCCCGCAGGTGGGTCAGGCCAAAGGACCTCATCTCGTCAGAGCTTGGAAAAGTTACTTTTTTGAACTACAACTCCCATCAGTCCCAGCCAGCATGGCCACTGGATTGGGCTGATGGGAGTTGTAGTTCAAAAAAAGTAAATTTTCAAAGCTCTGCATCTAGTCCAGGTTCCTGTTGCCACAGTGACCAACCAGATGCCTATAGGAAGCCCACACTCAGGACTTCAGTGCAAAGAGCACTCTCTAAACCAGTGATTCTCAAACGGTGCACCCAGGCACACTGGTGCGCCCTAAGAGGTGGCTAGGTGTGCCTCAAATATTATGAAAGTGTATTTTAAAAATGAGAAGAAACCCATTTGTATAGGGTGTAATAGTTTTCTATAGTTTATTTTTATTCATAGTTTAAAATAGATTAACATATTTTTAATTTTGTACACAAAGTGCGCCAGAAAATTTTTATATGTTTCACAGTGCGCCGCGAAACAAAAAAGTTTGAGAATCACTGCTCTAAACCTACAATTCCCAGCAACTGGTAGTAAGGCATACTGTCTCCAACAGCAGAGGTAGACCAAAAACACTCTGTGGCTAGAAGCCATTATCCTCCATGAATTTGTCTAATTCCCTTTTAAAGCCATGCAAGTTGGTGGTTGTCACTACCTCTTGTGGGAGCAAATGCCACAGTTTATTATTTATTTATTGAAGGCATTTATATACTGCTTTTCAGGTGGACCTCACAAAGTTATTCACTTATTTAAAAAATATTTATATACCGCTATTCATTTTTTTAAAAAAAACACAGTGGTTCACAACATATACAACAAAATCAATGAATTTTTAAAAATCATAAATCAGTCAATTAGCTACTGCTTAAAGATACAGTCTCAGTTACCTGCCCAAGCCTGGTGACATAGGGAAGTTTTCAGCAGGCATTTAAAAATCAGAATAGAGGGTGCCTGCTGAATCTCTGCTGGCGGAGCGTTCTACAGGGCTGGGCTGTTGACACTAAAGGCTTGATTTCTTGTTGCCAACTTAGGGGATGACCAACGATATTCCAACAGATGATCTCAGTGATCACGCTGGGATATAAGACTTCAGGCGGTCCCTAAGGTACCCTGGACCTAAGTTGTTCAGGGCTTGAACCTGGCTTGGTAGTGGATGGGTAGCCAGTGCAGATGTTTTAACAAAGTTGTCACATGTTGATAGCTGTGTGCCCCCATGAGCAGTCTCGCTGCCTCATTCTGCAGTAGCTGGGGCTTCTGAACCAGGCCAAGTTTAGCTAAGTGCTGTGTGAACAAGTCCTTTCTTTTGACTGTCCTGAAGCTTCCAACATTCAGCTTCTTTCGATATCCCCAAGTTTTATTATGAAAGGGAGGGAAATTTCTCCCTATCCAGGCACACACAGACAGGTGCCAAACTGTGTTTTGGAACATTTCCGGGAATGAGTTGCACTGAATCCTTTGACCACCTCTGTATCTCCAGCGCTGAAATAACATTTCCCTCGGGTAGGCGAAGTTAGTGCTTGGACAGCAGCACATGGCTCAGCTTTCCCAGAGTCATCTGGGGGCTTTGCCAGCACATTTGTAGTGACATACTTTATGCTTGCTATGGCCTGGATTACCCAAGGAGGCGGGGTTGGAGGCGGGTGGGTTGATGAAGTGTGAACGGCCATCGAACGTGGATTTGAACCGATCCTTTGTTTTCGCTGAAAACTGCCCAGACTAAAATTTAAATGCTGATTTATTTATTTTTAAACTAAGTGCAGAAGTTTGTTCAGGGGAGAAAATGCTCGTCAGTCCCGTTCCAGCCAAATGACCACACCAAAGCGCCATGTCCACACAAGACAATTTGTCCCTCTTTTGCCATAACTCATATGAACATTGCTATTTTTTAAAAAGATGTATTTTAAATTGTATTTGTTTTTAGTTACTGTAAACTGCCCAGAGAGCTTCGGCTATGGGGCGGTATACAAGTATAATAAATAAATAAATAAAATAAAATAGAGGTTGCTGATTCATTTGTTGTTATGTGCCTTCAAGTCGATTACGACTTATGGCGACCCTATGAATCAGCGACCTCCGAGAGCATCTGTCGTGAACCACCCTGTTCAGAGCTTGTAAGTTCAGGTCTGTGACTTCCTTGATGGAATCAATCCATCTCTTGTTTGGCCTTCCTCTTTTTCTACTCCCTGCTGTTTTCCTCAGCATTATTGTCTTTTCTAGTGAATCATGTCTTCTCATTATGTGTCCAAAGTATGATAGCCTCAATTTCATCACTTTAGCTTCTAGTGACAGTTCTGGTTTAATTTGTTCTAACACCCAATTATTTGTCTTTTTTGCAGTCCATGGTATGCGCAAAGCTCTCCTCCAACACCACATTCCAAACGAGTTGATTTTTCTCTTATCCGCCTTTTTCACTGTCCAACTTTCACATCCATGCATAGAGATTGGGAATACCATGGCTGATTCATAGGGTCGCCATAAATTGTAATTGACTTGAAGGCATATAACAACAACATATGAACATAGGAAGCTGACTTACATGGAGTCAGACCATTGGTGTATCCAGCTTGGCACTGTCTATACTGACTGGCAGCAGCTGTCATAGAATCAAAGAATAGTGGACTTGGAAGGGGTCTATAAGGCCATTGAGTCTGACCCCCTGCTCGATGCAAGTTAATCTAAGCTCTCCAGGGTTTCCGGCAAGGGGCATTCTCAGTCCTACCTGGAGGTGCCGGGGATTGAATCTGTGATCATCTGTGTGCAAAACCGATACAGTTCTCTGCCTGCAGAGCTACAGCCCTTCTCTTAAGACTGTGGGAAGCTGCCTTATCCTGAGTCAGACCACTGGTCCACCCAGAGCTGTATTATTTTCAAGGACTGGCAGCAGCTCTCCAGGGGACGTTCCCAGCCCTACCTGGAGATGCCATTGGGGACTGAACCCGAGACCTTCCGCATGCAAAGCAGATGCTCTGCCACTGATCAATGATCCTTCGGAGTGGAGAAGCTATTAGCGCCACAAGGGCTGGAGAAACTTGGCCTGAATGGATCTGCTGATATGCAAACGAGGTTGGGAATGGGGATGGAAGACCCTCTCTCGCCCCTCCCCATGGCTTTCCTTCCCGGCCGCAGCTAAACTATAAAACAGCCAAAAGTGCCTCCCTTCAAGCTGCTTGTCTCATTGTGGGAGGGTTGGGGAAGGGAGGGAGGGGGTCAGCTGAAATGTTGTCTACAATGACCCTGGACCACATGCCAGCCATGAAAGCACCGTCCTTTTCTAATGTCCCCTTTCAAGCCTGAAACCTTGCCAGCACCAATCCATTTGACTGTTTTTCCCTGTTCCCCCACCTCTCTCTCTCTCTCTCTCTCTCTATCTATCTATCTATCCATCTATCTATCTATCTAATCTGTCAGCTGCCAGGTTTGCAGAGCAAATCTCATCCCCATGAAGAAACCTCCCTCCCCTAGCAATCAAAGGAGCTCGTTGGAGCAATCGGTCTCACCCTCCTGGCTTGGGTTACGTGCAGCAGAATCCGTCTCTGATCACAGTAATCCCCATAACTCGTGTTGAGTCCCAGGAGCGGTAGAGCCCACCAAAGCCCTCTCTTCCTCCCACCCCCCACCCCCCAGGAGTGCCAAGGAATGAGACAGGACAAGGAGGAAGGGCAGAGCAGCTGGGAGTTCTCTGGACTCTCCCCTCCCTACGAAACTTTACTCCATCCGTCTTCTCCGAGCATCAGGTTACCATTGGCCACCATCGAGCCAACAGGGGAATTCTGGTATTTTCAATTAACGTCCAGCAGACACGGCTGTGCTCTGAGGTCAGGGTCAGAAATGTCTCGTGGAAGGGCAGTCGTGGGGGGCGGGAAAGGGTTGGGGAGAAAGGGAAGATACATGGAGCTGGAACAAGCAGATGGATATACGTCACTTTTCCTTATCACGGCAGTGTTTTGGGGTAAATCCAAAGTCAGGATGGATGAACCTCTCAGTTTCAACTTCTCTCTTTTCCAGGCTTAAGTTCAGCTCATCCCATTTATTTATTTATTTATTTAAGGCTGTGTGAAAATTCACACACAGTTGTCACACATTTCTCCTAATAGACACATGATTGCAAGCAATTTCCCCTCGTAGAATGCATTTGCTGATATGCACAATATATGCCGATTGGTGCACAGGTTTTGGATTGCAGAACTGCATCACACAATTCGGAGAAGTGCAAACTTTAAAGGGTAGCTGCATTTCCGTTTGCCTATCAGTTTGGGAAGCATGGATTAATCCTTTCAGAGATTTCTGTTTAACACACCGAGGTCTCCTGTGGGGATGGGATCAACTGAGGGGGCAGGTCTTCCACATGCAGCTCAGCTGCTTTCTTGATGTTTGCTTTGACTGCCTGAAGAGGGCTTATGTATCAGGTGGATCTCAAGGTTTCTATACCTGCTCCTTCATACCAGGAGTGGCTTTAACCTGTGGCCAGCAGATGCTGGTGAACTCCCATAATCTCTGACCATTGGCCATGCTGTCTGGGTCTGGAGTTGGAGTCCAACAGCATCCAAAGGGCCACAAGTTAGCTACTCCTGCATTATACAGGATACCTGAAGTTGTTCATGCTCTAGTGACCTCCTACCTGCTACAATGCGCTTTACATGGGGCTGCCCTTGAAGAGGGTCCGATGGCTGCAGCCAGTGCAGAACGTGGCTACTAGGTTGGTAGGAAAGGGCAGGGGAAGCAATGGCATCCCATCAAAGGGGGAGCACTGGCGATCTGTGGAGGGGACTGAGTGGAGCCATGGCAACCTGAGGGGGTGGAGGAAGTGATGATCACCCATGTGGGGGGCAGAGGGACTGTTGGCAACCCATGGAAAGGGCAGAGGGAGTGATAGTAACCGTGGGAACAGGGGGAGTGATGGTGACCCATGTGGGGGTTGGGGGAGTGATGGTGACCTGTGGAGAGGGTGGGGGGAGCGATGGTGATCCGTGGGGGTTGGGGGGCATTGAAAATTCATGTGTGGCAGGGGAGACCCATGGAGGGGAAGGGAGCCCTTTGCCAGCTTGGGGGGGGAGGGGGAAGAGGGCTTTGGGGACGGTGGGCGAGGTTGGTGAGCAAAGTGAGCTGCGGCAGAGTGGCTAGTAATAATACTATTAATAACAACCATCTAATCACATGCACTGAAATCTCGCAAAGCCGAGGCAACACATTTATAATAGACTTCCCAGTGGCTACATCGTTGTAGTGAGTGCTTCACTGCTCTTGTCATCAGCCCCCTCCCCACCCCCAGACCAGTTCACTAGCAGACCCACATGACGCTATTACACATGAGGGTGAAAAAAGGGGAGGGGGGGCTTGCTTAATTTGAGAGGAACTTGTTCGTATCACAAGTTAGATTTCCCAGGGGGTTGTGTATGTAAACAGGAACCCTCCAGGGCTGGGGACCTACTGAGAAAGCCAGGAGGGGAAGAATGGGGGGACATGGTCCTGTGCCCCAGGAAGACAAAAGTTTTCATCTCCCTCTGCTAAGGATGGGCAATAATTTTGATTCAGCTTGCATTTAAAGCCGAATCTATCAAATTCGCACTTTTCAAAATAGTATCAGCCATCCTTCAAACTTTGCACTTATTTGAATTTTGAGATGAATAAATGAATGAATTTTATTATTACGGTCGATGACCAATACAGATTTTGAGATGCACTTCACCAACCAGTGTTGAAAAAAATGCATCTATTAGGGGAAAGTGTGCATAAAAATGAATATATGAGTGAAAATGACATGCAAAAATGCCTTATATGACGAGAAATTGTTTGCAAAAATGTGTCGGAACTGCCTACAAAAAGGAGAAACTCACACTTAATGCTGGAGAATTTTCATGATGATTTTTTAAGAAAATAAATAAATCGCAAATTGCTGCAGAAATGTGGACAACTGAATTTAAGATTAGAAAAATGAGAGCAGAATTGACAGGCTATTCCACCCCTATGCTCTGCCTCCATCTCCCTCACTGCCATCACTCCCACTTATTGGTGCCAGATACTTTTTTCTGTTGTTGTTCAAGCTCAATGCTGGATGTGTGCGTGTGGGCGCGCGCATGTGTGGACAGCTTCTGTTTCCAGCTGCTAATGATGAACATCAAGGCTGCCAGGCTGTGCAGAGAGCTTGCGAAAGAATTCCTGCCTCTAATTACGGGAGAATTAGCGAGCAGTTACTGTTTAGCACTAATGAACAGATACATTAAGGAAGGCATCGCACACAGGCAGGGTGCCTGAGCTCAGCGCATAATAAGGCACTGCCAGGCAGAAGCACGCGAGGAGGGGAGCGAAGGCAGAAACAGGAGGCTTGCCGTCTTCGTCTCACCCACCCACCGCCACCCCTTCCCTCCCGCCAAGGTGAGAATGTTCACAGCTGTTGCAATAAAACTCGCAACTGTGTTGCTTAATTGCAAGGGGTGAGATTCACGTGTGGCGGGGGGGCGGGCTGACAGTGCTCCTGTTTTCTGCAGCTATGCAAAGGCAGCTCCAGAGTGTGAGTGAAATTTAGGAAAACTGGAGGAGCTGGATCTTTTGCAAAGCCCAATATTTATTTCATTTCATTTATTTATTTATTTTAAAGTGTTTCTGCATCATCCTAATGGAAAATATCGGGGTGGTGTACAATGTTATAATGTAAGACAATTTAAGGGGGCTGGATACTCCAAACCAAAAATTAAACAGCTGCAAAGGCCTGTCGGCACAAAAAGATATTCAAGAAAAGTCAGTAAGTGAGGATGCCTGCCACATTTCTGCCGGATGAGTGTTTCACAGCATGGGACCGGCGATGCTATATGTCCAACTTCTGGGGGAAGCTAGTTGGGTCTCTAACAGCGCTCCTTTGAATGATCTCAGTGATCAGGCAGGTAGTCATTAACAGTACCTGGATCCAAGCTCTTCAGGGCGTTTGTATGTCATCACAAAAACCTGGCCTAGTAGCATATGGGCAGCCAGTGCTTTTCCAGATGATCTCTGATATTGAGCTGGGATATAGCAGGCATTGATGGGACCCACACGTCCCAGAGTAACTTCAACAGGGATGTGCTAGTATTCTGCCTAATTTGGATTCGGTACTGAATTTTCTTCAGATAGGATGGCTTTAAAAGAGATTAGGCAAGTTCAAGTGGGAATACGGCTATCAATGACTTTGAGCCACGATGGCTATGTTCTACCTCCACTGTCAGAGGCAGTTATGCTTCTGAATACCAGTTGCTGGGAATCATAAGTGATATGAGTTGCCGTTGCACTCAGGTCCTGGCTGTGGGCGTCCCATAAGGGCATCTGGTTGCCCACTGTGAAAACAGGATGCTGGACTAGATGGGCCTCTGTTCTGATCCAGCAGGATTCTTCTTACATTATGTGATGGCAGCTCAGCTGTGCCCCTATCTGGCCAGGGATAACCTGACTTCTGTTGTCTACGCTCTGGTAACCTCTAGGTTAGGTTACTGCAATGTGTTATACATAGGACCAGAGCTTGGAAAAGTTACTTTTTTGAACTACAACTCCCATCAGCCCAATCCAGTGGCCATGCTGGCTGGGGCTGATGGGAGTTGTAGTTCAAAAAAGTAACTTTTCCAAGCTCTGCATAGGACTCCTTTTGAAAACTGTACGGAAACTGCAGCTAGTGCAGAATTTGGGGGCCAGATGGGTGTTGTTGTTACGTGCCTTCAAGTTGATTACGACTTATGGCAACCCTATGAATCAGTGACCTCCAAGAGCATCTCTCATGAACCACCCTGTTCAGATCTTGTAGCTGGGGTAAATCAGTCTGCACTTATAACAACAATTCTGGCATACCCATTAGTTTCTGGGCTCAGTTTAAAGTATTTGACCTATAAAACCTTATATGGCTCAGGACTGTCTTTCTCTGTATGAATCAACCCAAACCCCTTGTTTGTCATCAGAGGCGCTTCTCAGTGTGCCCCCTCCATGGGAGGCTCGGAGGTTGGCAACATGAGTGTTTTTTTTTTTCCAGTGGTGCCCGCCACCCCTGGTTGTGGAATGCTCTCCCCAGGGAAGCACGCTTGGCGCCTTCTCTACCCATCTTTAGGTGCCAAAGAAAGACCTTCCTTTTTATTTGATGTGGGCTGTTTTAGTTATTCCTTTTTTACTTGAGTTTTAAGTTCTTGTACTGTATCTCTTTAAATCTCTTTTATATTGTGTGTTATTAAATTCGTTGTAAGTTGCCTAGAGACTGTTGGGTAGGAGATGATTAACAAATGAAACAAACAATCAACAGCAACAACATCAGCCTTGCAGAGAGATGCTTCATAGAAGGCCTACAGAAACAGCTGCTCCAGGAGACCACAAGCCACAAACCTGTGTCTAAGAAGCAGGACCCAGGGTGTCCTAAAATTCCCATAAGGCTACTAAGGAGATAAGAACTTGCATATAAAACTTGCCTTTTTCAGCGCAAGGGCCAAATTCCTTTCTGGGAAAACAGCTGGGGGCCACATGCCACTGGTGGGCAAGGCTAAAAGCAAAAGTGGGTTGGGCAGTGGATTATTTATTTATTTATTCATTATTTATTTTTTAAATTTATGTCCCACCCTTCCTCCCAATAGGAGCCCAGGGCAGCAAACAAAACTCTAAAATGCCATAAAAATGGACTTTAAAATATATTAAAACAAAATATCTTTGAAAATATGTTTAAACAAAACATATTTAAAAACATCTTTTTTAAAAAGCTTTAAAAACATCTTAAAAAGCAATTCCAGCACAGATGGAGACTGGGATAAGGTCTCTACTTAAATGGCTTGTTGAAAGAGGAAGGTCTTCAGTAGCAGACTGGGATAAGGTCTCTACTTAAAAGGCTTGTTGAAAGAGGGAGGTCTTCAGTAGGTACTGAAAAGATAACAGAGATCGCCGCGCTACAAACAAAGCCAAGCAATTCATAATCCAAAAATTGTGGGGGCAATTTAGGGAGGGAGAATTTGGTAAGCATCCTGAAAATGTTCCATAAACCAGCACAGGATCATTTTCCCCATGTTTGGTATCCCATCTTTCAAGGGATGTTAGTCCTCATGATGGTAGAGAACAACAAGGTGTTAGTCCTCATGATGGTAGAGAAAATGTCTCCCTGGCTCTGCCAGCCTCCTCCTCTCAGTTTTGTTCAGAACTAGACCAAGTTATTTGCTGTCCCAAATCATGGAAATCTGTTGTCTGGATAACTATTGGCAGCTTGTAAACATGTTAAAATGCACAATGGATTCAGAAGGCACAATGTAGATTTCCCAAACCTCCAAGCCCTGCCATATAAACACAGGTGAGGGCAGTCCAACAGTCAATCTGAAGGACCTGTCATGTTACATTACTCTAGGTTAGATTACTGCAATGTGTTATACGTGGGGCTGTCTTTGAAGAAAGTTCAGAAACTACAGCTAGCAGCCAGTTTCAGGGCCAGATTATTGACTGGGACCAGAAGGTCTGAACATATAACACTAATTCTGGCATGACTGCACTGGCTACTGGTTAGTTTTGACTATTAAAGCCTTATATGGCTCAGGACACAATACCTCAGGGACCGCCTTTCCTCCTACGAACTAGCTCAGACGCTGCAGTATTCATCAGAGGCCCACCCAAGTGAGGTACAGAGGGTGGCAATTCCTAGAGTGGTTTAATAATCAATCAATCAATTTATCAATCAATCAATCTCAGGGGAACAGTAGCTCAGTGAGGGGAATAGGGGGTCTCCAAACAACTCTCAGGGCCCTTAACAGGATTCTCTGGATTCTCAGGATTCTCTGGGGGAAGCCACGTCTGCTTAAAGTGGAATGATGCTGCTTTAAATATATAGTGCAGATGGGGTCTAAGTTGGATACAATCCAATATACCTTTTTGTGTGTATAATTTTGCATATAATTAGTCAGTCTTCGTTTTTTAACAACAACCTGAGAATGAACGAGAAGCTCAGACATAAGTATTCAGCGCCAGACATGGCCCAATGCAGGCCAAGCTGAACTGGATTGGGACCACCAAATTCTGTGTATTTAAAAGTGACTCCACCCCCATCTCTAGAGGAAGCTGGGCAATAAGGTGGCACGGATCCTTACCGGCCTGATTGGTGGTGATGTTGACGGAGGCAAACTGTGGCGAAAACGGGCTCTGGTCGGTGACGCCATTCACGGCCTGGATCTCAAAGGTGTACTGGGTGTGGGCCAGCAGGTCACTGATGTAGACGCGTGGCTCGGTCAGGCCCAGTTGGCGCGGGGCGAACTGCACGTTGTCTCCACAGCGGGTGCAAGCCCCGCGGCCTGAGCCACAGCTCTTGCAGATGATGTTGTAGACCAGGTCCTCGCGGCCCCCGGAGTCCCGGGGCGGACTCCACTCCAGCATCAGAGAGGTCTCATTCACACTGGAGATGACGGTCTGCGGGGCTGAAGGGATCGCTGCGGGAGGGGAGAAAAGGGAATGGTGAAGCAGGGCAAGAACAATGAGGATGGCGAACCTCAGACCCAGGTCAGAAATGTGGCCTCCCAGGTCCCTCCATACTTTCCTTGGGCCACACCCCTCACTGATCTTGCTTCATATCCCAAGCATTTTTGCCTGGTCGGAATGTGTTGTTGAACTCTACTCGTCTGAGTGGAGGACAGGGAGGAATGTATGAGCAGAAACCAAACTCCTGTACAGAGGTAACATTTACAGTGGGTCCTCTGCCCACTTCTGCCTCTGGCCATGCCTACCCGTCATGTGGCTCTTCAAAGGTTGCCCAGAAAGGAATGTGGCCCTCAGGCTGGAAATAAGGCACCCAACCCTGCATTACAGGGTGGGGTGGTCCTGAGCACTGAGAAGGACTCTCTCTGCCCTGTTCTCCCTAACTCAGAGGTGTAATTGCCACCTGCCCCGAGACCAGTCTTCCCCAACCTGGTGCCCTCCAGATGCTCCCATCATTCCTGACAGTTGGATCTGCTGGCTGGGGATGATGGGAGCTGTAGTCCAGCAACATCTGAAAGGCACCAAAGGAAGACTGCCCTAGACAAATGCGCATGCCAGGAGCAATCCCAGAATGAGTGGCAAGGGGCACCCTGCAGTCTTCAGTCCTCTCCCATGTGCTCAGCATCCACCCATCTCTGTCATCCCCTGAAGGGTGGGCTTGTGGCTGATGGCCATCTTCATTCCTCTGCTGGGCAACACACCACAAGCTGCAGTCTGCCAGAAGTTGCTGGATTGTAACCCTCATCATTCCTGGCCATTGGCTCTTCTGGCTGATGCTGATGGCAGCTGGAGGTCAACAGCATCTGAAGGGCCAGAGGTTCCCCACTCCTGCATAAGAATGTAAGAAGAGTCCTGCTGGATCAGGCTAAATGTTGCTGTAGTCCAGAATCCGGTTTTCCACAGTGACCAGGATTCCCAGAGTGGTTTAACAATCTACCCCTTATCCTAGGGAACTCTGGGCATTGTACCTCTGTGAACGGAATAGGGGGTCTCCTAACAACTCTCAGCACCCTTCGCAAACTACAGCTCCCAGGGTGATTTGGGGGTAATCATGACTGCTTAAAGTGGGATGACATTGCTTCCAACACAAGGTGTGGGTGGTGCAGATAATAAAAATGATAAGTTCACTAAACACACACACATACAGTAATTATTAAAACAAAAATAACTGGTAAAACTTTTAAAATGAATGTGCATAACTGAATCTTGGCAGGCTTGCTGAAATACAGAAAAGATTTCAGCAGGCATCTGACACGACACAGCGAGGGCGCCTTCCTACTGTCAAGCAGCAGGGAGCTTCAAAGCACAGGGGGTGCGATGTTGGACTTTCACAAGCAGGCCATAAAGGCAACAGGCGTCTCCAACTATTGTACTCCAGCAGATGGTACATGCTGCCTCTGAAACTCAGAGAATGCCTATATTGTCTTGTGCAGAGCGGCTGACACCTTGAGTTTTAAAAAAGGATTGGGTGATGGGAAATGTCTCCTCTTGAGACCCTGCAAAGCCGCTGCCAGTCAGAATAGGCAATCCTGGGTTGGTTGGGCCAATGGCTTGACCTTGTATAAAGTGGGTTCCTAGGCACAGGACCCTGGACAATGGAGTGTACCTGGATAGGGTGTTCTAGGCTTGTCTCCCTCCCCCATCCCCTTTCAGAGCAACATACTGGTGCACGGCATATCCAGCGGATCAGAGTCTGCGCGGTAGTAGCTGTTGCGGCAGACACAGTTGGTGGCTCCTTCTGACGTGGTCCGGCTGTTGATGGGGCAATGAACACAGCCCTCATCTCCCTGGCTGGCTTTGAACGTCCCCGAGGGACAGCCTGGAAAAGAAGGGGAAACAAAGCAGAAAAGCATCCTATTAAGTGGTGAAATCCAGGGAGGTGGGATCATGGGTTAGGAACGGATGGATCTGTCTGTTCAGTTGTTCTCATGTGCTCGTTCTTCCCAAGCTTAAATCCAGTTCGCTGTATTTCAGCAGCAGTTTGCATTAAAAAATGCTTGTGAAAATTCATCCAGGTTAGGGATGGGTGAGAAATTCGATTCAGTTCGCACTTCAAGCCGAATCTATCAAATTCACACTTTCCCAAACAATAAGAAACCCGAAACACAGCCACCTTTTGAAATTCACACTTATTTGAATTCTGCAAAGGCATTCGCCAATCAATATTTCCAAAGCTGCATAGGTGAGGGCACTTAAAAATGAACATAGGAGTGAAAATAATATGCAGAAATGCCTTATATGATGAGGAATTGCTTGCAAAAATGTGTACCTTAGTCAAAGCATCTTACAGAATTGTTTTATTCGGAGAAATTCTCACTAAAATGCGGGAGAATGGATAAAATTGCAAACTACTGTAGAAATGTGGAGAACCGAATTTAAGATTGGAGAAAATGTGAAACTGAGAGAACCGAAACTGACAGGTCTTTCCATTCCTAATCAGTGTTAATTAGTGCACATTTCTTCTAATAAAAGCATTTTTGTATGCAGATTTGACCAATACACACATTTTTGCAAGCAATTTGCCCCAGTATAATGCTTTTTCTATGTCATTTCCCCTTATATCTGCATTTTTGTACACATTGCATGCTTGGATAACTGCAACAGAAAATTCAAAGACAGTAGATTTTGGATAGCCATACTTTGGTTCATGTTTTGGTTTGAGAGCTGCCAATTAGGGACTTTCTCATTAAGCTGGAAAAACAAGAAAATTTATCTCCTATTCCTACATACTCAGGAAATCCACTGTGGAGGAATGGCAAGGCCATCCCTCACCAAGAGGGTTTGCTTATTTATTTTAAAAGGTAAAGGTGTCCCCGCACTTATAGTGCGAGTCGTTTCCGACTCTTAGGGTGACATCTTGCGACGTTTACTAGGCAGACAGTATATATGGGGTGGGGTTGCCAGTTCCTTCCCCAGCCTTTCTTTACCCCCCAGCATATGCCGGATGGATGGAAGGCTGAGTGGACCTCAGCCCTTTTTACCAGAGATTCGACTTCCTCCTTCTGTTGGAATCGAACTCTGGCCATGAGCAGAGCTTCAGTTGCTTTACCGGCGCTTATCTCTCTGCACCACGGAGATGTATAAACTGATTAATCAAAGAGCTCTCTAAGGCCCATCCACACCAGACATTTAAAGCATATGATACTACTTTAAGCATTCATGGCTTCCCTCAAAGTATCCTGAGAACTGTAGTTTGTTATGAGCACTGAGAGTTGTTAGCCAACCCCTGTTCCCTTCACAGAGGTATACTGTAATTCTCAGAATGCTTTAACAATCTTGCTTCCCAGAGAACTCTGGGAATTGTAGTTCTGTGAGGGAAAATCTCAGCACCCTTCACAAACTACAGTTCCCAGGATTCTTTGAGGGAAGCCATGTCTTTCAAAGTGGCAGATGCGGCTTAAGTGGTGCACATAATAAAATTATAGGTAAAGCGCAGCTTAAACTCACCAAACTATTTAAAAAATCCACAAATATAAGAAAGTCATTACAATTAAAAAATAAAAAATGGTAAAACGTTCAAAATGAATATCTGCAGCTAAATCGTATGTCTTGGTAGGCTTGCTGAAATACGTAAATAAAGTTTTCAACAGGCATCTGAAACAACACATGGTGCCACGCTCGAAAAGAACACGACTCCTTGCAAACGTGGAAAAAACATGGCATGGCCCTTGGGAAAGCACAAATGCTGCCGTGCGGAGCCGCCAAACAGACGTGTGTGGGGCAACGCAATCCTTGCAGGTAACTGATTCCCAAGCCGCTCACTTCTCAAGCTGACAGCCTCTTCAGTCTCAGACCCTGGATGACTTTGAATCTGCACGCTTCAAATCCCTGTATTTACAAACGGCAGTACCCTGACAAATCCTACTGCACCCACTTCTCACCTCTCTCTCTCTCTCTTTTGAACGTGCCTTCCCCTTGCCATTGTGTGTGTGTGGGGGGGGAGTTCCTTCTGTGTAATTTGACACATCACTCATTCCCTTGATGACAGAGGCAGCTCCAGCAAAAGCTATCACCTGACCTCTTTTGTATCTCTTAACCACCATCACCTCCCCCAGCCAATCAACCACCACAATCCCATTCCTCAAATATACAAGACTTGGGGCGGGGCTTGGAGCAGCAGCAGTCCCCCCCATCACTCTTGTGGCGGCAGCAGCTGGGAGGCAACGCTGAGCTTCTTCCCACTCCCCCATCCCCTTCCTTCCACAAACACCAGACTATTCCAGAGGGAAGGTCCCATCCTTGGTAAGAGGAGCTGGGGGCTTCGTCTCTCTCGCAACAGCTGCAAATCCAAACCGCTCCTCTCACTTCAGCCGCCATAGATGTGTGTGAATGTGTGTGTGTGCATGCGTGCGGAAGAGCCATTGCTCAGCAGCAGAGGATCTGCTTTGCATGCAGAAGGTCCCAGGTTCAATCCCTGCTAGCATCTCCAGGTAGGGCTGGGAGGGACTCCTGGTCTGAAAGCTTGGAGGGTTGCTGCCAGTCAATGTAGACAATATTGAGATAAACGGTCTGACTTGGTATAAAATAGCTTGTGTGTGTGTGTGTGTGTGTGTGTAAGAGAGAGAGAGAGAGAGAGAGAGAGAGAGAGAGAGAGAGAGAGAGAGAGAGAGAGAGAGAGAGAGAGAGAGAGACTCTGCCCAATTTACATACGAGCAGCTGCATAGGTCCAGGGGAGAGAAACGTTTTTAGCGCAAGGGGCACATTCCCTTGCAAACAACCTTCCAGGGGCCACATGGACTGGGCATGGGTGGAGCAGCGAATGTAAAATTTACTTTTGTATAGTATGCTAGTTTACACACACACACACACACACACACACACACACCTCTATATTCCCCCATCCAGGCCTTTGGGACCCGACACGTACATTGTTAGGACCCACCCTATCTTGTGGTTGTTTTTAATATAAAATTTTAAAAATTACTGTATCCCACCCTGGAACCTTTGGGTGAAGGGCAGGAAATAAATGATGAGGAGGAGGAGGAGAGGGAGAGGGAGAGGAAGAAGAAGAGGAAGAAGACACATTCCAGCTAGGCAAAAAACTCTCAAGGGACCAGTGAGGGGCACTGCCCTGGGGAGGTGTGGGCTGGGAAGAGAAGGGGGTGGCCTGGGAGAGAGAGGGGGTGGCCTGGGAGAGAGAGGGGGTGGCCTGGGGAGTGTCCCATACATAGAGGTCTGGATGAGTGGAGTTCACCCCCAAACCTGAGGTTGCCAACGCCCAGCTTAGTCCTTTGGTGGGATGGAGGCAGGTGGGAGACTGACAGCAGTAAACAGTGGAAGAAGGGAGGCGGCACACTCCTTTTCATTGCTTTGTCTAAAGGGGATCAGTGTTGGGGGCTGAGAAGGAACATGCAATGATGAATTGGTCCACAAGAGGTCATGTGTGTGTGTGAGGGTGTGTGTGTGCATGCATGTGCGTGCCCTGGGTGCATTCTAGAATATTCGACTACAAGACTGGGCAGAAGGTAGGGATGGGCAAGAAATATTCAGTTTGCATTTCAAGCTGGATCTATCAAATTCGCACTTTCTGAAACAATAGGAGAACCAAAACACAGCTATCATTTGAAATTGGCACTTACTTGAATTTTGCAATGCCAATTTATCGTTTACGGGAAAGTGTGAATAAGAAATGAATATGTGACTGAAAGTAACATTCAAAATGCATTATATGAGATGTTGCTTGCAAAAATGTGCACACTAGTGCACATGCATACACAAATATGTTTATTAGGAGAAATTCGCACTAAAATGCTGGGAAATTTTCATGAGGATTTGTTTTTTTAAAAAAAATCACAAATTGCTGTAGAAATGTGGAGAACTGAATTTAAGTCTGGAAAAATGACAAACTGAGAGACCCAAAGCTGTCAGAACTTTCCATCCCTAATCAGGAAATAATGGCAACTTGCTGGATAATTAGCAGTAGATTGTCAAGGGCATCTGATTCCTAATTGTTTAACAAAAACCAAAATAAAAAGTCCTCCCCCCGACACTAAATGAGGCTGTTAGAATTCCAAATCTGTAGTACATCGCATGTCAGTTTGAACGTGAGGGCCAGTGGCGGCGTAATGGTTAGAGTGTCGGGCTGGGACCTGGGAGACCAGGGTTCCAATCCCCACTCAACCATGAAGCTCACTCACTGGGTGACCTTGGGCCAGTCACTGTCTCTCAGCCTAAGCCTACTTTGCAAGGTTCTTTGTGAAGATAACATGGAGCAGAGGGAGAACAAGGTTCACCACCTTGAGCTCCTCCTTGAAGGAAAAGTAGGATATAAATGTAAAATAAATAAATAAATATGCATCTGCAGATCATTCCAGCGCATGGCTCATGGGTGCAGGAAGGTAACTGGCGTCACACCCAGCCACTATTTTCAACTTGGTTCCGACTGCTGGACTAGGATTTATATTGGACAACAAAGCAAATCCCACAAGCCTGACATGTGCCCACATACCCTTGGCTTTGCAGCACAAGAGTTTCTTCTTCATCAACAGGGTGCATAAACTTTCATTAAGAACGTAAGAACAGCCTTGCTGCTGGATCAGGCCAAAGGCCCGTCTAGTCCAGTATCCTGTTCTGACAACAGCCAACCAGATGCCCATTAGGGAAAGCCCACGAGCAGGACCCGAGTGCAACAATGCTCTCTTCACTTGTGATTCCCAGCAACTGGCATTCACAGCCATACTGCCTCTGACAGTGGAGAAAGTACACAGTCATCATGGCTAATAGCCATGTTTCCTTATCTTCCATGAATCTGTCTACTTCCCTTTTAAATGCATCTAAGTTGGTGGCCATCACTGCATCTTGAGGGAGCCAATTCCATAGTTTAACTATGTGCTGCATGGAGGGATCCTTTGTTTTGTCTGCCCTGAATCTTCCAACATCCAGCGTTATTGGATGTCCCCAGGTTCTAGTATTATGAGAGATGGAGGAACACTTCTCATCCATTTTCTCCACACCATGCATACTTTTATATGTCTACCATATCCCCCCTTACTCAGGTTTCCCCTAAACTAAAAAGCCCCAACATGCAACCTTTCCTCATAGGGGAATCACTCCATCCTTTTGATCATTTTGGTTGCCCTTTCCTGAACCTTTTCCAGCTCTTTTTTGAAGTGAGGGGACCAGAACTGTACACAGTGTTCAAAGTACAGTCACACCAGAGATTTGCATAAACAGCCACATACAAAGAGATCGAGACATCCTTCCAGTTTCCAGCTTTTATGGCTACGGGGGACCCCACCCCTGAAACCACGTGGGCTAAATATGGTCCAGTGATATTTCAGAATCCAGTGAGAGTTTGAGTGGGAGGGCTGGGGGGAAGATAAGTTACAGGGCCATGAAGAACTTCTGGGCCTTCCCTAGATCCTCTCCCTATGACCACTTAGTTCCAGTTGACACCTCCTTGACTCATTTCATCCGTTCTTGCCACAGAATGTCAAATTACTGAGGAGGTGATGGGGTAGCGGTGGTGAAAGGAAGCCACACTTTGGATCCAAATAAATCGACACCAAAAAGGAAACAGATGGAAAGGGTTTTAATGGCCATCATTCGTTCTCAGCACAAATCTTGTGGTTCCTACAATGGATAATTGGGTGGGGTGGGGTGGACTTTCTTGCTGACACTGAGCTCATCCACCCACCTAGTTTGCCAGGTACAGATTATATGATCTTAACTTGTTGTGAGCCTGGAACCAGCTGGGGGTGATTTGCTTCTGCAATCTGAAGGGGCACTGCTGTGCAAGTTGCAAAACTGCAAAAGCGCTGAAAACTCCAGGAGATTGGGTTTGCAAAGTTCAGAAAAGGGTGCATTCTTCACATTTTACTATTCTCTACCTTTAAGAAAAATCTCCAGCTTTCCCTAGGAAATGTTTTGTGACCATTTGGAATTGGCTCTACACAGCTTGGGACCAGGATACCGAAGAGATCATCTCACCTCTTATATACCCAACCAATCACTGTGCGCAGGAGAGGGCCTCTCGTGCAATGTTTTCAAGTAGTGATGGGGGAGGAATTTAATTCGGTTTGCTTCTAAAGCTGAACCTATTAAACACATTTTTCTGAAACAATATGAGAAATGAAACAAACTCTTACTTCAAAATTTGCACTCATCCAAATTTTGCAATGCAGTTCAATGTTTATAAAAAATGCACATTAGGTGAAAGTGTGCATAAAAATGAATGTATTAGTGAAAATAACATGCAAACATGCATTATATTAAGAGAAGTTGCTTGGGAAAATGTGTACATTAGCCAAAACTGCATATAAAAATTGTGCTTAATAGGAGAAACTCATACTAAATGCTGAAGAATTTCCATGAGGATTTTTTTTAAAAAAGTCAAATTGCTGAAGAAATGTGGATAGCCAAATTTAAGATTGGAAGAACTAGAGAACCATGATGGATGGATTCTTCCATCCCTACTTTCAAGAGAGGCGTCACATGTTGCCACTATGTTGCCCCAGAGAGCAGAGGGCTTTGTACTAACTGTGGCTTCTGGACCAAATTCAAAGCCAGCCCCACATAAAGTATACGTGCTGTTGTTGGTGAGTGGTAAGGAGGGGGGCAGAGATGAAGCTGACCCAGCCTGCTCTTTAGCAGAAGCTTTTGCAATACATGAGGAGGAGCTTCCTGACTTCCTCTTGCACACCAAGTAGCTCTTCCGAGCACAGCCACAACGTCTGGCTGAAAAGTTGGCAGCCTTCATCCTGCCACATTTAGCAAGGTTTACAGAGAAAACCTCTCCTGCTTAGGGTTGCCAGGTCCATGGCCTGAGACTGATCCTGTATCTTTAGGAGAAGAGAAAGTCTGCCAAATGCAGGTGTTCTTGCAACACTATAATGAGAAAAACCACAAAGTGGAATTCTCCCTTCCCCCTGCACAACTTGTTGGTTGCCAGGCCCCCCATGCCATTCTGATCCTTCCCATAACCTCATTTCAAAACAAAACCTTACAAAACTTATAGTCCTGATCTCAGAAACACTTGCTTAACAACCCTCTAAGTTTTCATGGCAATACACAAAACACTCAGAGAGAATCGAGAATTCAAAGTGTAAAACAAGAGAAAAAATCCAGACCCCTGTTGGACATTTTTCTATCAGGGTTCTCATAATTTGTTGAAATTAATCAAAAATCAGCCATGTTCACAGAGTATCTGTAATCCTATTACTGACCTTGCCCCATATTCTGACCTTCATCTTCTGCAGTTTAAAAGTGAAAAAATGCCTGGCTGATTTTTAATTCATTTAAGAAATTTAACACTGAATGCTATTATAATGTTGGGCATGCTCAGTAAGAACCAACTGTCAGTGTAGTAAGAGCCAGACTCACAGCTGCTTGGCTTAGCTAACCAGGCGGGCGCACCCACTCTAGACCTTTATTTACTGTAGACAGTCATGGCTTCCCCCAAAGAATCCTGGGAAGTGTAATTTGTGAAGGGTGCTGAGAGTTGTTAGGAGACTCCTATTCCCCTCCAGTGGCCAAAGGGGTTTAACGGTCAGCCCCTCTTCTGGGAATTGTAGCTCTGTGAGGGGAATAGGGTGACTTCTGACAACTCTCAGCACCCTTCACAAACTACACTTCCCAGGATTCTTTGGGGGAAGCCATGACTGTCTAAAGTAAAATCAAGGTCTGGTGTGGATGTGTCCAGGGACAGCTTTGGTTTAAATTTGTGTGGGAGGCTACATGTGCCTGCTGTAGAATAAAAAGGTGGGGGGAAACCCTGAAAAAGAATGATAGTGTTCACAATGTTTCCTTTTTGGAAAGGAAAGGGGCTTCTCCTCTGCCCAGTGCCCACCCATCCAATCTCCTCCCCCCTCCCCTCCCCTCCCCTCCCTGCCCCCTCCTCCCCTTCCTGCTCTCTTCCTCTCCCCACCCCTCCCCCAGGTCAGTTTCACCTAGCCTAAGCATGACTGCACAGGAGTAAATCCCACTGAACTCAATCAGCATGCAAATGATCAAACCTGCTCTCCCCTCCTCCTCCCTCCCTTTTGCCCCTTCCCTCCCCCTTCTAATCCCCTCCCCTTCCAATCTCCTCCTTTACCCTCCACCACCTTCTGCTCCCCTCTCCCCCCCTTCCTTCTTCCCTCTCCTCTCCCCTCCCCTTCCTCCTACCCCATGGTGAGTTTTACCTATCCTAGCCATGACTGCATGGGAATAAATCCCACTGAACTCAGTAAGCATGCAAATCATCAGACCTGCCTTTTCCCCCTTCCCCTCTCCTCTCCCTTCCTCCTTCATCCTCCCCTACCCACTCCAGAGCTCCCTTCCCATGGTCAGTTTTACCTATCCTAAGCATGATTGCACAGGAGTAAATCCCACCTAACTCAATAAACATACAAACAATCAAACCTAGCCTTCTCCTCCCCCTCCTGCCTACTCCCATCTCCCTTCTCACCCCCCCCATCCCCTGTGGTCAGTTTCACCTATCCTAAGCATGATTGCACAGGAGTAAATCCCACGGAACTCAATAAGCATGCAAATGACCAATCCATTCTCAGCAAAGTTGCACAGGATCCCATTTCTTCCCTCCCGGATTCAAAAGCAGAGAAATTCACTAATAGGCAAAAATGGTGAGTGGTGGAAACACCTGCAACCAGCCCAAATAACAGAAACAAGACATGTGCTGCACTGGTTTTGTTTTAGTAGGGAGGAAGCAACTATATTCAGACAGTTGACAAGAGTTTGGATAGTCACTTTAAATATGTTCAATTTACTTTGAAATTTTAGTGAAGTTTCCTATAGTAAATCATTTTCTTTTGCTTCTGTTTCTGTGAATATGTGAAGTGCAGTAACACTTGGCAACAGTAAAAAAAAAACTCCAAAAACAATTGTGGAATAATGGCACTGACTATTCTGCAGAATAGTTTCCAATGGACATGAGGAGTGTCTCAGTTTGCACAAGATAAAACAGTGGGAGGTGAAATATATTCTAGCACAATTCCAGGTGTGCTCTGTTTTTCATTGACCATGCCCACCTTTCCTTACGTGGAGTAGTTTAAGCATAGCAGGCTGAAAACATGCATCTTGGGCAGGCCAAGTTTGTTTTTTCCAACAGCTAGATTAATTGCTTAAGTAGCAACATACTGTAATCAGCCTGATTTTACATCAAACTGCAGTTTCAGATTCAACTGTTAATGCGCCCAAAATAGAAATAGAGCATAACCTCCAGTTTGAAACACAAAAGGCCGTCTTCACCATCATATGATATTGACCAATAAAAAGGCTTCGAAATTAATAAAATTAAATTTGACACAGATTTCTAGGATGAATAATGAGAGAAATATAATTTTCTAGATTAGATTCTCTGTAGAAATAATAGTAATACAGGAAAGAAGCAAAGTAAGAAGAACACCAACAAACATACAAAAATGTAATTCTCCATCTTTGGAGATGGCAGGTGTTGCCACCACTCACCATATGCTCAGAGGCACGTTACCAAACTCTTCCAAGGTACACAGCAAGTGGATTGGACTGTGAAAGACCAACCCAAATGGTGTTTGCATTTTGACCAATTTGTGGGGCAGTACATCTCAGAGAGGATTTCCCCGCTTTTTAAAGTTTGATAGAAATATCTGCTAGCTATAGGTACGTTCTTAAACCGCAAGGTTTTTTGCCTATTAGTGAATCCATGCTCAGCCATTAAGCAGACTGGGTGACCTTGGGCCAGTCACTGCTTCTCAGCCTAACCTGTTGTGGGGATTAAATTAGGAGGGGGAGAACCATGTACACCACTTTGAGCTCCTTGGAGAAAAAGTGGGATATAAATGCAAAAACAAACAGGTGCTAAGTGAAATGAATTTCTTCTGCATCCCTAGCAGAGATGCAATTGCTACATCTTCCCTTGGCTAGGGGGTAGGGTGGCCCATGTGTCCTACTTGACAGAGGGCAGTCCTCTATTTGAAGGAGTCATCTTGCACCTCCTCTTTCACACATAACCTACCTGACCCCACTTTTGACATGCAAATCCTATGCATGCATTAACTCAAAGATGTCAGGCCACTTCACCAGCACAAGACTGCTAGCTGTGATTCCCTCCCCATCAACGGAACTCAGATCTCCCAACTGCCTGCCTGCATCCTCACTTTGTCCTCTCCAGGACAGGTCATCCCAAGTCCAAGCACGGCAAAGAGGCAGGTGGCAGTTGACAGAATAAAAGGGCCTATGTGCCTATACAAGCTTGCCTTGATATGAATTAAGAGGCAAGCCACCGTAAGGAAGAAGGGAACCGACAGTAACAGCAGAAGCAGGAAGTTGCTGATTTCCTCCTCCCTCCCAATCAATTTTCCTTTTGTGTTGTGTTCTTTTTAGACTTTAAGCAGAAACTGGTTTTTTCCCTGCGTGTGCATGAATTGTAAGACTCTTGTAAGGCTATCAGTGGCTACTAACCATAAAGGCTGTGCACTGCCACCAGTCAGATGTAGTATGCTTTTGACAACAGTTGCTGGTAGCTGCAAGAGGGGACAGTTCTCTTGCACTCAGGTCCTGCCAGTGGGCTTCTCTTGGGCATCTGGATGGCCACTGTGAGAACAGGAGGCTGGACTAGTTGGGCCACTGGCCTGATCTAGCAAGGCTCTTGTTATGTTCTCGACCCACCTACCCCTATTTTTTGGCTGAAGCCTGGAGTTAAAAAAAAATCCTTGAAATATTTTTTTTAAAACGCAATTTATTTATTCATTTATTATAGAAACACAGGAAGGTGACTTCTACTGAGTCAGACCATTGGTCCATCAAGCTCAGTGCTCTCTACACTGACTGGCAGTGGCTCTCTGGGATTTCAGCCAGGGATTCTCTCCCAACCCTAGCTGGAGATGCCAGGGATTGAACCTGGGACCTTCTGCGTGCAAAGCAGATGCTCGGTCGCTGGGCCTCAAGCCTCCCCAAGGGCCATTTTCTTGAAAAGCCTTTTTAAACTTCTAAATGGTACACAAGACAGCACAAAACAACAAAACATCATCATAAATATCTGAAATTGAGAAATAACAGGATCCAAACTTACTATGTCAGAGTATGACTTTGTTGTTATGTGCCTTCAAGTCGATTATGACTTATGGCAACCTGATGAAGCTGCAACCTGCAATAGCATCTGTTATAAACCACCCTGTTCAGATCTTGTAAGTTCAGGTCTGTGGCTTCCTTTATGGAATCAGTCCATCTGTTGCATTTTGGAATAAGTCTATTCATAGGGTTTTCCTGGTAAGAGGTATTCAGAGGCGGTTTACCATTGCCTTCCTCTGAGTCTGGATGCATCTTAGTCTGGTGTCTCAGCTTTGACCATTCTGCCTTGGGTGACCCTGCTAGGAGTCTAGCCTCTTGGTCTAGACTCCTGACAGCATTGCTCTCAGCTTCTCCGACCCTCTCAAACCCCCTCACCATGTTAAAGTGTGCATCCTAGAGGGGGTAGAGTATGACCACTGTGGGCAAAAAGATAGGTCTCAACAAGACATACACAGGATATCTGTGATGTTGTCTGTGGCCCTATCGCCTCCCCAGCCCTCTCCTACTGGATGACTTCCAAGCACTCCCAAGCTTTCACGGCATTCTCGTGATTTCCCATGCCACAGACTCAGGAGCAAGTTGTGGTAGAAGCAGGCAAGTTCTGTCTCAATTTTTTTGGACAAGAGAGTATGTCTTTTAGGACCGCTCGCCGCCACTCTCCTGCTTCGCTGTGTGGAGAAGCCAAGCCCGAATGGATGCTTGCGGAGTTCAGGCAGAGAATTCCCTACAGCTATGGCCAGGTGAAAGGTATTTTGGAGGTGTGCATGATTCCTTTCACAGGGTAGAGGAGTGCATGCAGGTGGATAGGAGGGAGGCAGAGGGTTCATTCCACCAGTATAATTACTAGATAGCCCTGCACAGCATCTCCTTGGTCACTTGGCAAAAGAAGAGGTAGCACATCAACACTTTCCAAACCAAAACAGCGGTGCTATCACTGGCTCACACTGTGAAAGGAACTGAACATTGTGATGGCCACCTTCACAAAATCAATTCTCACCCATCCTCTCTCTCTCTCTCTCTTACACACACACACAGAGATAGAGAGTCTGTTGCCTCTTCTTTTTCTCACTTGCAAAATAAATCATACTCAATGTGTTCATGCTGTTGATTTCAGTCTGGGATCTCCTTCCACATCTTGGCACTTGTACCTGTCTAGAGTTGCAAACTGTCATCGTTCCCCCAGGCCTTCCTAATATCTAGGCTCACTAATTATCTAGGGCTGGGATGGATGAGAAATTCCATTCAGCTTGCATTTTAGGCCGAATCTATCAAACTTGCACTTTCTGAAACAATATCAGAACGGAAACACACCCATGCTTCAAAATTAGCACTTAGTTGAATTTTGCTATGCAGTTCACCAACTAACCAAGGTTTACAAAAAAAATGCATATATTATTTTATTGCATAAAAAATAATATATCAGTGAAAATAATATGCAAAACTGCATTATAAGATGACAAATGGCTTATAAAAATATGTACATTGGTCAAAACTGCCTACAAAAATATGCTTATTAGGAGAAATTCACACTAAAATGCTGGAGAATTTTCATGAGGGTTTTAAAAAAAATTGCAAATTGCTGCAAAAATGCAGAGACTTGAATTTAAGATTGGAAAAACGAGAAACTGAAATTGATTCACACATCCCCAACAACATTAAAAGTCACATTCACTGTTCTGTTCATTTCCCCCTTTGGCTCCGCCCACCACAGGCATCTTTCTTGGAATGAGGCTCTTGATCTGAAAAAAAGGTTCCCCACTCCTGCCTTACATAGAGCAGATGCTTGAACTTGTTTGCTGGCTGCTGAGTACATCACTATCTCGCCACCATCAACAACAAGAAAGTGAGAAGAGGAAGAATGCACAGAGAAGGAATTTGGCAAATGCCAATTCCAAAGAAACTCACCTGATCTAGGCTTCCTAGACCAAAATCTGAATCAAACATGGGTGAGGAAGTTGGAGAATTCTGACAAAAATGGAAACAGGAGCCGTGGTTGCCGATGTTTGCTTATTCATCTCATGCCCAGAACGGAAATCAATCCAGCGAATATTGGGCTTTGCTGCTGTTGGTGCTTTCAGTTTGCAAATGATGTATAATTGATTATGTCCCCCCACCCATTTACATTGAAATGAACGGGGTGGAACAACATAATCACAACATAATTAAAAAAACTGATTATGTAAATTGTGTTAAGTTCCACAATTTCGCTACACCAAAATGAATACCATTAGTTTTTGGTGGGAGACATGCTGCAGTGGAACGGAAACAGCGCTGAACGCACCAAATACGGGGTGGAATGGAAAATGATGCCTTCTTACATTCCTGAATGGGGGCCCATTTCGGAATCTGCACTGTGTCCAGATTTCACAATGAGGTGGCCAAGTGCACTGGAGTCTCTTTAAAAAACACACACTTAAAGGTGGTTGAGGATTTCATTGGAATATAAAAAGCTTTCTTGTATTGAGTCCATCTAGGTAAGTACTGTCTACACTGACGGGAAGAGGTTCTGGGTCAACCCCCTGCTCTGCTGGCTCACTCATGGAATGTGCCATTATTGAACACACTCTTAAAAAAAAAAGACCAGAAAAGCAGCTGCTTGAAGTAGCTTTTGGCCAGAGAGCTGCACATAAAATAGTCATCAGTTCCCCTTGAGCAATGGATGGTAATGGCTTGTGGCAGGCCATCACTGTCAAAAAATACTGCCTCCATCAGACCCCTGGAGAAGAAAGCAACCACTGCTGTTCATCATGTAAGTCTGGGATGGAGAAACCTTTTCAGCCCAAGGGCCAGATTCCCTTATGGACAACCTTCCAGGGGCCAAATACTAGAAGTGGGAGGGAGCAGATGCCAAAGTGGGCAAAGCAATGAAGCAGACTCATGCACATTTGCCCCCTGTAACCCCATCCCTGGCAGAATTAGGCTCCAATGCAATGCACACCCTTCCGTCCCCCACGCCCAAACCAATTTGATTATTTTTGCCACCGCTCCCTAGCAGATTGGCGAAATGCCCTCTCACAGTTTGCCCACCAGTGAATGGAGTGGCAATATAGGGGGGGCAGGGGGGAGGAGAATAGGGAATCATTATGCAACAGCTCTGCTCTGGCACCATCTCTGCCCTCTTCTCGATCCATGCAGTGGTGCCAATTCCGCCACGTATCGTCTCATAATCGCCACTTCATGGCAACCTCTTCCACTGCCAGGAATTTGATAATCCAACGAGGGCACAACGAGCGATGGCAATGACGAGACAATGATGGAGACCACCAGACTTTCCCCCTTTGCAACAGCTGCTTATCACTCATAATGCCTGACTGGGGGACGGGAAATGGCAGCAAAGCTTTTTTTCCCCACCCTCAGGGCAGTCATCAGACGACTGACAGCATGAACTGCCTTCCACCTTTCTGAAAACCTGGATATACCTGGAAGCCCTTCACAAGCCCAGCACAAAATCTGGCAGCTGGAGTATGTTGCAAGGGACAAGGTCTGCGTTGGCACACGGGGGAGAGACAACTCATGGTCTCTTTTTAGCATTTGGTCCCAGCTGTCGGTTCAAATGGGAAATGACTCTTTTAGCTCTCATGATTATTATTACTGACAGCAGACTTCCAAAAAAAAAAAATGGGCCCAGTTCAGTACATTCCATCACCAAGTACATACATTAAATCAGGGGTGGGGAACCTTTCTCAGCCTCAGGTTGAATTCTCCTCTGGACAGCCTTCTGGGAGCCACATGTCAGTGGTGGGTGGGGCCTGAGGCAAAAGTGGGCGGAGCAACACATGTAGAGTTTGCTTTCGTGCCATAGGCTTATCCTCCATGAATTTCTCTATCCTCTCTTAAAGCCATCCAAGTTTGTGGTCATCATTGCTTCTTGTGGGAGCAAATTCCCTAGTTTAACTTTAGGTAGTACTTTCTTTTGTCTGTCCTGAATCTTCCAATAACAATAACAATAATTTTAAATTTATATTTATTTTTATTATTTATTATTTCAATTTATATACCGCCCTTAGCGAAATAGCTCTCAGGGCGGTGAACAAACAAAATAAAATACAATATATCATAATAAAAATACAAAAACATATACAAACAAACAACGAAAAGCACAGCAAAAACAAAATAAATACTACAAAAATTAAAATACAGATTAAAAGATTAAAGATTTAAAGATTAAGATCTTCATTTTACAAGTATTAGACACAGTGGAACAGCTGCCCATTTCCACTGCAGGTAGGGAAGGAGCATTACTGAATGCTCCAGAGAAGGGTAGGAGGGAAATCCCTGCACATAAAAGTAACTTATCAGGAAGAAGGCCAGACTAGAATTCTTCTCCCCAGTATTGAAATTTAAACACATGGAGAGGAATTTGATAAAAGCTTAGATTATTTTTATTGAGACTGTACCCTGACAATTGTTTTTCACCCTACCTTCCAAAGGAGCTCAGGGCAGCAAACACACAACCAATTAAAATGTCAACAAGAAACCCTTCTTTTAAATACCCAGGTTTTAAACCACTGCTTTCCCATGCTTTCTGAAGGGTTCTCCACTTGTGTGGTTTTGAATTCCAGATGCACAGCATCACGTTGGCTCCATGGGTCACATGGCTTGTGGTTAGGTCCCTGCCACGTGTCTCATGCACTCCCCGCATCTATCCAGCTGTGTTGTGGCTCCAAAGCTTCCATATTGCATCCAAAGTAGCCAGAGATGGGGGGGTATGAGGGAAAGGAGCCCAGCCATATTATACAGCCAACATGGATTGTTCGCAATTTTAAATTGAAAATACCCCCCATACCATTCTGATGCTTCCCATAACCTCATTTCAAAACAAAACCTTACAAAACTTATAGTCCTGAACTCAGAACACTTGCTTAACAACCCTCTAAGTTTTCATGGCAATACACAAAACACTCAGAGAGAATCAAGAATTCAAAGTGTAAAACAAGAGAAAAAATCCAGACCCCTGTTGGACATTTTTCTATCAGGGTTCTCATAATTTGTTGAAATTAATCAAAAATCAGCCATGTTCACAGAGTATCTGTAATCCTATTACTGACCTTGCCCCATATTCTGACCTTCATCTTCTGCAGTTTAAAAGTGAAAAAATGCCTGGCTGATTTTTAATTCATTTAAGAAATTTAACACTGAATGCTATTATAATGTTGGGCATGCTCAGTAAGAACCAACTGTCAGTGTAGTAAGAGCCAGACTCACAGCTGCTTGGCTTAGCTAACCAGGCGGGCGCACCCACTCTAGACCTTTATTTACTGTAGACAGCCATGGCTTCCCCCAAAGAATCCTGGGAAGTGTAATTTGTGAAGGGTGCTGAGAGTTGTTAGGAGACTCCTATTCCCCTCCAGTGGCCAGAGGGGTTTAACGGTCAGCCCCTCTTCTGGGAATTGTAGCTCTGTGAGGGGAATAGGGCGACTTCTGACAACTCTCAACACCCTTCACAAACTACACTTCCCAGGATTCTTTGGGGGAAGCCATGACTGTCTAAAGTGAAAAAAGGTCTGGTGTGGATGTAGCCAAGGACAGCTTTGGTTTAAATTTGGGTGGAAGGCTACATGTGCCTACTGTAGAATAAAAAGGTGGGGGAAAACCTGAAAAACAATGATACTGTTCACAATGTTTTTCTTTGGAAAAGAAAGGGGTTTTCCCTATGCCCAGTACCCATCCACCCAATCTCCTCCCCTCCCTCTTGCCTTCACCTTCCTTCCTACCCCTAACCTTCCTCCCCTTCTCTTCCCCTTCCTCCTACTGCCCCCTTTCTGCCCCTCAGTTCCACATATCCTAAGCATGATTGCACAGGAGTAAATCCCACTGAACTCAAAAAGCATGCAAATAATCAAACCTGCCCTCCCTTCCTCCTATCCCCTCCCTCTTGCCCTTTCCCTCTCCCTTCCTTTGCCCCTCTCCCTCCCCTTCCCATCCCCTCCTCCCCCCTCCTTTCTCTCCCTCCTTCCCTCTCATCCACTGTCCTCCTCTTCCTCCCCCATGGTCAGTTTTATCTATCCTAAGTATGATTGCATGGGAGTAAATCCCATTGAACTCAATAAGCATGCAAATGATCAGACCTGCCTTTTCCCTCCTTCCCCTCTCCTCTCCCTTCCTCCTCCACTCACGTCTTCCTTCTTCTTCCTCCCCTGCCTACTCCAGCCCTCCCTCCCTCTCCCCCCCCGGCCAGTTTTACCTATTCTAAGCATGACTGCAGGGGAATAAATCCCACTGAACTCAATAATGCAAATTATCAAACCTGCCCTTCTCCAGGCCTGCCCCTCCTACCTGCTCCCATCCCCCTCCTTCCCACTGCCCTTCCTCCCCTCTCTCCTCCTCCTCCCCCCCATCCCATGTTCAGTTTTCCCTATCCTAAGCATGATTGCAGGGGAGAAAATCCCACTGAACTCAATAAGCACGCAAATGATCAATCCATTCTCAGCAAACTTGCACAGGATCCCATTTCGTACCTCCCATATTAAAAAGCAGAGAAATCCACTAATAGGAAAAAAACCTTGTAGTTTAAGAACATACCTATAGCCCACAGATATGTCTATCACACTTTAAAAAGCAGGGAAATTGGGCAGCTATAGTGAATGCACCAGGGGAGCAGGAGACCTGACCTCCTCTCTGAGATATTGTACTGTCCTACAGATTTGCCAAAATGCAAACACAATTTTGGTTGGTCTTTCACGGTCCAATCCACTTCCTCTGTAGTTTGGAAGAATATGGTAACATTTAGGGATGGGTGAGAATTTCAATTCAGTTCACATTTCAAGCAGAATTTATCAAATTTGCAATTCCCAAAACAACATGATAACCGAGACACAGCAATCCTTCGAAATTCACATTTATTAGGATTTTGGGATGCAGTTCACCAACTAAACGACGTTTACAAAAATGCATATATTAAGGGAAAGTGTTCATAAAAATGAATACAGGAGTGAAAATAACATGCAAAAAGGCATGGAACGATGAGAAATGGCTTGCAAAAATGTGTACCTTTGTCAAAACTGCCTACAAAAATGTGTTTATTTGGAGAAATTCACACTAAAATGGTGGGGAATTTTCATGAGGATTTTTTTTAAAAAAAAAAATCTGCAGATCACTGCAGAAATATAGAGAACTGAATTTAATATTGGAAACATAAGAAACTGAGAGAACTGAAATCTTCCCATCTCGAGTAACATGTGCCTCTGAGCACATGGTGCAACACCAGCAATCAGCCCAAATAACAGAAACAAAACATGTGCTGTGCTGATCTTGTTTTAGCAGAGAGGAAGCAAAAGACAGTTGATAGAGTTCAGATAGTCACTTTAAATATGTTTGATTTACTTTGCAATTTTAGTAATGTTTCCTATAGTAAATCATTTTCTTTTGCTTGTTTCTGTGAATATGTGAAGCATAACAAGACTTTGCATAATTTACACTTATAAAAAAGCTCCCAAAACAATTATCAAATAACGGCATTGACTATTTTGCAGAAGAGTCTCCAATGGGCATGAGGAGTGTCTCAGTTTGCACAAGATAAAACAGTGGGAGGTGAAATATGTTCTAACAAATTTCTAGGTGTGCTTTATGTTTTTAATTGACCATGCACACCTTTCCTTAAGTGGAGTGGTTTAAGCACAGCAGGCTGAAAACATGTATCTTGGGTAGGCCAAATTGTTTTTTCCAACAGCTAGATTAATTGCTTAAGTAGCAACATATTGTAATCAGTCTGATTTTACATCAAACTGCAGTTTCAGATTCAACTGTTTTAATGCACCCAAAATAGAAATTGAACATAATCTCCAGTTTGAAACACAAAAGCACACGTCTTGTTTCTGTTATTTGGGCTGATTGCAGGTGTTGCCACCACTCACCATAAGCTCAGAGGCACATGTTACCAAATTCTTCCAAGCTATACAGGAAGTGGATTGGACTGTGAAAGACCAACCCAAATTGTGTTTGCATTTTGACAAATTTGTAGGGCAGTACAATATCTCAGAGAGGAGGTCACGTTTCCTGCTCCCCTGGTGCATTCACTATAGCGGCCCAATTTCCCTGCTTTTTAAGTTTGATAGAAATATCTGTTGGCTATAGGTACATTCTTAAGCTGCAAGGTTTTTTGCCTATTATTTATTTATTTATTTATTATATTGATATACCGCCCCATAGCCAACTCTGGGTGGTTTACAGCAATTAATATTAGTGAATTGTTCTATATTTATGGTCCAAGAAGTCAGGGATCATTTATTTCAAGGAAGCCAATTAGCATGAGAGTGTAAAACCAGCATTGGTTCCCCACAACCACCCACGAGGCCAGGCAAGTTCCTTTTCATCCGCCAAGAGAAGTCATACTGCACACATTGGTTTGGGGAGGAGTCTGTCATTTTTCCCCAATCTTAAGTTCAGCTCTCCATGTTTCCACTTCTGTTTGGGCCACATGAACATTCACTCACATTCTAGTGCAACATACACATTTTTGTATGCCATTTTCCCAGAGCTTGGAAAAGTTACTTTTTTAAACTACAACTCCCATCAGCCCCAGCCAGCATGGCCACTAGATTGGGCTGATGGGAGCTGTAGTTCAAAAAAGTAACTTTTCCAAGTTCTGCATTTTCCCCACCAGCATTTCCCAACACACACTTCCATGCAAACACATGCTTCTATGCAAATATCTCTATTTTCCCTAACATAATGCATTTATGTTATTTTTACTATGCATTTTCATGCACATTTTCCTCTAGTATATCCATTATGATCACTAGGGCCAAAACAGCCATCCAGCAACGGATCAAGGATACAGAATTACAGAATAATTTAAGTTTGGCTGTGGCATATTCTAATCTGAGTCTAAATCAAAGAGTATTTTCTTCTATGTCATATTTAACAAATCTAACTGTGGCCAAATATAGAAAAGCTTTTACTCTGGCCAGATTCAATGTTTTGCCACCTGCCCTGCTCGATGGTAGGTATAATAGAGTGCCCTATCAAGATCAAGTTTGTCCATGCGAAGCACGGGAGGTGGAGACCATTGGACATGTTCTTTTGAACTGTCCTTTTTACCGAGACCTCCGGCACATTCTTATTACTCCTATCTTACATGAGCTTACTGTAAAGTCTGAAGCTGACTACCTCCATCTTTTGTTAGCAGACACTAGCCCAATGGTGACACTCAGGGTAGCTAAATTCTGTGCAGCGGCCACCACCTGCAGACAGAAGATTTTAGATATGAATCAATTATCTTAATTATTGGTTCCTTTTATATACTTTAGTATTCCTAATTTTATACATTTTATGCCTCCTAATGGTTTTATTGTAAATCATATATTGTGTCATTTGTGTAATTTGTGTATTGTGTTCATACTATGTTGGCTGGTCCATGACCGAAATAAATTCATTCATTCATTCATTCATTATATCCATTATGTGGCTGGACAGTAGAATTGCAAAATTCAGAGAAGCGCACATTTTGAAGGAGGGCTGCGTTCTGGTCCATGCATTGCTTTGGAAAGGACCAAGTAGGGACATTCACCTTGAAATGTGAACCGAATCAAATTTCTTCCCCATCTCTGCTGGTTATTCCCTGAAATATTTATGTCTTGGGGGAAAACGATTCTCCACAACACAGTGCACCGACTTGGGACTTCAGAAAGCTTTCCCCCTCCACCCAAATCCAAGAGGCCCCTTTCCTTTTCCTAAAAGGCTTTACAAGTGGAGTCATCCCCCCCCCTCTTCCTGGGCCAATTCTGGAGACAGTAGGTAATTCCCACATCATGTTAGTTTGCTGGGGCTTATGTAAACTGTTCCTTAAAAGCATGTGTGGGCCTGGGCACTATTAGGGAGGCAGCCCAGAGTAAAGACAGAGGAGGAAGTAGCAGACATCAAAGCAGAGTTGATGGAAAGCTGGATCTCACCATCATCATCACCTCAACTCTCCACTATACCATAAACCCTTCTTGCTTTAACTGGCGTTAAAACAAAGATAATCTTATCTCGGGGGCTTTTCAAAAGAGAGAATCACCACCTTTAAAAGCCTCATAAACCTAACAAGCATTCCACGCCAGGAGACGGAAAACAGCATGGATCCCAAAAGGAAACTGGGGAGGCTCCCCAATGAGGAAAGGTTGCAGCATTTGGGGCTTTTCCGTTTAGAGAAAAGACGAGTCAGAGGCAATGTGACAGAAGTGTATAACATTGTGCATGGCACTGGGAAAGCAGATAGAGAAAAGTTTTTCTCCCTCTCTCATAACACTAGAACACATGGTCATCCAATGAAGCTGAATATTGGAAGATTCAGGACAAACAAAAGAAAGTACTTCATGTAGCATCATAGTTAGATTTTGGAATTCTCTCCCACATAGGGTTGCCAGGTGTCCGGGTTTTGCCTACAGACTCTGGTTTTGGGGGGTCCTCTACAGGTCTCCGGGTGAGTCACCTTAATCCCCAGACTCTTAGCTTTCATTTTAAAAAAATTAAGTTTCTAGGTGGTCTGGTTCAAAATATATAAACTAAAATGTGAGCCACCACTCCCAACAATTTCTGTTAGTACCGGCTGCTCTAATCCCTGCCGTTTCAGGTTTTTAGCCAATAAGGGAAGTCAGAGTTTTGATTGACAATAGCAGTACCTAAACCCCATTTCAAGTTCTGAGAACAGTTTCCTTTTCCTGCTTGTCTCACATCAGGAATTCAATAAATATATAGCTTTCAGCAGCATAAAGAGTCCTTTATACAGGATGGGACTTGCTTCTTAGTAAACATGCACCGGATTGCACTACAACAGAAGATCACAGCAGGATCTTGGTGGGCATAAAAGTGTACATGCGGGGGGGTTGATTACTAGCAAAAATGGCATATTATACTTTTTATCTTTGAAATGCTTTTGGAATAGAAGTTTTATACTTTTTTAATTAAGGAGTCAAACAAGTTTAAATTTTACTGGATTGTTGAACAGGGCATCTTATCTGGCTTATTCATAACGTGCTTTGAAAACCTTCCCAATATAATTTTTTTTCTGGGAGTAAAGCTGCAATGCAATTCCATATACCTGAGAGTTAACCCCACTGAATTCAGTTGGACTTACTTTTGAGTAGACGTGGTTAGGATTGTGCTGAAAATCAATGGGACTTTTGAGTGAACATAGAAAAATGATTGTATTGTAAATCTTTCTCTCCTCCTCTGATCCTTTTTTAAGCAGTTAGGCAGGACTTACTTAGGCGTCACTGCTTTTATTTGGCAGGAAACTAATACTTTTTTTAAAAAAAATGGTCTACAGTGGCCAACTGGTTTTGGCAATAAACTATTATATGAGGTGTATGTATTTTTACATCTCCAGTGTGTGTGTATATGGAATATTTCCAATAACCCTGTGAGGCAGGGTTGGAAACCAAGGCAGCTCACAATAAGAAATAAAGCCATTTAAAATCCAATAACCATAAAACAAATATAAAACAGTTGCAAAACAGCTTAAAGTGGCATGATTCTGAATTTTGGATTAAGTGAGTGAAGTTGAATTGCAGTTCTGTGCATGTTTCCCTGTAAGTGGAGTAAGCCCCACTGAATACATTAGGACTTGCTTCTGAGTAAACATGTATAGGATTGCACTATAAATATCTTTAAGTTAGTGGAAATAATAAACGTCTTTGACATTCATGCTTATATAAATATTTCTTCATACTATGTCTTGATATGTATCTGATTTCACACTATGGTTGTAAATTATTATTTACAAATTATTATATCCTCTACAGTGTGCCCTTCTTCCTTGCGGTGGTCATGGTCCCCCTCTGTTGTTTTTATCCTGAGGGGCAGATTAGGCTGAGAGATGGTGCGCAGCCCATGGTCACCCAGTACACTTTGTAGCTGATTTCCATTTTAAAATTTAATTAAAATGATTTATACGTAGGCAAAATTTATGAAGTAATACAGATCCACGCAATACATTTAAAGCACATCCAACTCACATTTAAAGCACATGACTTCCCCCAAAGTATCCTGGGAAGTGTAGTTTCCCCCTCACAGTTATAGTTCCCACTATCTTCAACAAACTACAGTTCTCAGGATTCTGTATGGAATTCAAATGTTATGTTGAATGTGCTTTAACTGCATGGTGTGGATCTGCCCTAGTATGCTGTGCATTTATTAATGAATTAATGAGTGATTTAATACTGGGAACGAATTCAGAGCTTGGAAAAGTTACTTTTTAAAACTACAACTCCCATCAGCCCCAGCCAGCATGGCCACTGGATTGGGCTGATGGGAGTTGTAGTTCAAAAAAGTAACTTTTCCAAGCTCTGGGAACGATCTATCGTCCCCCTGATCAAAATGCTCAGGAAGATCTTGAGATGAGATATGAAACTGAGGAAGCATCCAAACTAGGAAATGTGGTGGTAATGGGTGACTTCAACTACCCGGACATAGACTGGCAACATATGTGTTCCAATCACAACAAAGAAGCAAAATTTCTAGATATTCTAAATGACTATGCCCTAGACCAGTTGGTTATGGAACTGACCAGAGGGACGGCAACCCTGGACTTAATCCTCAGTGGGGACCGGGACCTGGTGCGACATGTAGGTGTTGTCAAACCGATTGGGAGCAGTGACCATAGTGCTATTAAATTAAACATACATGTAAATGGCCAATTGCCAAGAAAATCCAACATGGTCACATTTGACTTCAAAAGAGGAACCGGGGGGGGGGATAGGCCAACCTCCCCTACTTCTTTCTCAACATCAACATTCCAGGGCTGCGGTTGGTGCACTCCAATCCCTCATCCAGAAATTAAATTAAAACCATGACAGGGACAGTTGATTAAAGCAGAATGTGAGACTAATTAGGGGTTCTGACACTGGAATTGTCAAGATCGGTGGTGTTAATTAGCTGCTTGTTAATGTCAGCTCCCTGTATTATGTGGGAATATTATGGGGGGGGACATCTGGGGCACAGAGAGTTAAGCTGGGATTCCTACAGAGGCTTTTCACTTATATAAAGGGCAATTGGGGGATCTTGCATAAAGGCCTACCTATGTGTTGCATGCAAACACATGATATGAAGCCGTATCAGACACTTTCCATGAAGCAACGCAGCATTGGGAATAAGGTTGGGGGAGAAATTCAATGCAGTTAACACTGAAATGTGAACCTACCTAATTCACGCATTCCAAAGCGATGCGCAGACCAAAATGCAGCCATCCTTTGACATTCACACTTTGCCAAATTTGGCAGGGTAGTTCTCCAGACAGGTCATGTGTACAAAAATGCGCATATTAGTGAAAACAACATGTATTATATAAGGGAAGATGGCTTTGCAAAAATGTGTCTATTAGGCAAACCTGCCTTCAAAGATGTGTTATCAGACATTAGAAATTTACAGTGAAATGTTGATGAAATTTCAGGCAAACTTTTATAATAATAATAATAATAATAATAATAATAATAATAATAATAAACCTGATGTAGAAAACTAGAAACTGGGAGACCAAATCCCCGCTCAGCCATGAAGTTCACTGGGTGACCTTGGGCCAATCACTGTCTCTCAGCCCGACCTACCTCACAGGGTTGTCATAAGAACAAAATGGGAGGACCACATACGCCACATTGAGCTCCTTGGGGAAAAGGTGGGGTATCAGTGTAATAATAAATCAATAAGAGATGTGAGTGGGAAAATGAGGAACCAAAACCAACAGATTTGCCCATCCAGAATTGTGCCCAAATGTGTGGGAGAAATGGAAAGACACGCGTAGCTTTCCCCCCACTGTTCGTGTTTCCACTCGCAAATTGTCCCTCCTCTAAAGCTGCTCCCCCCACTTCCTGGTTGAATTCCAGATGCATGTTTGCAAAGTCTGTTGCACATCTGAGATCAGGGAGTGGGTAAGCAACATGGGGAGGTGGAGAAAAATGGCCAGCAGGGAAAGGGCAAAGTGTTCCCCAGCACTACTGCATATCTGCTCAGAAAAGTGCCCATCAGTCAGCTGCCTGCATTTGCACGTAACATGGCATTGGCCCTTATGTCTCTTTAGTGGAGGGAGGGAAGAGAGAAGAATGGTCAGAAACATGCACACACACACACACACACACACACTGCACTTGAACATAGGAGCCTTTATGGGGAGTTAGACCCCCCTGACATTAATAACTCAAAGTTGGTCATGCCCATTAACCTCAGGGGGTCTGCTCTAAGTAGATCTAGCAATGGATATGATCCACTGACTAGCAGTGGCTCTCCAGGGTTTCAGAGGGATCTTTCCCAGCCCTACTTGGAGATGCTAGGCTAGGGATTGAACCTAGGAATTTTATTTTATTTTTGCATGCAAAGTAAGTGCTCCAGTGCTGAGCCATGGCCCTGTTCCATAACTTTCAAGGGGGGGGGAAGGGCTAACTGTCCTGCTTGAATTATTATTATTTAATTAATTAATTAATTTATATCGCACCCTTCCTCCCAGAAGGAAACACTAAAAGCACTCTCAAATATCTTAAAAGCAGAAGACTTTAAAACATATTAAAACAAAATCTTTTTTAAAAAATAAAATAATAATAAGCAATTCCTGCACGGATGCAGATGCTATCTGATAAATGTGGTTGTACTTTACGTAGAAATCATTTGGATGGACTTTGCTTGCTAGTGTTTGATCGGAAAACATGAAACACGCACACTCTAAATGGAATAGGTTCAGAGGACGGCAGCAAAGGATTGGAATGTACAAACATGCCTCAATCCAGTCTGAGATTCATTTCATTCGGTATTTTCTGCTTCACTGCCATTGGTTCATTTTCCACAAAGGTTTCATTTCCCCCCGTCATCCACTGATGTTGAAATGTGTATAGTTTTTAATATATCTCATAGTGTACAATAGACATGCATCAGCCATCACCAGACATTTGCAAATTAATTACCTTCCCTGTGTGATCCCTATGAATTATCAGAGGGATAGACCTGTTAGTCTTGTCAGTAAAAACAACAGTCTTGTGGCACTTTAAAGACAAAGTCAGTGAACTCGCTAATGGGCCATCATGAAGCCATCTATGGCTGTAGCCCTGTCTGCTTAGAGGTAACTACCATTGCATTTAGAGGAGTTTACTCCCAGGTAAGTGGGTTTAGGATTGCAGCCTATCTCACCAACTGGATTTCACAAGCATAAACTTGTCAACCTGTCTCATTTCCCTCACTCACTCAAGCATCAGGGAGGAAGGATGGGAGCAGGACAAGAACACATTTTTAAACAAAGATTTTAAAACAAATCTTTAGGGGATGGATGGATGGCCAAAAATGAAGAATCAAACCAGAATGACTCCCTACTTTGAGAAAGAGGTCCTGACGCAACTGAGGAATACAGATAAAGTCCACAGGTTACAAAAGAGAATGAAAAATGCATCCCATTGTTTTTAAAAATCCTAACACCGCTTACCTGGAAGGAAGCCCCACTGAATTCACTGGGTTTTACTTCTGAGAAGACAAGGTTAGGATTGCAGCCTTTGGTACTTAGAGGATGTTTCTAACAATGAACCACCACACACAAAATCAACAAGACACTTCAGAGAAAATAAAAGCAATGGGGCACCTGTCAGGACAGTAGCAATTATATGTCAGTGAATATGTCAATAACGCATATTGCACAGCATTTTATGTAATAAATTTGCATTTTTTTTAACAAAAAAAGCTTTTGTTGTAGAGAAGTAAGGCAATAACATTCATAGAAGAAGTCCATGAAGTGATGGGGGTTAAATGGGTGGACAGAAGGAAATCCACTTTAGAGCCCATTTTCAATGGATTCCTCCAACCTCCCTAGTGAAGATAGTCAGAGGTATGGAAAATAACTCTTCTGAGGAAAGGCTTTTGCTGTGTTTTATCAGTGCAGACAACTGCATCAGCTAAACACTGCACCAAAGAGTCTGGATGAAACCATACATACAGTCACATCATCCTTGCACACATGTGTACTGGTCATATAGAGCATGGGTAGAAACCCTCTGGCCCACAAGCCAAATTTGGCCTGTCAGGAGTCCCTATTTGGCCCGCGAGGCAGTTTTCCAAAACCCATGCTCACCTGCTCAAGACATGATGTCATATATGACATCAGCTGATCCAGCCACAGTGCCCGGGAGAGGGCATTCTCTGTGGTGGCCCCTAAACATGAAACTCCTTCCTTATTGAGGTGCGTCTGGCAACTTCGCTGTATACTTTTATGCAAATGCTGAAGACACACCTCTTTACCCTGACCTTTGACACCTGAGACATATATCACCATAATTCGTGATTGTAGGCTGTTTTTAATTGTTTTAAAGTTGTATTTTAACATTGTTGTAAGCTGCCCTGGGCCCTTTGCTGACGGGTGGGTAATAAATGCTAATAATGACAATTTCTGAAGAAAGCAGGATGCTCCCCAGGCATCGGCTGATGTATGGGGAATTCAATTCTGCTGGGTCACTATCTTCCCCCATAGGCCAACTTTGACAGGTGGGTGAGTCCACCAACCTGGTGGTCACCTGGCATCATTATGATGTCATATTATTGTTAGGTAGGTGGTCTCGCCTACATGCAAAGTTGGCCCTCAGAGTTGGGGGAACTAGACAGATATGTGACCCACCAGGCCAAAAAGGCTGATGTGGACAGATAGAAATATCAAGGAACTGTAAACTGCAGCAAACTGCACAAGCACAGTAATCTGTACAAAACCTGGAAATTTAAAAAGTCCTCATACATCAACAGTATTTCAGAAACAAGATGTGGGAACCCTCAAGCCCAGATGATCATTTTGGAAGCATCCCCTGGCGTAATGCTGTTCTAGGACTGAAGAGACCCACTTCAAAGCCCCCACACAATCATGAAGCTCACTGGATGATGACTTTGGGGTTGGCACACCATAGCCTACCTCACAGGGTTGTTCTAAGGATAAAATGGGGGGATGTCTTTCACTTAGAGCCCATTTGGAAACAAGGCGGGATATAAATGCAATGTTTTTTTTAGAGTTGTATCCAACTAAGTCCTACTCAGAGTAGACCCACTGAGCTTAATGCACATGACTTAGGCCCATTGATTTCAATAGGACTTAGTTGGATACATCTCTTTAAAATAAAACCTGCAGTTATATCCCATCTTTCTTCCAAGGGGCTCTAAGTGAAAGACATCTCTCCATTTGTATTGTAGGATACAACCCAAAGTCACGCAGCAAATAAGCCTATTGAAGTCACTGGCTTGCAAATAAAAATAAAAATAGAGATATGTTTGTAATTAAATGGTGTATAAACCCTTATTAAACAGATAAAATAATGTAAAAGGCCCCAGGTTCAGGCCCCAGCATCTCCAGACAGGGATGGGAAAGGTCCCACTGGAAACCCTAGAGAGCTTATGAATCCATTTTGATCAGCCTTCTCCAGATGTTCTGGATGATAACTCCCATCGGCCCCAGCCAGCAGGGTCAATGTACAGAGATTATGGGAGCTATAGTTGAAAACATCTGGAGGGCAATGCTTTGGAGAAGGCTGGGTGTAGACAATATTGTGCTTGATGGAAAGACTCAGCGGCAAAGCATCTGCCCTTGCATGCAAGTAGGTCCCAAGTTCAACTCCCAACATCTCCAGGTAGGGCTGGGACAAAACCCTATCTGAAGTTCTGGAAAGCTGCTGCCGGTCAATGTAGGCATCACTGAGTGCAATGGACAAATGACCCTCCCACTCTGACTCTACAGTACCCAAGTAGGCCCCCTTGAAGTCTAATGAACTTACTTATGGAAAGACTGTAGCTCGGGGCGGAGCACCTGCTTTGCGTGCAGAAGATTGCAGGTGCAGTCCCTGGCACATTCAGATAGGGTTAGGAAAGACCACTGTCCGAAGCTCTGGAGAGCTGCTGCCAGCCAGTTTCGACACTACTGAACTGGGCAGACCAATAGCCTGGCAAAGTGTAAAGCAGCTTCCTCTGTTTATTCGGAGCATCCATAGCTCAGTGGCAGAGCATCTGCTTTGCACGCAGAAGGTCCCAGGATCGTCCATGGCATCATCAGGGCTGGGAAAGTCCTCTGCCTGAAATCCAGGGAGCTGCTGCCAGTCAGTGTAGACAATACTGAGCTAGACAGGCTCAGCATAACACAGCTTCCACTGTTTCTGATTCTTCAGCAGGCCCTTTGGCATATCTGCGCCTTCCTTGCCAAAACCCCATTTTGCTTTTCCTCCTCTACTACCATCTTGCCACTCCCCGGCCTTTCCTCGCCGACTGAAGATGCTAATCTTGTTAATGAAAGCACTTTGGGCTCCACAAGGTGCATTTGCCCAAACTGGGGAAGCAGGTGACAGAGGACAAGGGAAAGGGTGCCTGTGTGTGTGAAGCCCTCTGCGCTGAGATCAGGTGCCTTGAGCTCTTCCCTGTGGGGTTAAGCCACGGTTGCTATGGCAATCGCACAGTTTTCGCTTGGCCTTTCACCTTGCCCCAGAGGGAGTGCCAAGGGAACAGATGGGGAAAGGTCTGTGTCTCTCCCCGACACAAAACACAGACATCGGAACGTCCCCGTAGCCAAGCAAAAGCTGCTCCTGGGATAAGATGCATAAGGGTTCTGGGACTGAAACTGGGGAAGGCCAGAGGTATCTCTTGCTATTGCTTTTAAACCTCAGTCCAATTTCTCTCAAGATCTTCCCTTTCACGTAGCGAACGGGAGCTTCCCAGAGACATAGGAACATAGAAGCTGCCTTACACTGAGCCAGACCATTGGTCTTTCTAGCCCTACTGTCTGCACAGACAGGCAGTGGCTCTCCAGGGTTTCAGGCAAGGGACACTTCCAGCTCTACCTGAGGATGCCAAATACTGAACCTGGGACCTTTTGCATGCAAAACAGGTCTCTACTACTGCCCTGTGGTCCTTCCCTTAAAAATAAGCAAGGTTCCAGGTCAGAAGAAGCTGCCTTATACAAACTCAGATTATGGGTTCATCTAGCCCAGATTGCCTACACTGACTGGCAGTGGCTCTTCAAGGTTTCAGAGATGATTCCCAGCCCTACCTGAAGATGCCAGGGATCGAACCTGAAACCTTCTGCATGCACCACTGAGCTATAGTCATTCCCTTAAAAATAAATCAACATTCCAGTCTTCATGATTCTAGGAAATAGGGGGGCTGGTTAAAATAGGAAGCTGTCTTATACAAATGCTGAATGTTTTAGATCAGGGACAGAAAATCTGTGGCTCCTAGCTCAGTGGCAGAAAAACCTCCAGCCCATGGGCCTGCTTAGACGCACAAGGCCTTCTTCCCCAAGCCACTCTCACCTGCCCTACACTGGATGTCATATATGATGGCAGGTGCAGGGGGCAGGTAATGATGTAGCTCTGTACCAAAAGCAGGGTTTGAAAGCACCACCAATCAGCTGGTCCATGTTGGTTGCAAAGCCCTGTGCCTTTGACAGCATAGTTTCATTCCAAACTGTGTGAGCAAAGGAAGTGGCCTTTGCAGGCACTGCCCAATCAGCTGATTGTCGTCACTTACAAGGGCTGACAACCAGCTGATTGTTGGCACCTGCAAAGCCCTGTGCCTTTGCCTGCACAGTTTGACTTCAAAGCACGGAGGCAGAGAAAAACTGTTCACCTGATGCTGTTGATGACATCAAGTGATTGACACCTGGGCAGCCTCGCCTACCTGTGAAAATTGACCATGGGGGAAGAGAACATACGCATCCACCCACTGGCTGGAAATAGTTCCCCTCTTCTGCTGTAGATGTTGCTGGACTCCAATGCCTGTCACCCCTGACCATTGGCCGTGCTGGTGGAGTTGGTGAGTCCAATAACATTTGAAGGGCCACAGGCTCCCCCGTGCCTGCCTCAGAATCAAACTGCTAGACTAGACTGGTGATGATGCTTTGCCAAGGAGGCGTTCCTTCAAATGGAACTGGTGGTTATCCAACTTTTCATTAAAATAATAATGATAATAACAATAATAATATTCTGCACACCCACCTGATCTTAGCCAACAGCAGTTTATCAGCATATAGCACAATTCTAAACATGTCTACTCAGAAGTAAGTTCTACTGAATTCAGCGGGTCTTCCGCCCAGATAAGTGGAGTTAGGATTGAAGCCTAAATTAACAGTCTCCCAAACACAGAAGAACAGTCTTACGCACCAAAGCCCCTGTAAAACTCTGCCCCCTCCTCAGGTGCTTTTGCCTGGCTGGAAATGTGTCCTTAACTGGTGATCATGGATCCTGCTTGCCTGGATGGAGCGATGTATGTGCATGTCTGCACGTGTGTAGAAACCTCTGGCTTTTGCATGGCTTGAACGTAGTCTACTGTACAAAAGTAAAAGTCATATATGTTGTTCCACCCATATTGGCCTCTGGTTCCACCCACGTTTGCCTCTGGCACACACTACTTGCATGCGGCCCCCTGGAAGGTTGTTCATGAGGGAACGTAGCCCTCTGGCTGAAAACAAAGGCACAGCACAATCTCACTTCTGGTGATTACCTGAATAATAATACTAATAATAAATTTAATTTCTTCGTCGCCTATCTGGCCAATGGCCACTCTAGGCGACTTACAAAATTATTAAAATACAATTGATAAAATACAGTAATACAATAAAAACAATAGATCTACAACAACAATATTAAAACTGGGTAGGAGGCATTACAATTATATCGATTAACCCTCCCTGGATACCCCGAAGGCCTGCTGAAAGAGCCAGGTCTTTAAGGCTTTCCGAAATACATTTAGGGAAGAGGCATGCCGGAGATCTTGTGGGAGGGAGTTCCAAAGAGTGGGGGCCGCCACTGAGAATGCCCTCTCTCTTGTACCCGCCAATCTGGCTGTTTTTGTTGGCGGGATTGAGAGAAGGCCCTGTGTGGCTGATCTTGTCGGGCGGCATAATTGGTGGTGTTGAAGGCGCTCCGTGAGATAAACTGGGCCGAGACCGTATAGGGATTTAAAGGTCAATACCAACACCTTGAATTGGGCTTGGAAAACAACTGGAAGCCAGTGTAGGTCGAACAACACTGGTGTGATGTGATCTCGGCGGCGACTATTCGTAAGTAGTCGAGCCACCGCATTTTGTATCAGTTGTAATTTCCGGACCGTTTTCAAGGGTAACCCCACGTAGAGCGCATTACAGTAGTCCAAACGAGAGGTGATCAGGGCGTGTACCACCAGTGGGAGCTGATGAACAGGAAGGTAGGGTTGCAGCCTTCGTATGAGGTGTAGTTGGTACCAGGCTGCCCGGCTCACTGCCGAAATCTGAGCCTCCATGGACAGCCTGGAATCAAGCACAACCTCAAGGCTGCGGACCTGGTCCTTTAGGGGTAAACTCACCCCATTGAACTTCAGGTCAATGTCACCCAACCTTCTCTTGTCCCCCACAAGTAGTACCTCGGTTTTATCAGGGTTCAACTTCAGCTTGTTCCTTCCCATCCATCCACTCACGGATTCCAGGCAGTTGGACAAGGTCTCCACAGCCAACTCTGGTGAAGATTTAAATGAGAGATAGAGCTGAGTGTCATCCGCATATTGATGACACTGCAGCCCAAATCTCCTGATGATTGCTCCCAGCGGCTTCATATAGATGTTAAATAGCATGGGAGAGAGGATAGAGCCCTGTGGCACACCACAATTGAGAAGCCAAGGGTCTGATACCTCCTCCCCCAACGCTACCTGTTGGTACCTGTCGGAGAGAAAGGAATGGAACCACTGTAATACAGTGCCTCCAATTCCCAATCCCTCCAGGCGAAGCAGAAGGATACTGTGGTCGACAGTATCAAAAGCCGCTGAGAGATCGAGGAGGACAAGAAAGGTGGATTCTCCCCTATCTAATGCCCTCCTCAAATCATCAACCAGAGCGACCAAGGCTGTTTCAGTTCCGTGACCAGTCCTGAAACCCAATTGGTATGGATCCAAATAATCCGTTTCATCCAAGTGTGCTGACAACTGGTTGGCCACCACTCGCTCAATGACCTTGCCCAGAAATGGTAGATTCGAAATTGGGCGGGTTATCTAACACTTGGGGATCCAAGGAGGGCTTCTTTAAGATGGGCTTTACAATTGCCTCCTTGAAGGCTGATGGCATCACACCCTCTTTCAAGGATGCGTTTACCACCGCTTTGATCCCCTCGCCCAATTTTTCTCTGCAGCTCACAAGGAGCCACGAAGGGCAAGGATCAGTAAGACAAGTGGTTGGCTTCACAGATGAAAACACCTTGTCCACTTCCTCAGAAGGGAGAAGCCGAAACCGATCCCAATTTACCGGCTTGCAACTGGCCAACTCTGGTTCATCGACTGTGTCCACGGCGCGCGGGATCGAGCTCCGTAAGTGTTTGATTTTATCAGCGAAGTGTTTTGCTAATAGGTCACAGGAGGCCTTTGACTGTTCCAAGGGTTCCTGAGCAACTGGACCAACCAGGCTTCGGACCACCTGGAACAGCCTCCTGGGACAACACTCCGCAGACGCAATAGAGGCAGCAAAGAAAGCCTTCTTTCCTACCTTTATTGCCACTTGGTAGGCAGCTACTGCTGCTCTAACCTGTGTCCGGACATCTTCGGAGCGGGATTTCCGCCACCGGCGCTCTAGTCGTCTCACCTCGTGTCTCAAGCTACGCAACTGCGGTGTATACCATGGAGCTAGCTGAGTTCTATTCAGGGGGAGAGGACGTTTCGGAGCCACCTGGTCTAATGTCCTGGTGATCCCCACATTCCACTCCTTCACCAGGGTTTCGACCGGGCGACCTTCAGCAGGTTCCAATTCCCCAAGCGCAGTCAGGAATCCATCCGGATCCATCAGGCGTCTGGGGCGGACCATTTTAGTAGGTCCTTCACCCCTGCGGAGGGGGCATGGCAACGAGAAGTCCATATTTACCAGGTAGTGGTCTGACCATGACACAGGAGTGGCATGAATCACTCCCAACTTCAGACCACTTCTCTCCTCTCCCAGGACAAATACTAGGTCGAGAGCATGACCGGCTACATGTGTGGGCCCAGTATTACTTAGGTACAGTTCCAAGGAAGCCATGGTTTCCAGGAAATCCCGAGGGGCTCCTATGAGAGCGGCCTCGGCATGCACGTTAAAGTCACCCAGCACTACCAGCTCTGGGGACAATGCCCGTACAGCCACAAAATAAATGTTTGTTTATTGAGTGGATGAGTTACAAAGGAGCTGGGAAACTCAAACAGCAGTTGGGATATATGAACGGCAGTTGAATAATATCAATTGCAGTTGGGAGGTGGCATTTATGTTGAAGGGAGGCTTGGAGGTGTCACTGGGATGATAAAATATGTTTAAGAAATACCTGAGTTGTTTTATTGGTTAGCAAATGTGCAATAGCATGAGGGAAATAATTTTAATTGTTTGGATTTTTTCAGTCTTTGGGATGGACAGAGTCCAGAATCTTGTATGCTAGTGCATCTTCTGAATTGGCAGTGTCCTGGCTCTGGTCCAATGTTTACTATAATTGTGCAGTTTCCCTTATAATTTGTTGGTCCCTTGGTGAGATTTGCTGATTACAGCATCTTTTAAGTCACTGATTAAGCATTTGCACTGGTAAGTGCCAGTATTACCAAGCAAGCCATCTTATCCAGATCCCTTCCCTCCAACATGGACAAGCAATCACAATCAATTACTCTTCCCAGGGAACTCTGGGAATCGTAGCTCTGTCAGCACCCTTAACAAGCTATGGTTCCCAGGATTCTTTGGGGCAAGCCATGACTGTTTAAAGTGGTATGATACTGCTTTAAATGCATAGTGCAGAGGGGGCTGAAACTGGCTGATCCTGAGCATTGGCCCATATAGCTAGTACCGTCTCCTTCAATAAACAGCAGCTCTCCAAGAACTGAGGCTGAGAAAGGCCTTCCACACCTGAGTTATCCCTCCAAGATCTTTTAAGCAGAGATGTCGGAGACTGAGACTGTAATTTTCTCCTCATGCAAAAAAAAAGCCTGGAAGACAAGGAGAATGATGATCGGGGGGGGGAGGGGGAGAAAAAGGCTATCCCAGATCTGCTTTCTGCACATGAGGGCAGGCTGCTTCTCTGCCACTGCCTGGCATCCTGCAAGGGACCTACAGCCAACCCATCCAGCCGATCTTGCCAGCCACGCCGGTGGGGCAAGATTCCAGCCGCCTAAAATGGTTTCTATAGCAACAGGCTCAGTGCCCACAGCAGGGCTTAGGAAACTCTCTCTCTCTCTCTCTCTCTCTCTCTCTCTCTCACACACACACACACACACACACACAAGATAGATATTCTTAGTTCTGAAGGCTGGTTGAAGGGCCCTTTGCAGAATGAGGTAGGACAAGGGCAGAGAGACAGGATGGACCAGGCCCCACCTGACCTGTGAATTCCTACATGAAACTACCTAATCTGCAACTCCCTAAGTAGTGTGCAGATTAAAACTATGGAAAGATCTGTCATTTTTGCTTCTCTCACTTACTCATTTCTCCAGTTGTAAATTCTCCACATTTCTGCCGCAATTTGCATTTTTTTAAAAGTAAATATTGCGCATGAAAATCCTCCAGCATTTTAGCATGAATGTCTCCTAATAAACACATTTTTGTAGGCAGTTTTGTCTAATGTACACATTTTTGCAATATCTTCTCATATAATGCAATTTTGTACGCAATTTCCCCTAAAATATTCATTTGTATGCACACTTTCCCCTGTCATATGCATTTTTGCAAACACTGGTTGGTTGGCGAACTGCATTGCGAAATTCGAATAAGTTCGAATTCCGAAGGATGGCTGTGTTTCAGTTGTCATATTGTTTCAGAAGTGTGAATTTGATGGATTCAGCTTAAAATGCATTACATAAACTCAGACCAATCTAGCTCTGTGCTGCCTACACTGATGAGCTGGGGTCTCAGACAGGAGCCTCCCAGCCCTAACTGTACATGCACTCTACCACTAAGCTGCAGCCCTTCCAAAAGCCTTATAGCCTTATAGCGGATCAGATTCTACTACTGGCCCGTCTTGCGCCATACCATCTACACTGACTGGCAGCCATTCTGCAGGGTTTAAAAATAGGGGTTTTCCCCAGCCCTACATGGTGATGCCAGGGATTGAACCTGGGACTTTCTGCATGCAAACCAGAAGCTCTACCACTAAGCTACGGACTGTCCCATCAAATGGGAAAAGGCTTTGTCTTTCCCTTTTGGAAGGCAATCAGCCTTTCGGAAAGGAATCAGATGTCTACACAGGACCATTACAGTCACAGGAACCAAAGAAATGATATTAGTTGTGAGGGGTGCTTGGGACGCCATTTCACCTTCCCACCACCACTTTGGAATGGATTTCCTTAGTTTGGTCATAATATGGACCACTTCCAATGAAGTTGCTGCTGCTGCTGCTGCTGTTGTTAAGATGTTTATAAACCACACTTTCGTAAAAAATAAATCAAAGCAATGTACAACGTAAAAGCATAATGCTACAATAACATCAATAAATACTGGATGGTTTTTAAAAAATCACTTTCGAAAGGGCTGTCTGAACAGCACAGTTTTTAAAAGATGCTTAACAGAAAGCAGGAATGACTCCTCACTGGATGTCTATTGGCAAGTGGTTTCACAGGGCAGGGCCTGCCATGCTAAAGGCTCAATCCTTTGTAAAGACCAACTGATCCTAAGGGGCATAGGGAACCACTAAAAGTGCCCCATCAAGATCTCAAGGATCAGCCTCTCAATCATCTTCTCCTAAAAGGGGGTGATGGAGCAATAGGTTATTTGTTATTATTTATTTATTAAATTTATATCCCACCCTTCCTCCCAGAAGGAGTTCCGGGAGGCAAACTAAAAAGCACTCTAAAACATCTTAAAAACAAAAAAGACTTTAAAATATTAGAACAAAACATCTTTAAAAACATCTTTAAAAACATATTTTAAAAAACTTCTTTTAAAAAAATATTTTAAAACATCTTGAAAAGCAATCCTGACAAAGACACAGACCAGGATAGGGCCTCTACTTAAAAGGCTTGTTGAAAGAGGAAGGTCTTCAGTAGGTGCCAAAAAGATAACAGAGATGGCACCTGGGGAGGGGAATTCCAAAGGGTTGGAGCCACAACAAAATTGTGACAGGTGGGACCTGATTTCTACGACAGAGCACCTTCCTTTGCCTGTCTCAGGTTGACTATCTGATGTCTTCAGTTAAAAAATGGATGGGGGAAAACATGCCTTTCCGTACGTTGCTCTTTTCCAAATTCCCATCAGCCCCAGCTAGCAAGGCCAATGGTTAAGAATGATGGGAGCTGGAGTCCCAACAACCTTCTTCCTTGAGTTAAAAGGATCAGATAGCTGGCGATGGGAATGAGCCTCTGGCCTGAGACCCTGAAGGACCACTTCCAGCCCACTGGGACAATACTGCAGAGGTGGGCCTACTTATCTGGACCTCAGAACTCTCCCCAGGCTCCATCCCTCACTGGTTCCACACCCCCAGTGTTTTTTGTCTGGCTGGTATGTGTCCTTCAACTCTCACAATGCCTCTTGTTTATCTGGATGGAAGATAAAGGAGTGTGAGACTGCGTAGAAACTAGCCTACTCTCCAAAAGTAAAATTTACACCTCTTGCTTCACCCACGTTTGCCTGTGGCCCTGCCCACCACTGGCATGTGGCCCTCAGAAGGTTTCCCAGAAGGAAAGGCAGGCCTTGGGCTGAAAAAAGTTCCCTACCTGTGCAATACTGAGTTTGATGGCCAAATAGCATCCATCCTATGCAAAAAGCAAGCGCCACATGTTACAACACTACAACTGAATGTCGTTCAAGCCTTTGCTCGTTCTCTGGTGCCCAGCACCAATTCAGAGTACTTTAGGATGCATGTGATATTTGGGGGAGGGGAGCCTGCCACATACACAGATAATGTCTCTATACACACACACACTGAACAGCCAGACATACATCCGCAATTGGGCAAATCTAAGTTTCTCGCCCCTTCAATGTGTGGACATTTCAAACCCAGTTACACTGAATGCAAGGCGTACCAGCTTCTAAAAAAGCCGGGTGCTGGTACAACCTCAGCCTGCATCCTCTCCCTGATCCAAGAGAGGGGAAATATAAAACTGAACCCCAGGCCTTTGGTTTTATTCCAAGGCGAGCCTTGCGGTTTCTCCTTCAGCCACATGCCTGCAGAGTCTTTGCAGTTTGCTGCTCAGTAAATTTCCACTGCATCATTTTAACTCAGATTAAACACACACACACAGCCTAACCGAGTTAAGAATCTGCTTCTTACCCCATCCATCAGATTTGTAGGTAAAAACAATGGGTTATACCCAACAGTAGTCATAGCATAGCAGACCCATTTCAATCAATGAGCAGGCCCAAATTAGGTCCATTGATTTCAATGGGTCTGCTCTAAGAAAACTTAGTTGAACACAGCTCAGTGGCTGACCTTCTCTTCCATGCATTTCTACTTATACAAAAGGTAGCCATTGTGGTGCCTTCGTTGTGTTTTGAACTACAACTCCCACCAGCCTCAGCTAGTGCGGCCAATAGTCAGGGGCAATGTGAATTGTAGTCTAAAACATCTGGAGGACATCATGGTGGCCCAGCCTGACTTACACATTTTGAGGAAGGCTTCAGGCAGGGCTGTGCCAAAAATGGTGGCCTTCCCCTTCCCCCATTCTCCATCGCTTAGGAAGGTAAAAGATAGAGATAAATGGGGAGCGAAAATGTTTTCAAGAAGAGCCTTTGCTGCCAGAGGCAATATGCCTCTGAACACCAGTGGCTGGAAACTGCAGGAGGGGGGAGTGCTCTTGCGCTCAGGTCCTGCTTGTGGGCTTCCCTTTGGGGGCATCTGGGTGGCCACTGCAAGAACAGGATGGGCCACTGGCCTGATCCAGCAGCCAGGTTCTTCTTACATTCTTATTCATCTTTAATCACTTTAAAAGAGGATTACGCACATTCATGGAGGAGAAGGTTATCAATGGCTACTAGCCATGATGGCTATGTTCTCCCTCCACGGTCAGCAGCAGTGTGCCTCAGAATACCAGTTGCTGGGAATCACAAGTGGGGAGACTGCTCTTGTGCTCACCTCACACTTGTGGGCTTCCCATGGGCATCTGGCTGACCTCTGTGAGACAACTGGACTAGATGGGCCGTGGGCGTGATTGAGCAGGCTCTTCTTATGTTCTTAAGCTGCTGTAGGGCCCTGATCTGGAATGTGTTCCAATCCATATCAGAAGCCTTCAGGTGCCAAAAAATCCACTCCAGCTGCAATTTGCTCCCCAATTTGTTCAGTAATTTGCAGCAAGCAGAACCTCAAATTGGGCAAGACAGGATTATTTTGCCAGCAGGAAACTGGCATGGGGTTGGGGTGATTTGGGACAAGACACAAGTTCTGGATTGGGAGCCTGTGGCTGTTTGGGGGGTCAAAATAAAAGTGGCTAATTCAAACACCTAATACCCTGAACATGCCCAATCTCGGAAGCTAAGCAGGGTCAGGCCTGGTTAGTACTTGGATGAGAGACCGCATGGGAATACCGGGTGCTGTAGGCTTAGAGGAATGAATGAATGAATCTTTATTTTTACCCCGCCCTTTTTCCAAAACTGGAACTCAGGGCGGCTTACAAATAAAAACTACACATAGGTGAAAAACATACAAAAATATACAATTAAAATAGAAGGCAATGGTAAACCACCTCTTACCATGAAAACCCTATGAATATATCCAAAGAAGATTCATAGGGTTGCCATAAGTCGTAATTGACTTGAAGGCATATAACAACAATTCAAACAGACACAGGGTGACTAATGTTAATATGAGTTTTGTCCCTTAGCCTCCCAGCAATCCAAAGCAACTGAAAACAGAGTGGAAAGTTTAAGACTGCAGGGATCTCAGCATCAGCAATCTTGTAAGAAAACCAAAGCATGACTCACAACTAATAAATAAGAGTTCCAAGAGTCAGGGGGCTCGTGTGTGTGTGTGTGTGTTTTAATACCATTTAGTAACTTCTTACTGTTTCCAATGTATTTAACGGAGACTGTCTCTATTCTTTTTTTGTCGTTGCTCACTAATTGATGCTTTTCCCTCTCCCTTGCAAAAGTGGCATGTTCAGACTAGGGATGGAAAGATTTGTCAATTTCCGTTCTCTTCATTTCTAATTTTTCCAGTCTTAATTCAGTTCTCCATATCTCTGCAGCAATTTGGATTTTTTTAAAAAAATCCTCCTGAAAATCCTCCAGCATTTTAGTGCAAAGTTCTCCTAATAAACTCATTTTTGTATGCAGTGTTGACTAACGTATACAGTTTTGCAAGCCTCTTCTCATCATATTTGCATGTTATTTTCACTTATATGTTCATTTTTATGCACACTTTCACCTAATATATGCATTTTTGTGAACGTTTGGTTGGCAAACTGCATCGCAAACTTCAAATAAGTCAGAATTGTGAAGGATGGCTGTGTTTCAAGTTCTCTTGTTGTTTTGGAAATTGCAAATTTGATCAATTTAGATTGAAGTGCGAACTGAATCAAAATTCTCGTCCATCCCTAGTGCAGATAAAAGATGCCCTGCTAGAAACAGATTGTCACATGGTAGCAAAGAGGAACAGAAGGCCTTTGCCTTTTTAGGGGAAGTGAAAAGTTATTTGCTGCCATTTGCTAATCATGCATGGCGCTGCAGTGAGTTCCAGTGTCTGCAGAAGCTCGCCAGAATTGTCATTCCATCTAACAGTGAAATCAGGTGGTTGGGTGCTGACAGAAATTGAAACCAAAATGGGGTCACCAAAGGAGGTGTCAGCATACTTGGATGAACCCCAAGGTATGTGGAATTATAAAATAATACTAATACTAATAATAATAAAGTTGTAGCCAATGCTAGTCCTACTAAAAGCAGACTTATTTAATTTAATGGATATGACTAACATGGGTTCATTATTTTCATTGGGTCTACTCTGAGTAGCTCTTAGTTGATTACACCCAATATCACAAAATGCGAACTAAGTTGATTCACTTCAAAATTCAGACTGGATGAAATCCTTGAGCATTGTTAGTTTAGGGTGTGGGTTCCCAAACTCTTGTCTGTGGACTACCAGTGGTCTGCTAGCTTCATTGAGGTGATCCGCGGTCTATCTGTGGATTTGTAGTTGAAGACTGGAGATGACACATCCATCGCACTAAATGTTCATGTTTGATTCAAATTGTAATAGAATAAAATACAATGATGGATGAGAAATGAAAGATACAATGAAAATGCAATTAAAAATCGTACAGCATGTAACACAGCACATTACAGTTAGTACTACAGACAGAAAAATCATTAAGTGGTCTGCCAAGAGCGTTAGCAATATTCAAGTGGTCCTTGGGGGACAAAAACTGTGAACCGCTGATCTAGCTTAACCAAATATATAAAGGGGGGAGGCAGCAAGACTCCATATACTTTCAAAAATCATGAGGTAGGAATTTTCAGCAGATTCATCTTGCCCCAAAAGTGTGTCTGTTACTGTTCTGTTTTCTGTTTGGCTAGTAAAAATACAGGACACCCACCCCCTTTATTTATCACATTTCCACCTCTGCCTTCCTCCAAGGAAAACAGGGTTACATGCAGACACCCTCCTATTTTATTGACCTTGTGAGGTAGGTAAGGCCGAGAGATGGCCGCCACGTATTGATAGACCCATTCTCCATGAATCCTTTGGAGAAGGTGGGGCAGGGAATGCCTCCTATCGAAAACCCTAGAGAGCCTCTACCAGTCAGTGTAGAGTACACTAGTAGTTCCTCAACTCCCCCCACCCATGGGCTGCTTGAAAATTGCTGAGGGTCTTGGATGGACCACTTAATGATTTTTCGGGCTGTTGTAGCAATCAGGGCTGTGGAGTCGGTACACCAAACCTTCAACTCCGACTCCTCTATTTTTCTACTGTCTGACTCCAACTCCACCCAAAATTGCTTCTTGTCAATCAAAATTTATTTGGAAGTCGGAGTCGGTACATTTCTACCGACTCCGACTCCTCCCAAAATTGCTCCCGACTCCGACTCCACCCAAAATTGCTCCCGACCACGACTCCGACTCCGACAGCCCTGGTATTAATTGCAAACTTCTGTGCTACATGCTGTATGATTTTTAATTGTATTTGTATTGCTTCACTTATTTCTTATATATTGTATTCCCTAGAATTCGCAACACAATAAAATACAATATGAGAAGTAAGGGGAACCATTAATACAAATATTTGATGGAATGGGTGTGCCATCTCCCGTCTTCAAGCACCAATCCACAGGCATGTCGCAGACCCCCTGAATTAGTGGTCCACGGATAGCAGTTTGGGAACTTCTGGTGTAGCCAACACTGAACTAGATGGATGGATGGGCTGTCAGTATGGGTTGTCAGTATGACCAGTGTAACATGGAATTTGATCCTTGACAAGATTTAGGCTCAACCTGCCCCCATCAGCAAGCCTTCAGATGGAGCCCTCTCTTTCCTCCCTGGCCAGCTCTGTAGTGAGGTCCCCATAGTATTTTCTCTTACATGCACGCACAGGTACAGCACCTTAAGATATATCTCAGGCTCCCTCAAGTCCTAGTTTTCCCTTATTCTTCCAGGTCCAGCTGAGTTTGCTATGATTGTATTGAAGTTCACCTCCAAAGGCATGCCAGCCCATAAAGGAATTTGATTCAGTTCACATTTAAAGGCAAATCTATCAAATTTGCACTTTTGGAAATTCAGCCGTCCTTCAAAATTCCCAATTACCCACATTTTGTGACGCAGTCCTACAACCAACCAATGGGTTATATTCAGCCAAGTCCAACTCAGAGCAGGCCCACTGAAATTAAGGATCCAAAGTTAGGCACATCCATTAATTTCAGTAGGTGAACTCTGAACAGGACTAGCATCGAATACCACCCTATGTCCTCCTGTGCCATTCAAAGTTGCATAAAAGGAGGAGTGCAAATTGCCAAAATCTTTTCCTTCAATACAGCCATTGAAGGAAAGGAGTGCTGCTGTGAGCACACACACATACAGACATGCTTTGCATCCAGCCATTCTGGGTCTTTCCCCCCCCCGCCCCGGGACCCCTGCGTTGCAGCAAAGGTTCGGTCTCCGCCCGCCATTCTCAGTGGTGTCTCAACTACAATGCCAACAACAGAAGCAGCTCTTGTGTGTGTGTGTGTGTGTGTGTGTGTGCGTGCATGCGCGCATATACGTGCGTGCGTGCATGTGCACGCACACTAAGGCACACAAAAGCCTCTGCAGCTGTATGTTTGCAAACAAGGCAGGCGAGCCGGGAGAGGGCCTGAAAGCAGTAATTGTCTTTAATTAAAGGCGCTTGGAGCAATCTCAGGCATTGACAAAAGGATGCAGAGCGACTCCGGCAATCGGCGCTGCTGCAGCCGGGGCTCGCCGCCGGCTGGGAAGCAGAGCTGGGATGCCACCCCCACCCCAATGGGGCCCAGAGGGAAGAACATCCCGGCCTTTCGAGTGGGCATGGTCTCCCGAAGGCAGACCACCCCAGCACTCAGCAACACAGGGAGCTGCCTTAAACTGAGGCAGACTATTGGTCCAGCTAGCTCAGTGTTGCTTACACTGACTGACAGCGGCTCTCCAGATTTTCAGACTGGGGGTCTCTCTCAGTCGTACCTGGAGACGCCAGGGATTGAACCTGGGACTTTCTGCATGCAAAGCAGATGATCGACCACCAAGCTACAGCCCAACCCAGGTCACGTCCCTGACAAGTGACTGTCTTGGGGCCATTGTACATTCCTACTCAGAAATAAGCACCTGAACTTAGGCTGTAGTGAAAGCCTGAACCAGATACACACATACACACACACTGACATGATCAGAGTCATGGTGGTGGGTAACCCGAGGCCTGGGGCTCAAAGGTGTGGCCCCCCAGGCCTCTCCATCTGGCCTACAGGACTTTGCCCAGGCCACACCTCACCCCTTGCCAGTCTTGCTCCACGTCCTCCTCAAGTGCTTTTGCCTGGCTGATATGCGTCCTTGAACTCTGATGATGCCTCTTGTTTGTCTGGATGGAGGACAGAGAGGAGCGTGTGGATGTTGAGTGTGACAACTTCTGATTGTTGCATGGATGGAATTAGGGATGGGTTCCATACGACGGCTTCTGTTTAAGAGAACCAGTGTGGTGTAGTGGTTAGAGTGTTGGACTACGACCTGGGAGAGCAGGGTTCGAATCCCCACAGAGCCTGAAGCTCACTGGGTGACCTTGAGCCAGTCACTGCCTCTCAGCCTCAGAGGAAGGCATTGGTAAACCACTTCTGAATACCGCTTACCATGAAAACCCTGTTCGTAGGGTCGCCATAAGTCGGGATCGACTTCAAGGTAATCCATTCCATGGGCCGGTGCCATTTCAGAAGCATTCTGTCGAACTATAAAGGCAGTATCGAATTGAGTTTGCTGCTAGCCATTGCTTTTACTAATCCATTTTTTCCCTCGCAAAAAAAATTGATGTTTTGAAAGGAAATATCGATATTTTGAAATGGAATGTTGATAAATGCAAAGAAATATTGATAAAATTATTGTTCTTATTATTTTAGAGGCGGATTTCTTTTTTTAAAAAAAAATAATTTTCGTAAATCGCCTTGGAAAATTGCTACATAAAAATCTGATCCGCAATGATAGGGGAAAAAAGAATGCATGGAAAAATTTGGTACCAAATCTGAATTCGGTGGAATGCTAGCACATTCCTACCTGGAATGCAGCCAGCTGTATAAAGGTAAGCATCATGCTTGTCGCCCCATGCAACACTAGCATGTGAAGCCTTGGGAGGCTGCCCACTAGTGAATGCCACCCTCGGGCTGGAAAAGGTACCCCACCCTAACCCTAGCCTTGACATCTGGCATCTGGTTGCTTTCTGACAGCCAGTTCTAATGGCCGGTGACATTATGGCATGGTTATTCAGGACTTGGACTGAGGTTGCAACAACACAGAGTTGCCTCTCAAGAGACATTCAGACCAGTGAGTGCCAAAAATCTCCCCCAAAGTTTCCCTAGACCCCTTGTCCTGGTATTCCTAGTGCCAGGGATGGGCTCTGGAATGTTTAAATGGATTTATTTCATTAGACTACATAACAAACACACACCTCTTTCATCATGTGGTTTGTAGCATTGGCATCTTATCATCCAAGTACAATTCAAGAGGCTGATTTTAACCAGTTTGCAAGACTTGGGGTTGGATCAAGCTATGTTCGACCCATTGAAACTAATGGATTGAGTGAGCCATGCCCATTAATATGAATAAGTCCACTCTGAGTAGGACTAACTTTGGATACAACCCCTTGGAACAGGGCAGGAGACAAATGGAAATAAACGTGCATTCAGCAAATCTGACATTCTGGAGCCCCAGTGGGGCCTACCAAATATCCCTGCCTAATGCCAAATATCCCTGCCTCAGCTGCACCGATAAGCTGCTCCCACCTGACATGTCCTCAGAGTGACACATGGAACAGTGGGGGGTGGCTGCATTCTTCCTCCACAGTCAGAGGCAGGATGCCTCGGAATACAAATTGCTAAGAATCAGCAGTGGGCAGAGTTGCTGGTACATTCAGGCAGGCCCTCCCTTAGGCTGTGTGGGGCCCGGGGCAAAAGCATAGTTGGGGGGCCCCCACATTCTTCCTTATAAGAAAAAAACCCACCGCAGCCCAGCTTCTCATCGCCAAGAGCGGGGCCCCCCAAAGCGCAGGGCCCAGGGCAACTGCCCCCCTTCCCGGTGCCTAGGGGCGGCGCTGCATTCAGGTCCTCCTTGTGGGCTTCCCATTGGGGCATCTGGTTGGTCACTGTGAGAACAGGATGCTGGACCTGATGGGCCACTGGCCTGATCCTGCAGGGCTCTTCACACAAACTAAAGAGAATGGACCGGAAGTGTTTTGGGCACTTTGGATGACAAACTTTAGATCATCTTACTATCTCAAACGTGACGTCCACCTCGCACAAAAGTATGTGCCATGGAGCTAAATTTGGAATTGGCTTAGCAATTGGGACAAGAGAGGTAGCAGAAAAGGGATGTCTTGCCTGGTGATGGATTATTGCCACTTAGCTCGATTCAGACAGACAGATAGATAGATAGATAGATAGATAGATAGATAGATAGATAGATAGATAGATAGATAGATAGATAGATAGATAGATAGATAGATAGATAGATAGATAGATAGATAGATAGATAGATAGATAGATAGATAGATAGATAGATAGATAGATGAGTTGACTGAGATTTTTTTGATGGGGGTGTTAGCAGAAAGTGAACAACCAATCCTAACAAAAAGCAAACTGCCAGGCAAGAATTCTCAAATGACCAAATGAGTGGTTTAACAAACAGTCATGCAGAAATTCTTAAATGACCAAATGGGTAGTTTAACTATCAATCCCTCTTCCCAGGGAACACTGGGAATTGTAGCTCTGTGAGGGGAATAGGGGTCCCCTAACAATGCTCAGCACCTTCAACAAACCACAGTTTCCAGGATTCTTTGGAGGAAGCTATGACTGTTAAAGGGATATGAGAGTGCTTTAAATGTAAGGTGCAGATGCGGCCTCAGCATGACACATATTGCTACTTCTAGCTGAGAAGTGAGCCCCCAAACACCAGCCTTTCGTGCAATGTAGTCTGCCACACAATTCCTGACCCCCAACCTCTGGCCTCCTCCAATGAATGAGAGCAAGCGTTAGCAAAGGCACAGTTAGTTCACAAAGACCCCGGTTTGGAATGCAAAACTGCCCGGATTGTAACGTGCTAGTGTGCTACAGGCATCACTTCCCCCCGCCCCAAAAAATGTGTGACACAGCTCAAAGTGCAAAACAAAGTTGTTCAGATATATGCAAATAATTTGCTTTCACTTAAAGTCTGTCTTTGCTTTGTCCAAGCCTAGGATGCTAACCACAGCTCAGGCAAAGCTAGGCAGATGCCCTCCCAAAGGGCCACTCTGAACCAATGATCAAGGCTAGTGAAGGTCTGGAGCCTTGTGAAATCAAGAAGCTGTAGAATCTCTGTACTTGTCTTATCATGTTATTTGAAAAGGTTGGATTTATACAGGGATACCCCGCTTAACGTTGCTTCACTTAATGTCACCTCGCTGTAACGTATGCTCCATACGTCCCTATACCCCGCTTAACGTTTGCACCCTTCGCAATAACATACATTTTATTGGCATGACGCCACTGCCATCTAGTGGTGATTGCGTGCAGTACAAGTGAAGACAATTGCTTCACTTAAAGTTTATTTTCACTTAAAGTATGCTCTCCGGTCTCATTGCGAACGTTAAAGCAGGGTATGCCTGTACTTCTTAGTTGATTTTCATTTCACATTCTTGATGTCTAGAGGATATTTTGTTTAGTTGTTTACTGTGTTTATGATTAAATTTCCTTGTATTTTTGTAGCTGATTTTATATATATAATGCTTATTTTGATACCTGAGAGCATGCTCTACTTAATTGTCAAATATGTTTTATAAAATGTACAGATTCCCTGGTGGTAGTGGTTTTCATCTGCGTTTTATTTAAGATGTTTTAACCTATGTTGTAAACCACTTGGAGTTTTGTTTAAATATAAGTGGTATATAAATTGTCAAAATAAATAAATTGGCCTGACAAAGCGCAAGGAGGTTTTCTCAGCACGCATACTTTATGCAAAGGTCCTTTATATACTCTCTTAGTCTTCTCTCTAATCTCTATTCTTCTTGATCTTTTTCTCTGATGAAGAGGTCAAAATCCTTCCTCCAGAAGGCCTCCCTACATGTCTATTAAATATTCTTTGTGGAGGTGTTCGCTTTGCTTGGCCTACAGCAGGGTTGGGACCCTAATTTCATGCAGTTTGTAAGAAGAGAGAAGTGGGTATCAGAGAAAAAGAGAAAGTAGGTGTCCTGCCCACGTTTAGCTCTAGACCTGTCCACCAGTACCTTTGGACCCGCCCAACACCAGCCAGCAGACTTCCAACAGATTACCCTGGGAGAAAGCAATCTTCAACAGGAAAAAAAAAAGATTCCCCATCCCACTCTGTGCTGTGATTAGCGACCAGAATATGGATACAACACAGATAAAAGACTGAGGGGCTCTTACTAAAAAAAAAAAAAAGTGGTAATATTACATGGTGCAGGCCACATTATGAGTTTAGCTCTCGTCTTTCTTCTGCTTAGTCTTCTCCAAGGACACTCATAATTGCTGAGCCAATTTTGAATGGAGTTCCATGTCATTTGTCCATCATGAGGAAAAACAAAGTTCCTATTCCTTCCATTGTTCCAAGCTCCAACTGCTGAGCCACTTCTGAACTGAGATTTGTGGCATTTATCCATCACAAGGCAAGACAGAGAAACCTGTTCCTACCCAGTCCCTTGTTCCAAGCACTAACTACTGAACCAATTCTGAATCGAGCTAAGTGGCAATAATCCATCACCAGGCAAGACATCCCTTTTCTGCTACCTCTCTTGTCCCAATTGCTAAGCCAATTCCAAATTTAGCTCCATGGCACTCATCCATCACAAGACAAAATAGAGAATTCCCTTCCTACCCGCTTCCATTCTCCTAAGTGCTAACTGCTGAACCAATTCCAAATTGATTTAAGTTGATTCCATCTACCACAAGGCAAGCCAGAAAGTCCTCTTCCTGCCCCATTCCTTGTTGCAAGCACTAATTGCTGAACCAATTCCAAACTGAGTTACATAGCATTCATCCATCTTAAAGCAAGACAGAGAATCCCCTTCCTACCGTCTTCCCTTGTCCCAACGCCAACTGCTGAGAAAATTCTGAACGGAGCTAATGACATTCGTTCATCCCAAGACTAAACAGAAAGCCCCTTTCCTACTTCCTCTCTTGGCCCAATTGCTGAGTTACATGGCATTCATTCATCATAAGGTAAGATAGAGAATCCCGTTCCTACTCCTTTTTCCTTGTCCCAAGTGCTAATTGCTGAGCCAATTCCAAAAGAAGTTCTGTGGCATTTGTCTATCCAACGCAAGGTATAGAGTGTCCTTCCTACCCCCTTCCTGTGCCCTAGGGCCCCATTTACAGAAGTGCCAAACTCAATGAAGCTCACTTACCTCTGCAGACAGTCCCATTCTCCACCGACTCATAGCCAGGCTTGCACATGCAGCGCCCAATGGGAACCAGCCATTCCCCATCCCCATTACAGTACAACTTGATGGGTACATCCACCTCTTCGGCGTTGGGGATGCAAGTGCCCCGGGCCGCCACCAATGAAGTGCTCTCTGCTCCAGAGAGCGTCTCCTGAAAAATGGCTCCATTCTGGATTATGCGTGGGCACTTGCGGTAGAAGACGCGGACAGCAATCAAGGACATGCAGCCCCCATAGTCCTGGAAGGCCAGGTAAAAGCCGTTCTTGGAGACGGGCCCAAAGCTACGCACCTCTGTGTTGATTTTCATCACACGGCCCCCAAGATCCACCTGAGAGAAACTCTCATCAGCAGCAATAGTGTCCACCTTCACCCAGGGGTTCTCCATCCAGGTGGGGAATGTCTTGGTTGCCGCGTCGTAATCAGACTCATAATAGTAGAGGTTGAAAGTCTCCTTGCAGGATCCGGGAACATTAGGGATGCTACTGCAGTCCCTGACCGAGAACTTCATCTCCACGTGGATACGATGGGCCCCTCTCCTTCGAATGTACTTGGTCCTTAGCCAGTTATTCTGGCTGGATTCAAAGACATTGCATACCTGATAAGTCCGAATTGTGTTCATGTTTTCATCGTAGCCACTCACTTCTTCCCACTGTGGAAAGGAAACATGGAAAGTCACAGCTTGGCACACACAGCCCCAGAGGCATCAGGTAAACAGACAAGGCAGCATTGTTCCAGGGTTATAGGTGGGCTGGCACAAACCTTTGCAAGGGCAACACTAACTCCACTGCTCAAAATCCCTGTTTGCCAAATGTTGCCGGGCTGTATTCCTGGACTGTGTTTACAGAACTGCAAAGTTTTCGTTGATTGATTTATTTCTAAGAATGTTTATAAACCGCCAACTCATAACAAATATATCACGGCGATATACAAAGAAGTCAATACAAAGCATTGTAACATTCTCAACAAATAAAATGCAGAATGACCAATGTAGACTCAAATGAATTCTCTGAAACAGCTTGGTGAAACCAGAACATTTTCAGCAGGCGATGGAATATCAGGATTGTAGGTGCCTAGCTGGTTTCAATAAGTGCGTTGTTCCAAAATACTGGTGCCACTATGCTAAAAGCTTTGCTTTGCGTAGCAACTAAACTAACTGTGGGACAGCTGGGAGGGCTTCTATTGATGATTGCAATGATCTGTCTGGCATATAAGTGAAAATGCCGTCCTTCAGGTCCTAGTCCTTTATACACTAAAAGTAACATCTTTAACTTAGCTCACTGGTATACTGGCAGCCAGTACAAAGATTTCAACAAATAATATGCTGAAGGGCTTCTCCATCAGCTCTGCTGAAAGACCGGCAACTTTGGGCTGCTCCCCAAATTGGTCCATTCATGCTATTCACTACAAGATCTCAGTAACGAAGAATTAGGGCCTGAGCTTACTTTTTTCCTCCTCCCTCCCAGCCCCTTTTTTCTTTTTGTGCCATGTCTCTTTCACTGTGAGGGCAGGGACTGTCTTCTGATTGATATTTGTAACCCACTCTGGGAGCCTTTTTCAGTTGATGAGCAGGATAAAAATACCAAATTATTATTATTATTATTATTATTATTATTATTATTACTACTAATACTAATACTACTACTACTACAGAAAGACAATCTTCCAGACTTTTTTCCTTTCAAAATCCTGCTGCTCAAGGAAGAAAGAAACAGTATCTGTCTCTCCAAAAAGCCTGCTCCCCATCCAAACCCCTTATGGCAGGGAGCGGCAACCTGTCTGTCCAGGTTTTCCCGCTGGAAATGCTTTCATCCCTTTGCACCCCAGAGCTATTGGCCCTCAGGTGAGTTACTGCACGGCAGCAGAGCCAGGCTATCCCTGGGGATCCTCTGTGGACTGGATACAGGTCATGGTCTACTCTAATGCTTCCTGTGGGCATCTTCACAGCTTAAAAAATAAATAAAGGGAAAACCTAACTCTGGAGCCTAAAGTAGAATGAAAACAGCGTAGACAATACTGAGTTAGATCAACCAAGGCCGTGACTCAGTGTAAGGCAGCTTCCTGTGTCAGGGATTGAACTTGGACCTTCTGCATGCCTTGCATGTGCCTTTCCACTCAGCTATGGATGCTCCTAATGAACCCATGAAGCTGCCACGATCCATGTCACAGCAGTAGTCCACCTAGGCTCAGCACTGCAGACGTTGACTGGCAGCAGTTCTCCAGGGTTTCAGGCAAGAGCCTTTCCCAGCCCTACCGTGAGATGTAGGAGATTGAAACCGGGACCTTCTGCATGCAAAGCAGGTGCTCTGGCCACTACAGTTCCCAGAGCAGTTCCCAGGGAACAGGGCCAGAGGCAAAAGTGGGCAAAGCAAAGGGGGGAAGGCAGGGCCGTAGCTCAGGTCCCAGGTGCAATCCCCAATGGCATCTCCAGGTAGAGTGGGGGGGGGAAATCCCTGCCTGAAATCCTGGAGAGCTGCTGCCAGTCAGTGTAGACAATACTGAGCTAGATGGGACCAAAGGTCTGACTCAGTATAGAGGCAGCTTCCTATGTACCTAATGCAAGATTGCACCCAAAATGGCCATCACTGCTAGAGGCCGTTCCTGCATGCTGTGGGGCTACTAACCCCGCCACTCAAGGCCTAAGCCCATATTGCAGAGGTAGGGAGCCTCAGGCCTCTCTGTCTGATCCTCAGGACTCCCCTCTGGCCACACCCCTGCCCCCCAGGGCACATCTCTCACCAACTTTCCTTGGTACCCTCCTTGAGTGCTCTTGGCTGGCTGGAATGTGTCCACTTGAGCCAAAGCCAGCTATCTTCTACTAATGCACAATCGAGAGCATGCTTTAAGGCTCCCATGCTGGCAGGTAGGTGTGGCCGAAAACTGACTGCCTGGCAGGTGGAAGATTCCCCATCCCCGACTTCAGACGTGTCTGTCTCCAGCCTGAGAAACCACAGGCCTTCCCCTCCACCATTTCTGCCATGCTCGGCTGATCCGTACCTGAGGCTGATTCTTACCCATCAGTTGATGCCGCCTTCTCTTGGGAACTGGATCTCTGCAATTGTGTTGGTCAGTATTGGATTTTGAAAATTACAGTGCATGGTGAATGCAATGTGGTGCCCTGAACTGATGACACCTCAACGTGAAAATGCACTTTCTGGCTGGAGGGGAATATACATTTGGATGGCAGATGCTGGGCCCTGAAGAAGTCTCAGGGAATTAGCTGTTTGGCAAAGCTTTCCAGGCTATAGATGGATGAATCTGTCCATTACCATTTCTCTCACTTTTTCATTTGTTCCAGTCTTAATTTCAGTTCACCCCATTTCTTCAGCAGTTTGCATTTAAAAAAAAAAAAAAATCCTCATGAAAATCTGTCAGCATCTTGGTGCAAATTTCTGTTTATACGTATTTCTTGTTTGCAGTTTTATTTATGTTTTATTTTTATAATAATCATCATCCTTAATTTTACACCATGAATGTACAGAGTATCATGAACTAAACAGCACATACATTGCACCTGTTCTTGAACATTGTTACTCTAGTACACAAGACACTCCATTTCCCTATAAAAATATCATTTCATTGCCTGCCCTCTCTGACCCCTACCATATTGGTTAATTTTACTACATACACTACATCTCAAAAGTTTCATAATCCACGTCTCACAGTTAGATTCTCATTTCCTTTCATTTCATTTTTGACACTGTTGCAAGCAATTTTCCCTAATGCGCATTTCTGTATGTTATTTCCAATGATATGCACATTTATATGTACATTTCCCCTTAATATATGTGCTTTTTGTACACCCTGTAGAACTGCATCACAATGTTTGGGGAAGTGCAAATCTCAAAGGATAGCTGTGTTTTAAATTCACATATTGGTTTGAGACGCGCAAGTTAGGTAGTTTCTCATTAAAATAACGTTTCTCCTCTAACCCTAGTGGCAGGACAACTCTTCCCTTTGCTTTCCCTATAAAAGCGAATTACACAAATTCACAAAGGATAAGGTCTTTCAACAATCTTATTCTTGCAGCTTATTTGATTGAGCAGTCATCGGCCAGTTTTGTGAGTGCACAATATATTGCCTTTAATGTGCATTTGACTCTTCCACGCAGGTCTCTCGGTTCAAAATGGCAGGACGTGTACATATATTTGAATGAATGGAATGAAATTCCCTGCATCTGATTGCTTATCTGGGTAATGGCTTATCTAGCCGCTTACTAGGCTACATCAGAGTCTGTAAGCAGGGATTTAAAAACCAAATATCAATGCAAACAATATTTTGAGGCTATCTGGGGAAAATAAGCATTTCCCTGAACTCAACAGCACAAAATTTCTTTGCAAAACAACAACAATCCTAAGTGTGATGCCTAAACCAAGAATATCAAGTTGTTTCTCACAATGGCATCTGAAGCCCCCCCAATTAAACACCATTTTTTTTTAATCTGCCATGAAGTTAATTAATCAACTAATTGCATTCATTAGTGCTGTCAGCCTTATCAGAATTATTATGTGAGTTTATGCCATTCCAAAAGAAAATTACCAAGACATTTTCCTTGATGCAACTCACAAATGAGCAGTGCGTCTTTGCAGTCTTCTCCCTATACATTACGTGGAGGGTTCTGAATTGGTTTGGGGAGTGGGAGTGGGGGTGAAGGGGGTAGGGGGAGCTTTTCATTAAAGTATGCAGAATGTCTCCTTCCCTCTTTCCCATCAATAGCAAAGGAAGTGTGGCTCAGTGGCAGAGTGCATGCAGAAGCCCCCAGATTTAATCTCTGGCATCTTCAGTGAAAAGGATCAGATTGCAAGCGACGGGGAAGACCCTCTGGCTGAAAGTCTTGAGAGCTGCTGATGGTCAGAATGAACAACAGCGGATTAGACAGACCAATGGTCTGACTGGATATAAGGCAGCTTTGGGGGGAGGGCCCATAAAGCAGAGCACATGCTTTGCATTGCAAAGGCTCGAGGTTCAATCCAGTTAAAAAAGGTTCTGGTCGCAGGTGATGGGAGTGACTCTTCTCTGCCCGAGAGTGCCAGCTGTTGCCAGTCAGAAGAGTCAAATAGCCTGGGTGGGCATCAGGCAGATTCCTGTGATCCTGTCCTTTACTCACAGCATGCTTTCAAAAAAGGAGGGTTGGAAATCCTGGATTTTGAAAAACCTAGCCTACTCTTAGCTCGAAATACCAGAGAATGAAGAAGCCCTTGCACATTCAATGGCAATGGTTTAAATCAGGGTGGGGAACCTTGACTGCGGGGACCAAATGTAGCCCTCCAGTTCTCTCTATCTGACCCTTGGAACTGTTCCCAGGCCACAAACCTTCTCCCTTAGCTTCACAGGCTCTGTTTCACACTCCTTTTTGGGGGGGGTTGGTTGAAATCCTTCCTTGAATTCTGATAATGCCTCTAGATGGACGAACAGAGAGGGGTGTATGAGTGCATGGAGAAACCAGCCTATGTTACAAAGGTAACATTTACACCTGTTGATCCACCCACTTTTGCCTCTGGCCCTCAGAAGGTCGTCAAGAAGGGAACGGTTCTTGGGATGAAAAAGGTTTTCCCACCTCTGCTCTAGAGCCTTCCCTAACCAGGGTGCCTAAGATGCTTCCATTCTAAGTGGAAATGCAGAGACTGAACCTACTGGGAAGGCATGCACTCTACCACTGAGCACTGGACCCATCCAGCTTCATATGGTCCACAGCAGTGGCGGCTGGTGGCACCATGTCAGTGGGGGAATCCAGGTTTTAGTCCCAACTTTCCAGGAGCTGTCCAAGATGCTGAAATCTATTCCTACCTTGAAAGTTCAGACTAAAGCCCACTGTGACTCAAAGTGGATCTTCTGAGTCCTTTAACTGGGGATTAATCTGGAACTTTCTGCCTGCAATTCAAGTTCTCTACCACTAGACTATGAACCCTTCCCCTCCAATGCTACTTTATACCAAATCAGACCATTGATCCATCTACCAAATATTGTCCGCTGGCGTTGGCTCTTCCAAGGTTTCACCCAGAAGGTGTTTCCTATCTCCCCCACCTGACCTCATTTAATGCAGTGTACTTCAACCTTGCGGCCCCAGGTTTTGTGGGACTACAACTCCCATAATCCCCAGGCACTGGCCACAATGACTGGGGATGATGGGAGTTGTAGTCCAACAACTTCTGGGGGACCAGCTTGAAGAACAATTGGATATGCCAGGGATTTAAGAAATGGGATCTCATGCACGTACAGCATGTTTTCTGCTTCTGCGCGATGTCCCTTCAGAGTCTGTTTGCAGCCCTGTCAGAGAATTAAAATTGTATCCGCTATCCACCACTACCACCAAGTCATCACAATGCACTCGGACATGTCCATTGCACCTGAAGCCAGCCTGAATTGTATCCAGTACTAGTCCTACTCAGAGCAAACCCATTAAACAATAGGCATGCCTATTTTAAGTCTATTCATGCCACTGGGTCTACTCTGAGAAAACCTGAGTTGGCGACAACCCCCTGCGTCCCTCTTTCTTGGGGGCCAACATAAAAAGATATCTGTAACCAAGGAGGCATTCCTGATGTTTAGGGTTGGTTGGTTCAGTCTGCATGTAAATGCAAAGCTACTAATTCACACTTTTTTCTGAAACACATGGACTGAAACACAGCCATTTTTCCAAAATTCAAATTAATGTGTACACAAATGCATATCCTGGGGTAAAGTATGCATAAAAATGCATAAAATAGTGAAAATGAAATAGATAAATGCATTGCATCAGGCAGAGATAAAATGGATACATTTCATGTGGTACGGTGAGACTTTATTTTGTATACCTCTGAACATCAAATGCAGCAGCACCTGTCATTGGCCTTTGGAGAAATCTGGGGCTCATAATTTGCTCTTGGACTGTTTCTTATGTCATGTTATGTTGCCATCCTTCCCTGGTTTTTTTAATTTTGTTTATTGTAGTAAAATAAAAAAGGGGGGGAAACGCACTGTATTAAGGAAAATTGCTTTGCAAAAATGGGTATATTAAGCAAAATTGCATACAAAACCATGTGCGTTGTGAGAAATTTGCATTAAAATGCTGATGAATTTTCACAAGTCCTTTTTCATGTGGAAATATGGAGGACTGAGCTTAAATCTGGAAGAATGAGATAAGGAACCAGAATGGACAGATTCACCCATCTCTGCTGAGAGTTTCTAAGCCCTCCTCTCTTCCAGCTTCTATGTCCCATGCACAAACTCACCCCTGACGGTGGATGCACAGTCCAGCCTAGCTCTGCCGTTGCTGTGGTGGAGTCCATCAGTGTTTCTGCAGGAGAACAGGAAACAAACAGAGATCAGAGGCTGCCTTCTCAACCAGTCCAAGAGTTGCCACCATTTTGTTCTCCATCCCTGCTGCTAAAGCAATTCCATGGGAGATGAAACCCGTCAAGCTGATGTTGCGAAAAGAAAAAGGCTGCATGTCAGCCATATCCAAACTACATGGACAGGACCCCAGGTTGCAAACCTATCCCCACTTACCTGGGGGTTAGTCCCATTGTATTCAAAAAGACTTACTTCTGGGTACACATTAGTTTCCCACTGATTTTCACAACTCGCAAGTGTTCCGATGTTGTTTTTGGCTGAAGAAATATATCGGAACATGTTCAGAAAGGCACGTTTTGTGAGAAATATATTTAGAATTGCGTATTTTGAGATAAATTATGCTTTAAAGACATGTTTTCATGTGAATTTTCATACACAGATTCATGCAAAAACAGGATGGAAGAAACTCTTTGAGTGAACACATATGAAAATGGCATGTGATTGCTACCTTCTAAGCTTTATTCAGAGTAGACTCATGGAAATTAATGGGCTTAAGTTAGTCATGTCTATTAAGAACATAAGAGCCTGCTGGATCATAGCAGTGGCCCATCTAGTCCAGCATCCTGCTTTCACACTAGTCAACTAGATGCCAATGGGAAGCCAAAAAACACGCCCTGAGCCCAACAGTACTCACCACTCTTGTGGTTTCCAGCAACTGGTATTCTGAAGCCGCCTCCAAAACTGGAGGTGGAGTAGCCATCATGACTAGTAGCCACTATCCTCTTATCTAATCTTCTTTTAAAGCCAACCAAGTTAGTGGACATCACTGTCTCCTGTGGGAGTGAATTCCGCAGTTCAACTACGTGCTGCATAAAGAATTTCTTTTGTCTGTCCTCAATCTTCCAACATCCAGCTTCATTGGATGTTCCCAAGTTCTCACGTTATGAGAAAGGGAGAAAAACATTTCTCTATCCACTTTCTTCATGCTATGCATCTCTTTATATGCTTCTATGACATCGCCTCTTACTCGCCTTTTCTCTAAAAAGCTCTGAATGCTGCAAGCTTTCTCCTTAGGGGAATAGCTCCAATCCTTTGGTTATTTTTCCTGAAAATTTCTATGAATTCCAGTGGGTCTACTCTAGCATGATTGGAGACAACTCATGGGCCATAAATAGACTGGTTTGATCATCCCTAATGCAAATGTATGCAGCGTGCACAGAGTAAATGCGCCATTGGTACAGGATCAAAGCCACAGATCAGTAGTCCAAATGACCTAAAAACTGGAGAGGGAATGCAATGGGCTCTTCCCTCAGATGGCACAATCTGTTCTGATGCTGCTTTGGATTACAGAGGGCCAAAACTAGCTACTTAGGAAGGGGTGAGGACCCTCCATCTTGGGGGCTAAATGAAGCCCTCCAGGCCTCTTTGGCTCTTGGGAGTCTCTCTAAGCCACACACCCTGCCTCAGGCCACACCCCTCACTGGCCCTGCTTCGCACCCTCTTTCAGTGATCTCACCCAGCCGGAGCGTGCCCTTGAAGGCTGATAATGCTTTTTGCTTCCCTGAATGGACAGGGGTGTGTGAGCATGTGTGGAGGCGACCTTACGGTACTAAAAGTAAAATTGTCATTTTTGGTCCCCCAAACCTTTGCCTCTGGCCCCACCCACTACTGGCACACAGTCCCTGGAAGGCTGCCCAGAATGGAATGCGGCCCTCGGCGTGAAAAAGGTTCCCTGCCCTGCCGTTAGGAAACAGCCACCCATCCGAAGCACTCCTTCTTTGTTTCCTCCCAGAGCAGAAAAAAGAGTGGCAGGGAGCCAGACGAAGGTACGGCCGCCTGCCCTTCTCTGGCAAGCCGGGAGAGCCAGTGCCCAGAGAAGCCTCTCTTTGTGCTGCCCTGCCTGTGCATTTGTCTGCAGGCCCACAAGCTGTGCCCAGCATTTCAAATAAATCTGCAGCCGATGGAAACGGGCAGACGCAAGCCTGGCTGCCTTCCCAACAGCAGGCTGTGCCACTTCCCCCCCCCAACAGCCCAGTTAGCCAAGGAGGGCCTGTCCTGCCCACGTTGATGAGCTTTTCATTAAAAGGTCTGTGCCGCAGCTAGCCTCGCTCCAGGGCCAAGGAGATTCCAGGGCTGAGCTGCGCCCTGCCACAGAGGGACCAGGACAGGTGACCAGCTTAGGGACAGCCATCTTTCCTTGAGGAATGGAGAAGCATGAGCCAGCCCAGCATGGGGAGCAATTGCACAGTGCCTCTCAAAGTTGTTGTGGGCAGCATTCCCAGACATGGGGCTGGGAGTGCTCGGAAATCTTTTGTGCCTCAATAATGGCAACATCCCCACAAACAACCCCTCCTCATTCAGGTAGACTCTTCCTCCCTCTCCTCCCAGGCTGAGGGATTCCCTGGGGGGGTGTCTCCCTCCTCTGGCCTCATTACCTCATGAAATAAGCATCCCCTTTGACATCAGGTCTCCCCCCTACCCATGAGCTATTCTAAGTAGAATTAATTGCCCAGATAATTAAAGGCTCCTTTTCTTTTTCTTTTTTTGGGGGGGCGGGGGGAGGCCTCAAATCTCCCAAGTGCAAACAATAGTCACTCAGGCAGGAAAGCCTCCATGGCACACGACCCACCACATCTCACCACACCAAGTCACCGGGCACAAGGGGGAGAGCGGCTTGCGAGTGAGGTGCTCCTCAGGGATGCCCGATCTGCTGAAATTGCAGAGAGGACAGTCATGAGACAGAAGATAAGAAGAGCCCTGCCGGGTCAGGTCAAACGCCTGTCTGGACCAGCATCCTGTTCTCACAGAGGCCAACCAGATGCCTATGATGGGAAGCCCACAAGCAGCACCTGAGCACAATAGCACTCTCCCCTCCTGCTATTTCCAGCAACTCGTATTCAGAAGTCCCCGACTATGGAAGCAGAGCAGAGCCATTATGGCTAATAGCCACTGATAGCCTTATCCGAGGGAAGCACAGAAGGTGGAGACATGAGAATGGGCCTTCTCAGTGGTGGCCTCCGATTAATGGAATGCTCTCCCTAGGGAGGCAAGCCTGCCACCATCATCATCTATCTTTAGGAGCCAGGCAAAAATATTTATCTTCTCCCAGGCATTCAGCTCTTAATTTTGGAGGGTTTGGGGGAGGCTTTTGATGTTGTAGCCACTTTAGGGAGTGGGCTGTCCCACCGCCTTTCAAAGTTGTGTATTGTGTTTGGGCTTTTTTACTTTTTCTTTGTTTTAGTTTTTATATCAGTTTCAATCTTTTAACTGATTGTAAGCCACTTCTGGTTCACTATTGTGAAGAAAAGCAATAAGTAAGTTGGTGGCCATCGCTGCCTTGTGGGAGCAAATTCCATAGTTTAACTATGTGTTGTGTGAAGAAGTCCTTTCTTTTGCCTCTCCTGAATTTTCCAGCATTCAGCTTTGTTGGATATCCACGAGTTCTAGTGTTACGAGAGAGGAAGAGAAACTTCTCTCTACCCACTGTCTCCACACCATGAATAATTTTATCCACCTCTATCACATCTCCTCTGACTCGCATTTTATCTCAACTTAAAAAGCCCCAAATGTTGCAACCTTTCCTCATAGGGGAGTTACTCTGTCCTCTTGATCATTTTAGTTGCCCTCTTCTGAACTTGTGCAGATCTACAATATCCTTTCTGAGATGAGGGGTGACCAGAACTGTACACAGTATTCCAAGTGTGACTGAATTATGATACTCGCAGTTTTATTTTCAATCCATATCCTAATCCTAATCAACATAGTCTGTTTCTGCATTGGAATTGCTTTTTAGTATGTTATTAAACCTTTTTTTTAAAAAAAAAGTTAACCTTTTTCAAAGATATCTTCAAAGCTTTTAAAAAATGTTTTTAAAGTTGTTTTGTTTTAATGTATTTTAAAGTCTGTTTTATGATGTTTGAAAGTGTTTTTAGTGCTTTCGTTTGCCTCCCTGGGCTCCTGCTGGGAGGAAGGGTGGGATATAAATAACTAAATAACTAAATAATCATTCCTAGGGATCAGGGCATCCCCAGGTGCAAGGGGACCGACCAGCAACTCCAACACCCAACTCTTCTGGCTTCCAGCTGCAGAGACAATGCAGAGGACAGTCTCCTTGCAACTTGCTAATCAGCACTGAAGTGGTAGCCCTGACGTAATAGCTGGGTAACCCAAAGGCCTTATTTATCTGAGTATTTGTAACATGACAACATTTTTAATGTGTGTGTGTGTACAATAAAATCATCATAAAATTATAAAACCATACAATACAGAACAAATGGACCAACACTGAGACAAACTAAGGCTACAAGGAACACTGGGAATTGTAGGTCTGGGAAGGAGAACATGGGTCTCCTGACAGCTCTCAGCACCCTTCCCAAACGGCCGTTTCCAGGATTCTTTGGGGGAAGTCGAGACTGTTGAAGTAGTATCACAGCAGCTGAAACATATAGGGTTGTAGTCAAGTAAGCCCTACTCAGAGCAGACCCATTGAAATGAATGAAGCTAAGTCCGCCATGTCCATGGGTCAACTCTGAGCAGGATTAGCATTAAATACTATCCATAGTGCAGATGTGGCCCAATTCTCTAAATTTTCTGCTGGCAACGAAAACATCAGGATTGTAGGTGCCTGTCTAATTTCAAGAGGAATGGTGTTCCAAATTACGCTAAAAGCTTCAGTTCATGTAGAAACTAAATGAATATGGGATAATTGTGAGACAGTCAGGAAGACTTCCCCCAGATAATCACAGTGATCTGGCTGGTGTACAAGGCACAGGGTGGTCATTAGGACCCCTGGTCTTTGGCTTCTTAGGGCTTTATGTACTACTAGTAATACGCTAAACCAGGGATGGGTGAGAAACTCAATTCAGTTTGCATCTCAGGGCTCATCCACAGGGCAATTTAATGTGTGTCTGGTGCTACTTGCATCCCTCTATAATTCGCATGGTTCACATGACGTTGCAGGGTAGCAGAAGCTAAAACACAGTTTCCCCCTTTAAATCCATATCAACCCAATTATAATGCAAAAAGGAAAGGAAACACCGTTTCAGCTTCACTGCGCTCCTCCGTGTAGGCACTTCGCTTCAATGTTTTTTTAGTGGGTGGGCTCTCTTATGCCCCATTGCCTGCTCCCCCTCTCTCTGCCGCCCGCAAAAGCTGCCACAGCCGCTGCCTACTTTGCCTTTCACTCACTCCCCCCTCTAAGCAGTTTCATATAGTTTCATGTCAATTGCACCTCAATGGTCTCCTGGCTGAGGGAGAGACATGCAATTGACAAGAAACAATGTAACTGACCAAAAAAAACCCTCCCCTATTAGGGGCAGGGCCATCAGGATACAGTGATACTAGGCCCTTCCAGAGGAACACCTACATGTGTGAAAGGAAAACAGCAGATTAGAAGCTACCATTGGGCAAGAAGTGTGGACCTGGAAAAGCTATTGCGATGGTAAAAGCAGCTTCTTTAGTACAACATATGATTACGATGTGCTAGTACGATGACAGCCAGTGTGGTGTAGTGGTTTGAGTGTTGGACTACAACCTGGGAGACCAGGGTTCGAATCCCCACACAGCCATGAAGCTCACTGGGTGACCTTGGGCCAGTCACTGCCTCTCAGACTCAGAGGGAGGCAATGGTAAACCACCTCTGAATATTGCTTACCATGAAAACCCTTTTCATAGGGTCGCCATAAGTCGGAATCGACCTGAAGGAAGTCCATTTCCATTTTGCAGAGTGTAGTGTGTGGTGTAGTGGTTAGAGTGTTGGACTACAACCTGGGAGACCAGGGTTTGAATCCCCACACAGCCATGAAGCTCACTGGGTGACCTTGGGCCAGTCACTGCCTCTCAGCCTCAGAGGAAGGCAATGGTAAACCCCCTCTGAATACCGCTTACCATGAAAACCCTATTCTTAGGGTCGCCATAAGTCGGGATCAACTTGAAGGCAGTTCATTTCATTTTTTTAGTATGAAGTTAGGCTCCAGTGTGGATAAGCCCTCAAACTGAAACTATCAAATTCACACTTTCCAAAAAAGATGAGAACCGAAACACAGACGTCCTTCAAAATTTGCACTTACTTGAATTTGCAATACAGTTCACCAACCAAAGTGTGCATCAAAATGAATATAGGAGTGAAAACAGCATACAAAATGCATTATATGACAAGAAATGGCTTGCAAAAATATGTACATTAGTCAAACCTACCTACAAAAATATATTAGGAGACATTTGCACTAAAAAGTTGGGAAACTTTCGTGAGGATTTTTTTAAAAAATCGCAAACTGTTGCAAAAGTGCAGAACCGAATTTACGACTGGAGAAATGAGAAACTGAGCGAACCAAAATTGACAGATCCTTCCATCCCTACCCTGAACTTAGCCATGTACTGGCAGCCAGTGCTGAGCTTTCAGCACCAATGTTAACAGCAGTGGCTTGTGCCCATTGTGACTGCAAGGGTGGAAGGCCAAATAGCAGATGAAGCCAGAGACAAATACAGGCCAACTCATCCTGCTTTTGACCCCATCCTCTTCCCTGTAAGTAGGAAGGCGGGCAGGTGGGGGCTGGCTCAAGGCAGACTGAGGTTGATGGGGCAGCTCCTCTTTCGCCCTAATCGACCAGCCTGCTCTGCAGTGTAATATGCTGATGTGGACCTTCTCCGGCCAAAAGCATGAGCTCTTCTTGTCAATAAACGGGAACTCCACCCAAGGGTCTTTGGGTCCTACAGGAAGTTATGCAAGGTGTACCTGCAGACACACAAGCATTGGCCTCTCTGTTCTGCTCCAGACAGATCCTGCTTCCTGCTAGGAAGCCACTCAGGGTCAAAAGCTCATGATGACAAGCCAGGGCTGGGAGAGATCCTTCCTTACACTCACCATGATTATTTGCTGTTGGCTCTCTGCAATTCCCCAGCAGCCAAGTGCTCCAGATTCCAGTGTTTTTAACTGACAGGCTGCAAAACCGGGTGACAGTTGCCAGCTCCACTTGGGCGCCTACCCAAGAAGGGGCTGGCACAGATGAGAAGCAGGCAGGAAAAGGAACTCAGTTTGGGCTGCACCAGCGACAAGAGTGTTGCATGTTGGCGCACAAGAAGGCAAACAACATCACAGCACATGTGATGCATCACAAGCATGCAATAAACAGGATGCTGGACTTGATGGATGTTTTGTCAAATCCTGCAGGGGTCTTCTTAGGTTCTTTTTTTTCCCCCTTTGTAACCCTTGTGTGTACATGTACATCATGCTCAATAACAATGCAAGCGCAGTCTTGTGCAGCAACAAACTGACAGCAGGCAGGCAGCCCCAATGAACCCTAGAATCTCCACAGTGCAAGGGGAATTCACAAGATGGTGGTAGGAGATTTCAAGGTAGGGTTGGGGAGAATTTCAATTCAGTCCACATTTAAAGGCAAATCTATCTAATTTGCACTCGAAACTTTATGTGAAGCAAAACATGTACACATCCTTCAAAATGTTCATTTCTCCAAATTTTGCAGTGCAGTTCCCCAGCCGAGTAACGTGTTCAAAAATGTGTACACTAGGGCATGCATGAAAATCACATACCAAAAATTCATTGTGTTAGGGAATGTTGCTTTGCAAAAATGTGTACATTAGGCAAAGTTGTATACAAACCTGGGCATATGAGGAGAAGTGCATACTAAAATGCTGATATGTTTTCATTAGGACTTTTTAAAGCAAAAAAATTCAATCGGATGTGAAATGCGGAGAACTGAACTTAAGACAGGATAAATGGAGAGAAACCCACACAGACAGGTTCAATCATTGTGATTCAGAAGCCATGCTCCCAGGAGGAACTATCTCCCCTGAACAGATTAGGAAACCTCCAGGGCACTGTCCAGACATGGAAAGAACAGAGCTTTTTGGGGGGGGGGGAGCAGGAAAAGGTATAGAAAAGGACACAAAAATTATCAAAGACCTGTAGCAACTCCCCTACGGGATTTTTTAGTTTAGGGTTGGAAAAAGACAAGAAATATAGAGTGATGATAGAGGTGCATAAACTTCTGCATGGTGTGGAGCAAGCATATATAGAGAAAAGCTTCCCTTACTAGAAACCTAGAACCCAACGGGGCCATCCAATGAAGCTGGATGCTGGGAGGTTCAGGGCAGACAAAAGGAAGGATTTCTTCACATCGCACATAGCTGGAATTTGCTATTGCAAGACAAAGTGAAAATGGCCACCAACAGCTTTAGAAGGGGATTAAACAGATTCGAGGACGGGGGGAAATGCTTTCAGTGGCTACTGGTCACGATGGCTTTATTACCTCCAGGTTCAGAGAAGTAGAATGCCTCTGAGTACCATCTGCTGGAAATCAGGAGCAGACGGCACTCATGTCCTGCTTGTGGGCTTCCCATAGGCATCTCAGAGGCCACTGTATGAATATGATGCTCTTGGTCTGGTCCAAAAGGGCCCATCTTATGTTCTTATAAGGATGCCTTATTTATTTATTTATTTATTTATTTTGTATACTACTTCATTCTTTAAAAGAAGTCTCTAAGCAGTTTACAGTATTATCAAAAATCACAAATACAGTAAAAAAAACAAAATTGCACATTTCAAACAATTCAAAGCATTTTAAAAGATCATCTTAAACATCAGTATAAACTAAAACAACTAACATGGTAATCACAGTAACTACTTATATGCATATGCACTTCTTGTTATGTGCCTTCAAGTCGACTACGACTTATGGCGACCCTATGAATCAGCGACCTCCAAGAGCATCTGTCCTAAACCACCCTGTTCAGTTCTTGTAAGTCAGGTCTGTGGCTTCCTTTATGGAATCAATCCATCTCTTGTTTGGTCTTCCTCTTTTTCTACTCCCTGCTGTTCTTCCCAGCATTGTTGTCTTTTCTAATGAATCATGTCTTCTCATTATATGTCAACAGTATGGTAACCTCAGTTTCATCATTTTAGCTTCCAGTGATAGTTCTGGTTTAATTTGTTCTGACATCCAATTATTTGTCTTTTTTGAGGTCCATGGTATCCACAAAGCTCTCCTCCAACACCACATTTCAAATGAGTTGATTTTTCTCTTATCCACTTTTCTCACTGCCCAACTTTCACATCCATACATAGAGATCGGGAATACCATGGTCTGAATGATCCTGACTTTAGTGTTCAGTGATACATCTTTGCATTTGAGGACCTTTTCTAGTTCTAGCTGTCCTCCCCAGTCCTGGCCTTCTTTTAATTTCTTGACTATTTTCTCCATTTTGACTAATGACTGTGCCAAGGTATTGACAAGTTCAATGTCCTCACTGTCAACTTCAAAGTTACATAAATCTTCTGCTGTCATTACTTTAGCCTTCTTGATGTTCAGCTGTAGTCCTGCTTTTGTGCTTTCCTTTTTAACTTTCATTAGCATTCGTTTCAAAACATTACTGTTTTCTTCTAGTAGTATGGTATTGTCTGTATATCTTAAATTATTCATATTTCTCCCTCCAATTTTCACACCTCCTTCATCTTGGTTCAATCCCGCTTTCCATATATGTTCTGTATATAGATTCAACAAATAGGGTGATAAAATACACCCCCGTTTCACACCCTTTCCGATGGGGAACCAGTCAGTTTCTCCATATTCTGTCCTTACAGTAGCCTCGTGTCCAGAGTATCGGTTGCGCACCAGGACAATCAGATGCTGTGGCACCCCCATTTCTTTTAAAGCATTCCATAGTTTTTCATGATCTACACAGTCAAAGGCTTTGCTGTAATCTATAAAGCACAGGGTGATTTTCTTATGAAATTCCTTGGTCCGTTCCATTACTCAATGTATGTTTGCGATATGATCCCTGGTACCTTTTCCCTTTCTAAATCCAGTTGGACACCTGGCATTTTTTGCTCCATATATGGTAAGAGCCTTTGTGCATATGCACTTATTTTTTATTAATAAAGTATCTCATTTTTACTTAGTGCATGTTCCTTGGAAACAGTGTGGCTCTGAATCCTGTACCTTGCCCATGCAGATACCAGCTGCTGAACTGGGTTTGGTTTGAGACTCCAGAGTAGTGAGTGTAAGGTTTGCTTCTTGCTCTTTGGAATCTCTGCCAGTCTATTGACACTTTGAGTTTCCCCTTGACTCAGGGTGGAAATTAATTAAGGAGTGGTGGCGGCCTACTGGTTCCTTTTCAAGGTTGATTTGGCTTAGTCAGTCTTGGCAAGGGGGAAGCACTGGAGGTGCTTGCTGGGATACTTGGGTTTGGGGTGAATCTGAGTTGTCCTGGGGAACCATTAGGTCAGTTCAACCTTTACATGACCTTGTACCAGTAAGACTATCTATCCGTCTATTTATTTAAGTTAAAGCATTGTCTGTGTTCTAACTGGTTCACCAATATCTCTGGCAGAGGGTGTTTTCCTATGTGGAGATAAGAATGTAAGAAGAGCCCAGCTGGATCAGGCCAATGGCCTATCTAGTCCAGCATCCTGTTCTCACAGTGGCCCACCAGATGCCCATTATGGGAAGCCCACAAGAAGGATCTGAGAGCAACAGCAGTTCTCCCCACTTGCGATTCCCACCAACTATAAAGCCTTATACGGCGCGGGTCCGCAATACCTTGTGGAACGCCTCTCTCGCTATGAACCTACCCGTTCACTTTGTTCTGCATCTAAGGCCCTCCTCCGGGTACCAACCCATCATGAAGCCCGGAGGGTGGTTACTAGATCTAGGGCCTTTTCTGTGGTGGCCCCGAGCTGTGGAATAGCCTCTCCGAAGAGGTACGCCTGGCGCCTACATTACTATCTTTTCGGCGCCAGGTAAAGACCTTTTTATGCTCCCAGGCATTTTAACTATTTCAATTTTTAATTTTCAATCTTTTTAAATGTATTTTGTTTTTAGTTTGTGATCTTTTTTTTTTCTATTTGTGTCTTGTATATGTTTTCGCTTTTACCATTATGATGTACTGTATTTTACCCTTGTTTGTTCACCGCCCTGAGAGCTATTTTGCTATGGGCGGTATATAAATTGAACGAAATAAATAAATAAATAATAAATAAACTAGTATTCAGAGGCATAAAATGCATCTGACAGCGGAGGGAGACCACAGCCATCGTGGCTAGCTGTCCTGTTCTCACCAAGCTCCTACAGGAGGCAAGAGATGTCCCAGCAATAGCGCAGTGAAGGCAACAGTCCAAAGGGCCAGTCCAAAGTCAGAATCCAAACAAGGTCCACAACAAGACAGAGCTCCAGCAACAAGAAAGGTCAGAGCAGTCCAAGGTTAAGATCTAAGCAGAACATGGGCATGCTTAGCAGCCAGAAAATGTTGAGTGCCGGTTGGCGTGGAATGCCCTCTCCTGCACTGGCTGGGACTTGTAGTTCAAAACATCTAGAGGGCATCAGGTCGTGGAAGACTGCCCTACAGAAAGGAGGGGCAAAGCTGTCTGTTTTAGTTTCTCTTTCCCATTTTTCCAATCTTCAGTTCAGTTCTCCATATTTCCACGTCAGTCTGAGATTTTATTTTACTTTTTAAAAGGGTTGTATCCCATGCTAGTCCTGTTTAGAGCAGGCTCATTGAAACCCATGGACATGGCTAACCTAAGTCCAGTAATTTCAATGGATCTACTCTGAGCAGAACTTAGCTGGCTGCAACCCAAGAGAATGCATCAGCATTTTAATGGGAATCTCTCCCAATACACAATTTTGTATGCAATTTTGCCTAATACGTGCGTGTTCCTTAATATAATGCATTCTCATATGCTATTTCCATTAGTATGTGCATTTTTATACACACCTTACCCCAGTGTATGCATTTCTGTACAATCCCTTGGCTGGAGAACTGTATTGCAAAATTCAGAGAAGTGTGAGTTTCAAAGGCTGGCTGTATTTCAGTTTGCATATTGCTTTGGAAAGTGCGAATTACATAGCCTTGCCTTTCATATGTGCACTGAATCAAATTCCCCCCCACCCCCATCCCTACCTGGCTGAAATCCTAAGAAGGATTCATGGCTGCAACATTATTCTTCCCGCTTGTTCTTCCTATTTTCTCAGCGCCTAGAGCCAAGCCTCCTCTCCCAGGCGATCTTTTCTAGGCTGGGAGGAGAAATCCAGCATACCTCAGGCCTATCAAATATTCAGGCAGGAACAGATGGAAGGGGACGGCATGGTCTGCTCCACAAGCAACACCCCCCTTTGGTCCATTCTCTGTAGCTATGTCCATACATTACAAGCAAGGGGAAGCAAAGCAACTGCATCAGCAATGACAGAGATCAGGGAGCATCAACTGTCCTATCTATCCATTAAATTTATATCCGGCCCTTTGACTTGAAGGGTGCCCAAAGTGGAGGACACAGCAAAGATGCCTGCCTGATATCAAGAGGCAGGGAGTTCCAAAGAGTAGGTGATGCCACACTACTTGCAACTGTGAAACAAATATTATATGTCACCTCTAACAGGACCAGTTCTGCAGATCAAAACGGTCAAGTAGGCACTTATGGATCAAGGTGATCCCACAGGTTAACTAGTCCCGAGCTGTTAAGGGCTTTATATACCAATAGAAACACCTTGAACTTGTCCCGGAAACAAATCAGCAACCAGTGCAGAGTTGTTATATGCCAACAAAGTCTCACTCCTGTCAGCAACAGTGCTGCAGCTTTCTGCACTAACTGCTGTTTCCATGTCAAGTGCAAGGGAAGCCCCACACAGAATGCATTGCCGTAATCCAGTCTTGAAGTCATCAATGCCTGAACAACTACAGTCAAGCATCTCCCGGTCCAGAAATGGTCATAGTTGTCTTCCCAGGCCAGCTGATAAAAGGCACTTCTAGCCACTGAGACTACCTAGGCCTCCAGTTGACAGAGATGGATCCAGAAGTACCCCCAGACTGCATACCCGTTCTTTTGGGGGATGCACCCCATCCGTTAATTAGGCCTGTGAGGCCATTTTCCCTAAACTACCACCCAACCACCCAACACCTGACATCATATGTGACATCAGGTGCCAAGGCAGGTAAAAAAGTGGCTGAGATCAGCTATACTATGGAGCTCCCCATTGGAAGCTCCCTAGTGTAGCCAACTGAAGATGCTCTCAGAGGTGGCACCAGTTCCGCCACTTACCTGCTTGCTATCCAGAGCAGGTCTTAACACTAAGCCATTCGGCCATAACTTTGGCACCTGAGGCAGGACTTTGCCACCATTGGAACAGACAGATTTCACAAAGATAACTTAGGGTGGCCACCTGCGGCCCCCGATCCTATAGTTTTAAACTAGGAATGGGGAACCTCAGGACCAGGAGCCAAATGTGTCCCTCCTGGCCCTTCTCTCTGGCTCTTGAGACTCTCTCCAGGCCACACCCCTCATGCTCGTTGAGTGGTTTTTTCTCTCCATGACTGGACTGCAAACTCTGATCATGTCTCTTGCTTGTCTGCACGGAGGACGGAGAGGGATGTGCATGAGTATGTTTAAAACTACTTTACAAAGGAAAGGTTTGCATTAGGTGCTCCGCCCACTTTTCTTCTGGCCCCACCCACCAGTGGCAGGTAGCCCTCAGAAGGTTGCCCAGAAGGGAATGTGGCCCTCAGGCTCAAAAAGGTTTAAAAAGCACTCTGATGCACAGAAATGAAGCTGCTAAAGCTCTCCCTTCCTACAAGGCGCAATTATGAGGAAAAGCTTTGGTTGCTCCATTTCTGAGTGCGGGGATATTAACGCAACATGGTCAAGGGGAAGTAGCTATATTACCTGGCCTTTATGCAAGGATCCAGGGCTTCAGCAAATTTCACTCCCCCCCCTTGCAGGGGTAACTGATGCCTGTCAAGTGATGCAGCTTGAAAAGACATGCCTGCCTGGGTTGCCTCCAGAACTGAACAAATATCAGGTGCTCCAGCCTGAGAGTGGCCAAGTAACTTGACTCACTGAAGGCCAGGAGTATGGTGGCATTAAGAGAGGACCTGGGGACCTCCCACACTGACAACTAACCTCATGCAATGTGGATTTCTGCAGTGCACACTAGGTGGCGTTACCCTTGAGATTGGTCCAGAGGCTGCAGCTGGAACATGGTAGCTAGGTTGCATGTGGAGGCAAACTACGGCCAGCATATAATGACTTGCTTGCAGGATTTGCAATCTGCTACCAGGCCAAATTCAAGGTTTTGGTGCTAACATATAAGGTCCTATACAGCTCAGCACCAGGTTTTTTGAGAGACACCTTGTCGCTTATGTACCCAGTAGTTCATTGCAGAGCTTGGAAAATTTACTTTTTTTGAACTACAACTCCCATCAGCCCAATCCAGTGGCCATGCTGGCTGGGGCTGATGGGAGTTGTAGTTCAAAAAAGTAACTTTTCCAAGCTCTGGTTCATTGTGATCTATGGGAGATCCAAAGAGATCAGGAGCCAGCTGCACAGTAACGTGGAGCAGGTCTGTCAGCTTGGTTGCCCACGTTTTGTGGAACAGCATCTCTGTTAAGAAACAACAGGCTATTGGCACTCTCCCCAAAAAACTGCATACATTTTTGTTCCAATGGGCTTTCCCAGCTAGATCAGTAAGTCTCTGCTCGGGATGGGTGAGAAATTCAATTCAGTTCACATTTAAAGCCAAATGTATAAAATTTGCACTTTCTGAAACGATACAAGAACCAAAATGCAGCCATCCTGAGAAATTTGCACTCATCTGAATTTTGTAATGCAGTTCTCTAGCCAAGCAGTGTTTACAAAAATGCATATATTCACGGACGAATATATTGGTGAAGATAACATGCAAAACTGTGTTACATTAGGATGAATTGCTTGCAAAAAATGTGCACCTGTAGTCATAATTACACACAAAATGTGTTCATTAGGAGAAATTTGCACTAAAATGCTGGGGAATTTTCATGAGGGTTTTTTTTTTAAAAAAAGAACTTTGCACATGGCTGCAGAAATGTAGAGAACTGAATGGAAGACTAGAAAAATGAGGATCGGAGAGAACCGAAGTTGACCGATAATTCCATCCCTAGCCTCTGGCATGGATGTCAGATAATTGCTTTGTTTTAAACAGAGCTTGGACAAATTTCTTTTTCGAACTACAACTCCCATCAGCCCCAGCCAGCATGGCCATTGGATTGGGCTGATGGGAATTGTAGTTCAAAAAAGTAACTTTTCCAAGCTCTGGTTTTAAATACATCTGCCGTGTATTGTGTGTTAAATTGATTTTTTTGCTGCTTTGATTGTACCTTGCCTTGAGACAACTGTAGAGGATGACTATGAAAACAACAGGAACCTGCCCAAGACTGAGGAAGGAATGGCAGCATTCATATCAGACAATGGCATCAAATTGGCCCTTGAGTATTACCTCACTTTCTAGACCAGGAGGATTATGGGCCATTGTATGGCTGCCCCACCTGTGACCACATGTCCTTCCTTCCGGTTGTCCCTTGAGTGTTCCCTGACATCCTCACCCAGGAGCATGGACTGCATCTATGGATGCCCTTGCTGGAGCTCCCTGATTATTCCCTCCTCTGACCAGCAGCCCTGTTGATATAAGGAGCATTCCCTGGGGCTGACACCTAACACTGCCCCTTGTAGGTCTTTTATTTTGTTCCCCTTTGCCTCTCCCTTGGTCACCCTGATATCCAGTGATGGGTGATAGATGCTTAATCCCACTGCATCAACCCTAAGAAGAAAAAAAATCTGTATGAATAGAAAAACACTACAGGAAGGCTTGCAACCCAATTCCTGGTAGAGATACAGATTTTTATGATGTAGCTTGCTCTGCTCTGATTCTTCAGAGCCAGCAACAGAGTGGGAAACAGCTGTGCCTTACAGCTAAGGCAGGCAAGCTGACCTAAATCTCCACCGAATGAGCCCAAGCTGGCCCAGCATCATAGGAGAGAGAGAGATGCTCTCCAAAAACTCCAACCAGCCCACAATAATTTTAAGAACATCAGAGCAGCCCTCCTTTAATAGGCCAGTGGCCCAATTAGCCCAGCATCCTGTTCTCACAGTGGCTGGCCAGATGCCCATGGGAAACCCACAGGCAGGACCTGAGTGCAAGGACACTCTCTCCTCCTCCAGTTTCCAGCCCCTGGTATTCAGAAGCATGAGGTTTCTGACAGTGGAGGTAGAACATAGCCATTGTGGCAAATAGCCACTGGTAGCCACTCCATGAATTTGTGTAATCCTCTTTCAAAGCCATCAAAGTTAGAGACCAGCATCACCTCACGTGTGAGAGAACACCACTGTTTAGCTGTGCACATAGTTTTATTCCATCTGGACAAGCCCAGTAGGCTCTCTGACACTGGAGGCATTCAAGAGGCAGCTGGACAGCCATCTGTCAGGAATGCTTTGATTTGGATTCCTGCGTTGAACAGGGGGTTGGACTCGATGGCCTTGTAGGCCCCTTCCAGCTCTACTATTCTATGATTCTATTATCAGTATGGAGTTGCAGGCAGCTAGGGCATATAAAACAAAACAGAGGAGCCTTGCAATGAACGGGGCCCACAGAACGTTTTGAGTAAGTTCCCCACCAGAGGGGCGCTCTGAGTACAAGAGACCACCTGAAGGTCCGAGGACTCCTGGGACCAGAGGGAGGGACAGAGCTGAAGTAGAAAAAGAGGAAGACCAAATATGAGATGGACTAATTCCATGAAGGAAGCCATAGACCTGAACTTACAAGATCTGAACAGCGTGGTTTACCACAGATGCTATTGGAGGCCGCTGATTCATTGGGTCGCCAGAAGCCATAATCGAGTTGAAGGCATATAACAACAACAAAGCATTAATAGGCACACTAGGGATGGGATGAGTTGGCTGGTGCTGGTCCAAAAGCATTCCATCAACCTAACAGGCCAGCATTGATTAGAGTTCGTTCTTTATTCTCTACCCATTGCTTTTACCAATCCATTTTTCCCCTCACAAAAAAACATTGATGTTAATAATAATTTTAAAGGAAATATCAATATTTTGATTCTAAATTAAAGGGAATATCAATAAAATTTATGTCCTTAATATCGATATTTTAGAGGCAGATTTTTTTTAAAAAAATCCATTTTTGAAGATAGCCATGGAAAATCCCTACATAAAAATCCAGTCTGCAACAATGGGGAATAAGCAGATTAATGGAAAATTCAGTATCAGTTCTGAATTGGGCAGAATTCTAGCACATCCTAATGCGCCCTTTATCCTAGCATCTGCATTCCTGTACACATTCCTCGGTTGGAGAACTGCAAAATTTGAAGAAGTGTGAATTTTGAAGGATGGCTGGGATACAGGTCATGTACTGTTTCAGATTGTGCAAGTTAGGTAGGTTTAAATGTGAACTGAAACAAATCTCTCCTCCATCCCTAGTAAGAACAGAAGGCTCTTCTATTCCCAGACACTGAAGGTTCCCTCCTTGCTCAGTTCAAGGGAGACACTGTGACAAAGGAACAGGCAAAGAGAGAAACACCCACACACCCACACCATAAACATATTTAAAGGGTGTAGATTAGTGATAGAGCACATGCTTTGAATTCAAAGGTTCCAGGTCCAATCCCCAGCTCTTCCAAACAGGACTGGGGCAGATCCGTCTGAAATCCTTGAGCAGGGGTAGAGGAGCTTTTTCAGCCAGACGACCACATTTCCTTCTGGACAGCCTTCTGAGTGGGCGTGGCCGGAGGCAAAAGTGGGCACAATGTTACCATTGTACATTAGTCTAGTTTCTATTAGTGATGGAAGGATCTGTCAAGTTCTCTCAGTTTTTAATTGTCTCAATCTTACATTTGGTTGTCCACATTTCTGCAACAATTTGCAATTAAAACAAAAATCCTCATGAAAACTTTCCAGCATTTTAGTGCATATTTCTCCTAGTTAACACATTTTTGTAGATAGTTTTGACTGATGTACCCATTTTTGCAAGCCAAATCTTGTCATAGAATGCATATATTCGTTTTTATGCACTTTCCTCTAACCTGTGCATTTCTGTAAACGTTGTTTCGTTGGAGAACTGCATTGCAAAATCCAAATAAGTGTGAATTTTGAAGGATAGAAGTGTTTCGTACCTCATACAAATTGATAGATTCAGCTTGAAATGCAAACCAAATCAAAATTCTCACCCATCCTTCGTTGCTACACAAAAACTCTCTCACACACACACACTTCCCCATCCAGGAAAGCAAACATCACTAACAGTCTTCAGGGATATATTCCCGTCAGGCAAAAACACTCAAGAAGGGCATGAAGCAAGTTTGGTGAGGGGCACGACCTGGGAAGAGGGGGTGTGGTCTGTGGAGAGTCACAAGGGCCTGAAGGGCCACATTGGTCCCCCGGGCCTGAGATTCCCCATCATTATTCTAGAAAGACACTGCCAATCAGTGTGGATCAGCCTTCCCCAACCTGGTGCCCTCCCAACGTTTTGAACTACTCTTGGGTTTCTCATCTTGTGAGACCTTTGCCTTGCAAACTCTGCATCCTGCATCCAAGTGACCTTCACCAGGGGTTCTTGTGCAACCGTTTTCCATAACATGGTTCGCGTCACTCCAACTTCTCTTCACAGGTTTCACAAGGGACATCAGTAGAGCATTAGCCCGAAGAGAGTTCCCACACAAATGGGAATAAAGGCATCCAGCCAAAGCATGTGGGGAATAAAACCACAAGGAAATATAGCATGAGGTAAGATGGAATAGCCGCAACAGAAACGTAAATACATCCTGCAGCTTCTCCCCAAATCTGTATCCAATCAGAAAAGCTGACACACACACACACAGAGGCTACTGGACACAACACAGTTCCTATCAGGCCCTTTCTGCACTATACATTAAAAGCAGTATCATAGCACTTTGAACCACCAAGTCTTTCCACAAAGAATCCTGGGAACTGTAGTTTGCTAAGGATGCTGAGAGTTGTTGGAAGTCCTCTATTCCCTTCACAGAGCTACACTTCCCAGAGTTCCCTGGGAAGAGGGATTGATTGTTAAACCACTCTTTCCCCTTTGTGCATACAGCTGAAGGGGGAAGTTGGAAAAGTGACACTCTTTTCCATTTCCTTTTTTCAGCTCTATGTACTTTTCAAGGCTCAGTTTAATTCTACTGTCTTTTACCCAGATTCTCTGGAAAAGCTGGGGGGGCGTGATGCAAGGGAGCAAGGAGAGAAGTGACCAGAGAGAGTGGCAACCATGCTGCTCACTCAAAATTCAAAGTGTGTCCTTGGGCCTAAGAATGTTGGCAATCCCTGGTCAAAACTAAGAATCAAGAAGGGCTTGCTTTCATCTGCCCTAAATCTACTGCTCATTCAGCTCATCAGGTGCCTGCGTTATTGTATTATGGGAGAAAGAGAGAGAGAGAGAATATACGGTATCTCTACTTCCTTCATACCATGTACGAGTTTGACACCTCCCCCTTTGTCATCTTTGAAAGCCTTTTGATGTATTGCAAATTTAAACATCATCTGCCTCATAATCGTGAAACTGGGCAATGTAGAAATCTTAAATAACAAAACACACATACATACCAAAGTGTCATCTAATTTCCTGAGTTTTAGCATAACGTGGCTTGCACTGAATCCCTGAATACCCATGCTTCATGGTACAAGCAGAGGGTCATATATAATGAACAGAACTTAACATTAAAACAACTTTTAACCCATTTTGGGGGAAATGTTTAGCAGTATGGGCTTGGGAGTTAGGCAGATGTGCAAAAAGTTTGCATGAATCTCGAAAAGAGAACTGAAGCAGGATCTCTCTGAAGGGCTCGAAACTGAAGCAGAGATTCCAAAGGAGCTTAGGGTGACATGCATGGGTCTCCCTTGCTTCCCATTTTAGCCTCACAACAACCCTTTGAGGTAGGTTAGTCTGAGAGGAAGTAACTGACCCAAGGTCACCTAGTGAGCTTCATGGAGTCATACAAGAGTTGAAAGAGGCCGATAAGGCCATTGAGTCCAACCTCCTGCTCAATGCAGGAATTCAACTTAAACCATCCCCAACAGGCAGCTGTCCAGCTGTCTCCTGAATGCCTCCAGTGTGGGAGAGCCCACCACCTACCTAGGTCATTGCTTCCATTGCTGTACCACTCCTACAGCTAGGAAGGTTTTCCTGATGTTCAGCTGAAATGTGGCTTCCTGAAACTTGAGCCCATTATTCTGTGTCCTGAACTCTGGCACGATTGAGAAGAGATCTGGCCCTCCTCTGTGTGGCAACCTTTCAAGTCTTGAAGAGGGCCATCATGTGTCTTCTCTTCTCCAGGCTAAACATGCCCAGTTCTTTCAGTCTCTCCTCATAGGGCTTTGTTTCTAGTCCCCTGAACATCCTTGTTGCCCGCCTCTGAACCTGTTCCAGTTTCAGATGATGATGGTGTTGATGATGATTTCGCACCTGCTCTTCGCCATAAGGTCAAAATATAATGGGTTGTAGCCAATGTCAGTCTTGCTCAGGAAATTAATAGACATAACAGGCCAATTAATTTCAGTGGGTCCACTCTGGGTAGAACTAAAGCTGGCTATACAGCCCAGTACTAAAATCAGTGAAAGCCATCTACAATCAGAAGAACGGGATGAGTCCTTCTAATAGTGCTTTTTTGGGGGGGGGGGGTAAAAAATGAGATGCCAGTCATCATACCTGGAGAAAAGAGCTCTGAGTGTCAGCACAAAGGCCACCATCTCCCCCATGCTTCTGAGGGTGGCAGAACTACCAAGAGAGCCCCCTTGGTAGCCCAACAACCCAGCATGATGGCAATGCCCCTCAACTATCTGCAGCATGCGGATCTTATAAGATAAACCACTTCTGAACATGGGGTTCCATGGCTATCAGCTGCTGATAGACTTATTCTCCATCCCACACTCCGACCCCCACCAAGGTTGGAACCTTATTCCAAGCACCCTGGAATCAGTAATTTCTTAGGCACCTGAGAATCTTGAAGTCCATGGGTGGGCCAGTGAACACACAGTCTCTCCCCCCACTAAACAGAGCACTTGATCTGGCTGTCTCCCTTGGAAAAAGACACCAGCAGCTCCTCACACAGCATCCCCCACACAGACAAAGCAACCACCGAGAGATGACTGCTGAGGAGCCTGTCATCACACAGAGCCCTCCTTCTTGATCACCCCAGAGTGCAGGACCCGGAATAATGGACTCAAGTTAGAGGGAACCAGATTTCAGCTGACCATCAGGAAAAACTTCCTAACTGTTAGAGCGGTACGATAACGGAGTCAATGAGCTAGGGAGGTGGTGGGCTCTCCAACACTGGAGGCTTTCAAGAGGCAGCTGGACAGCCACCTGTAGGGGATGCTATAATTTGGAATCCTGCATTGAGCAGGGGGTTAGACTCAATGGCCTCATAGGCCCCTTCCAACTCTATTGTTTTGATTCTATGATTCCACAACCCCATCCCAACAAAAGCTATCAAAGGAAGCTCCAACCTTGGGCAGAACCTCCCCACCCCCAGCCCCCAAAAGAAACAAGATTCCTGGATTGCTTAATGGACTCTTTATAGAGTCTTTTACAGGGAGGGTGGGTAACACAATCCCAGCCCCGACATTTCTTTTTGACTGTTCTGCAAGGTTTCAGCCATGATTCAATTGCTGGCAAAGGCCCATGACCCATTAAAAAAGCAGAGCCCTGCACTGCAGAGATGAGCACAAGGGTGGAGCAGTGAACTCAGTCGAAGGCCATGTAACCAGGCTGATCTGCGGGACGGGCAGACCCAGCTCGAAAACTCCATTGTTTGCATGACGGCTGGGGGGGCACGGGGAAGCCCAAACTTTCTCTCTCTCTCTCTCTGTCTCTGTCAGAGAACTGATACCTGTTGCACATGTTGGGGTACACTAGGGGACAGCAGCTTCTTAAATGGGGCACAGAGAATTAGGCAAGGGGGAAGGATGCTGGTACCAGGGTCAAGGGAAATGCTACAATGTTTGGGGCTTCTTTCATAGGAACTTCAGGAGCCACCTGAAGTCCCGCTAGCTGACTGGCAGGGGCTCTCCAGGATTTCAGGCAGGGATTTCCCCCCCCCACTCTACCTGGAGATGCCATTGGGGATTGCACCTGGGACCTGAGCTACGGCCCTGCCTTCCCCCCTTTGCTTCGCCCACTTTTGCCTCTGGCCCTGTTCCGTGGGCAGAGGGAGTGATTGCTAAACCGCTCTGGGAACTGTAGTGGTCAGAGCACCTGCTTTGCATGCAGAAGGTCCCGGTTTCAATCTCCTACATCTCACGGTAGGGCTGGGAAAGGCTCTTGACTGAAACCCTGGAGAACTGCTGCCAGTCAGTGTCTGCAATGCTGAGCCTAGGTGGACTACTGCTGTGACATGGATCGTGGCAGCTTCATGGGTTCATTAGGAGCATCCATAGCTGAGTGGAAAGGCACATGCAAGACATGCAGAAGGTCCAAGTTGAATCCCTGACACAGGAAGCTGCCTTACACTGAGTCACAGCCTTGGTTGATCTAACTCAGTATTGTCTACACTGACTGGCAGCAGCTCTCCAGGGTTTCAGATGGGAGCAACTCCCAGGCCTATTTGGAGATGTTGGGGATTGAACCTGGGACCTTCTGCATGCAAAGCAGATGCTCTGCCTCTGGGAACATCTCCAGGTAGGCTGAGAATGGCCCCTTGCCTGCCTGCGATGATCAAGACATAATCTGCTGAGCTGTATTTATACGATTGAACTTCAAAGGGCAAATCACATGCTTCACTGTCACCAGGTGTTTTTTTAAGCCATTCTTATAACTGTGAGAGCCAGTGTGGCGTAGCAGTTAGAGTGTTGGACTACAACCTGCGAGACCAGGGATCGAATCCCCACACAGCCATGAAGCTCACTGGGTGACCTTGCGTGACCTCTCAGCCTCAGAAGCAGGCAATGGTGAAACCACCTCTGAATACCGTTTACCATGAAAACACTATTCGTAGGGTCGCCATAACCAGAGCTTGGAAAAGTTACTTTTTAAAAAACTACAACTCCCATCAGCCCCAGCCAGCATGGCCACTGGATTGGGCTGATGGGAGTTGTAGTTCAAAAAAGTAACTTTTCCAAGCTCTGGCCATAAGTCGGAATCAACTTGAAGGCAGTCCATTTCTGTTTTCTTATAACTGTAGACTTTAGACACGTCTGCTTATAGTAAGTGCAGTTTTTAAACTAGAGAGAGAGAGAGAGAGAGACTGGGTATATATATATATTTTAAATTAAACATCCAATCTAAGCAAATCTTTTCCATAATTATTGCTTCAAGCCTCGAAAGTGCTTTTTTTGCCCTGAATTAAGGGTTGTTGGCATCCTCATTTGCCTGTGCACTTGAAGGACAATATAAGTAATCAGTTATTTAATAAATCAATAAAATTGTTGTTATTATTATTATTATTATTATTATTACAGGACACACAACATGAGAAAACAGCTTCACGTGGCTCTCCCGCACTTTTTATATGGCCCTCAGAATCTTCCAGCCAGCTACATCCCCTCACCCCAGGCCACACCCCCTTCCCAGGCCACACCCCTCACCAGCCTTGCTTTGCTTTGCACCCTCCTTGAGTGTCTTTGCCTGCCTCGAAGGTGTCCTCGAACTCTGATCCTGCCTCTTCCTTGCCTGGATGGAGTACAGAGAGGGGGGCATGTGCGAGTGTGTGTACAAGCTATCCTACTATAAAAGGAAAAAATCATATTCATTGCTCTGACCACTTTTGCCATTGGCCCCACGTACCACTTCCATGTGGCCCTCAGCCGGTTGTCCAGAAGGGACTTTGGCTGGGAAAAAAAAATCCCCACCCTTCTGCCAAAAGGGCACCTCTTGCAGATGCCATTTCAGCCTTTTCTCAAAATCTGTCAAGGAAGGAAATCACCCAGGCTGCTTGGATGATCTGATAGCTCAGAACGTTCTGCCACAGCTTAGCCCAGACCTGTCTCCCTTGTCTTATCCTCACTGGGTAAAAAAACAATAATTCTCCCTTTTTTCTGACATGCTTTCAATCATTTGGGGAGAAAAAGTCAATATGCCTTGTTTTCTCTGGATTCAACAGCCCCAGATCTGTCTGTTTTCACTTACAAAAATCTTCTGGGATCTTTTGTCACTGTTGGAAAGGTAATCTGATAGGATGCCGGCAAATGTCACTGAGGACCATGGCTGCTGAACAGACTTTTAACTGGCAGTAAACAAGGGTTGAGCAAAAATGACTCGCAGGTTGCAGTCCTGAACATAAGAACACTGAAGCCCCATCTGCACTATACCTTTAAAGCAGTATCATACCTTTTTAAACAGTCATGGCTCTCCCCCAAAGAATCCTGGGTGCTGAGAGTTGTTAGAAGAACCCGCAATTGCCCTCACAGAACTACAATTCCCAGAATTCCCTGGGAAGAGGGTCCAATTGATTGTTAAACCACTCTGGGAATCCTAGGTCTGCATGGGGAATAGGGATCTCCTAACACGCTGTTCTTTCAACCTTGGGCCCCCAGATGAACTATAATTCCCACCAACCCCAACCAGCTTAGCCAATGGCAGTTGTAGTCCAGCATCTGGGGACCCCAGGGTTGAAGAACAGGTCTTAACAACTCTCAGCACCGTTAGCAAACTACAGTTCCCAGGATTCTTTGGGTGGAGCCAGGACTGTTTAAAGTGGTATAGTGCCGATGGGGCCTTCCTTCAGCAAGCATGCGATAGGACGTTGCTCTTTGAAACATTTTCTTCCAGTGAAAATAGGAGAAGAGAAGTTTCATGAAACTGCCCCCTCCCCAAAAAAATCCCTCACCATTTTGCTTAATTACTCATCCCATGGATTCTGGGAACACCTTCCTTCCCTTTCCATTTATACTGTAGATCCTCCTTCCTTCCCCACCCGCCATGGGCCTACTTTAACAGATTGGTGGGGCTGCCCACCTGTCAATCACCTGAGGTGAGGCGCGTATATTACGGGAAGGACCATAGCTCAGTGACAGAGCGTCTGCCTTACAAGCAGAAGGTCCCAGATTCATTCCTTGGTGTCTCCAGGTAGGGCTCAGAAGAGTTTCTGCCTGAAACCCCGGAGAGCCACAGCCTGTCAGAGGAGATGCTACTGAACTTGTTGGATGAGCAGTCCGACTCAGCGTAAGGGAAGGGTCATAGCCTAGTAATAGAGCATCTTCCTTGAATACAGAAGGTCTCAGGTCAGTCCTTGCCATTTCCAGGTAGGGCTGGGAGATACCCATGCCTGAAACCCTGGAAAGCGGCTGCCAGTCAGTGTGGACAATACAGAGCTAGATCAGCAAGGATCTGAGTCACTAAAAAGGCAGTTTCCTATGCTCCTATATTAGGAGAAATGTATACAAAACACTGGTGATTTTTGATGAGAGCATTTTTTTAAAAAATTGCAAACTGATGCAAATATTTGGAAAAATGAGTATTGGAAAAATGAGTAACCGAGAGAGACCAAGATGAACAAATTCCATCCCTAGCTGGGGATCCTCCTTCCTTATCCTTGCTCCTTTCTTGAGGAATGGACCTTGGATAGACCTGAACCTATGATGTTCCATACAAGCAAATAATGTGCTCTGCTGCTGGGCTGTGGTCCATCCTGTTGTGAGTTCATCACTTCAGACTTCTCAGAGCTCAGGGTCAATTTGTTAACCTTCATTCAGTCCGTAAGATGGGTCAGGCACTAGCTCAAGAAACCCATTGTCGAAGCAAAGCAGATGTACACTCATACATCTTCACACTGGTACAAACTGCCCACATTTGAGTTTCAATATAAATCCCACTTTTCTCTTCTCTTCCCCCCACACATCCAGGGGTGTAGTTGTCCAGGGTCTCAGGAGGTCTTAGACCCCTTCCTTTTTAGGGTCCCAGCTCCAGCATCCTATGAGCCAATCAGCATTAAAAAGGGGAGAATATTAGTCACTGAGAAGAGCCTTCTAACATGTTTCTTTGTCCTTTCCTGCTGATTATAGCCAATCAGAGTGAGAGGAGGTGAGTCAGCCACTGAGAAGGCTCTTCTCAATAGCTAAAACACTCCTCTTTCATGCTCATTGGCTCCTAGGAACATCTGATGTGGTGAGCGAAGGCATTAACAAGGATCTCATTCTCAACCCAGCAGCAGAAAAAGGAGAGGGTGGGGAGAGAGCGTAGCTGCAACTATCATGAAGGTACCCTGCACTTCTGAATTTGCCATTACATACACTACTGCCTATACTCAATATTTTAACTTCCATCCAGCCTGCAGAAAAGTACTGCAGAACTCAACAACGTGCTCGCTACCTTGGGATGTTTTAATTCAAAGATGCGGTATCCTCAGGTCTATGGACCAAATGCATTACTCCAGGCCTCTCTGTCTGACTCTCAGTGCCTTCTCCAGGCCGTACCCCTTGTTCCCAAGCCACATCCCTTCCTGCCCCTGCTTTCCACCCTCATTGAATATATTTTTGCCAGGCTGGACTGTGTCCTTGAATTCTGGCAATGATTCTTGGTTGCCTGGATGGAGGGGTTGAGAAGGCTATGTGAGTGTGAAAAGAAACTAGGCTACTGTAAAAATGCAAAATGTGTGTTTATTGCTCTGCTAATTTCCCCTCCAGCCTCACCCAGCACTGGCATCTAGGTAGGGTTGGGAAAGACCTATGTCAGAGATCCAGCAGAGCCACTGCCAGTCAGAGTAGACAACGTTGAGCTAAGTGGACCAATGGTGTTCAGATTCTTGCATTGCTAAGGCAGATTCCCGTATTGATTAGGAGCATCCAATCCATAGCTCAGTGGGTGGAGTGCTTGACTGAATGCAAGAGGTCCTGAGTTCAATCCCTAACATCTCCAGGTAGGGCTGAGAAAAACTACTGCGTGAAAGGTAGCCCAGGTTTCCTTCAGATTGACTACCATTGCCATCCTCCTTGACCACTGGCCATACTGGCTGTTGGCTGATGGGAGTTGAGAGTCCAAAAACACCTGGAGGGTACTACATTAGCCAGACAGACCAACGATCTGATGCAGTGGCAGGCACGTTCCTGTCTTTCAATGCAAGTATCACATACTTTTCCCAACTTTTCCTCTCCATCCTCTGTCATCTCCCTTCTCTCTGTTTCTTCGACTGCAAGGCCCTCGGGGCAGGGACCTGTCATCACATTCTTGCTCCAGAGCCACAAGTACATGGATGGTGCTGTGCAAATCACCACCGTCATCAACGCTGCCAGCCTATCAGGACTTTTTCCCATGACTCAGAAAGAGAAACTCCCTCCTGTTCCACCTATGATAATATCCCCCCCACACACACACACAATAAATCTTGGTGGACTGGAAAAGGAGAGGTAAAGACTGGGAGAAAATGCATCCTGTGGAAACTCACCCATCTCTACCATTAAAAGATTCTCTCTCTCTCAAACCTGGATCTGCCGGTCTAAAAATATTTGGCTTAAATAATTTAGCTGCAGGTTGTTGTTTTGGGGGTGAGGCTGGGAGGGGACAGCAACCTTTAATGCCATCACATATCATTTCTGACTGAGGGGAAAGGCTGCCACCAGCTTCAGATGGTTCCAGGTTCAAATGCTGTGAGAGTCACCCAGCGTACGTGCCTGTTGTGTTTGCCTTTGATGTTAGCATTTCACCGTTTATGTCTAGCGGTGGGAGATCTCCCACCACAGCAACCCAGGTCACTTTCCCCTTCCCCATCTGTTCCGTTTGCGATTGTGCTTGGCTCTGCAAAAAAAAGTCATCTTTTAAAGCAACACACGGGTGAGTTTCCCAGCTTTGTTTTCAGCTGCAAATCCCAAAGCACCCTGCTTGCTTCTGACGAGCCACGGTCCTTCCTGGGGCAGGGATCTGCACTGCAGGGCACTTCCCCAGGCGGGCAGCAGAGATTAAGAACCAAGATCCCTTCATCCGAGAACACCAATGCAAATATCCAAAAGACTCAGCTATGAAGGTCCCAGCAGAAAGACGCTTAAGCCTGAAAACATTACTGATGTTTTAGAGGTGGCTGGATTCATTCTCTGGAGCAGTCTTTCCCAATCTTTGGGTGCCCAGATGTTCCTGGACTACAACTCTCATCAGCCCCAGCCAGCACGGCCAATAGTCAGGAAGTATGGGAATTGTAGTCCAGCAACATCTGGGGGCCCAAAGTCTGGGAACCATTGCTCTAGAGCTGGGAAGGGAAGCTGTGGCCCTCCAGATGTTGCCAGACTACAACTCTCCATCATCCCTGACCAGTGGCCATGGTGGCTGGGACTGGAGGGAAGTGTAGTCCAACAACATCTGGAGGGCCACAGGTTGCCATACTCACAGAGTACCTATAATCCTATTACCTTGCCCCATACTCAGACCTTCATCTTCTACAGTTTAAAAAATGCCTGGCTGATTTTTAATTAATTTAAGAAATTTTGGCTAGAACTCAATGTTAATGTTGGACATGCTCAGTAAGAACCAACTGTCAGTGTTCTAAAAGCCAGACTCACAGCTGCTTGGCTTGGCTAATCAGGGGGCCACACCCACACCAGACTTTGATTTCACATGAGACAGTCATGACTTCCCCCAGAGAATCCTGGGAAGTGTAGTTTGTTAAGGGTGCTGAGAGGAGACTCCAATTCCCCTGACAAAGCTCCAATGGCCAGAGTGGTTTAACAGTCAGCCACTCTGATTGAAGGTCTGTGAGGGGAACAGGGCGTCTCCTAGCAACTCTCAGCACCCTTCACTAACTACACTTCCCAGGATACTTGGGAGAAGCTATGACTATCCAAAGTGAAATAAAGGCCTGGTGTGGATGTGGCCAGGGACAGCTTTGGTTTAAATTTGGGTGGGAGGCTACAGGTGCCTGCTGTAGAATAAAAAGGTGTGGGGGAATGCTGAAAAGCAATGATACTGTTCAAAATGCAAACACAATTTGGGTTGGTCTTTCACAGTTCAATCCACTTGCTGCATACCTTGGAAGAATTTGGTAACATGCCTCTGACCAACCCAAATTGTGTTTGCATTTTGACAAATTTGTAGGGCAGTATAATATCTCAGAGAAGAGGTCAGTTCTCCTGCTCCCCTGGTGCATTCACTATAGCTGCCTAATTTCCCTGCTTTTTAAAGTTTGATAGACATATCTGTGGGCTATAGATACATTCTTAAACCGTGAGGTTTTTTGCCTATTAGTGAATAACATAATAAAGAGGGTGAGGAGACCTCCAAGTCCTAATATATACAACGTACACACATTTGGTTGTATCCAGACCAGTGCTAGTCCTACTCAGAGTAGACCCAGCTGCTTGCATCCCTTATTTGTCCTAGTCAGAGTAGACCCACTGAAGTTAATGGACATTCCTAGTTTAGGTTTATTAATTTAATTGGATAAAAATTGAATACAACCTGCTCACTCTCTTGCACACACACACTGAACTGCCCACACTGATTTTGGTAGAAATAAAACACATCAGCTGTTGCAAAGTCCTTAAACACCCTAAGCCAGAGAGCCAAAAAGTAGCACAAGCAAAGTTCCACTCAAATTCAGAATTGGAATTCCCCCCCCCCTTTTTTTTTAGCCTTGTTGGCAACTCTAGCTTTGATTTTTGGAAAGTGACCAATATGACGTCTCATCAGCTGGTCCTTCTCAGTTACTGCCAAATTTCACATCAATGAAATGCAGCTTTGGTACAATATGAATAGGATTAAGGGCTGTAGTTCAGTGGCACGGCATCTGATTTGTATGCAGAAAGTCCCAGGTTGAATTTTTGCCATCTTCAGGTAGTTTATGGGATGTCCCTCATCTGAAATCCTGAAATCTGTCCTGCTACCAGTCAGTGCAGACAATACTAAACTAGATGGACTAATGGCCTGACTCTGGACCAGGCAGTTGCCTACGTTCCCTTCATGTCCAACTATTTGGCCATTGTTAAAACCGAAAACTAGTTTAAATGGTTTGATCCAGCTAGGGATGGGCAAAAAAACTGATTCAGTTTGCGTGAAATGCCAAATCTATCAAATTCACACTTTCTGAAACAATATGAGAGCCGAACCATAGCCACCCTTTGAAATTTGCACTTATTTGAATTTTGAAAGGCAGTTCACCAACCAAACAGTGTTTACAAAAATGCACAGGTTAGCACAAATGAATATATGCATGCAAATGACATACAAAATGCATTTATATGATGAGAAATTGCTTGCAGAAATGTGTGCATTTAGCCAAAACTTCCTAAATGAGAAATTTCCACTAAAAAGCTGGAGAATTTCTTTGAGGATTAAACACACACACACACAAATTGTAGCAGAAATGTGGAGAACTGACTTTAAGACTGGACAAACAAGAAACTGAGAGAACCAAAATTGACAGATCTTTCCATCCCTAGATCCAGCAAAGCAATTATCCTGGTCCTATATTCTTTTCATGCAATGTCCGAGACTAAAAACCATTGTATGTTAATTAAGAAAATGCTGTAAAATAAAAAAGAAAAAGAAAACAATGTGTCAGTGTCAGCTATCAAACACTGCCAATTATTAAATCCATTGCATGCCATCTATCAGATATAGTCAAATACTATGGCAGAAGAGCTAACTTTATAAATGAAATCTTGTTAGTATTATTATTTATTAAATTTATTAGTCGCCCATCTGGCCGGTTTACCAGCCACTCTGGGCGACGTACAACATAAAAACATACAATTCACATTAAAACCTTAAAATTCCGACAATAACGCTAAAACCTAACCCGCCCCAAAAGCCTGCCTGAAGAGCCAGGCTTTCAAGGTCCGGCGGAAGTTCATCATTGAGGGGGCATGGCGGATATCATTGTTGTTATATCTTGCCATTCCTCACAGAAGGAGCGCAGGGCTGGCTAGTATCAATACCAACCAATACCATATCTTTGATGAATATTCACTATTTGGTAAATATTCAGCATCAACATTTGCCAAGGTAAATTCAGTCTAAACACAAGAGCCTTGATCAGGCCAAAGGCCCATCTCCCTCTCCCATAACACAAGAACTCACAGGCATACAATGAAACTGAACCTTAATCTTCCAACAGACAAAACAAACTACTTCTTCACACAGCACATAGTTAAACTATGGAATTCACTCCCACAAGAAGCAGTGATAGCGATCAACAGATGGCTTTTAAAAGATAAATTCATAGAGAATAAGGCTACCAATAGCTACTAGCCACAATGGCTAAGTCCACTGACAGAGGTGATACGTTTCTGAATACTAGTTGCTGGAAACTGTAGGTGTAGAGAATTGATGTTGTGCTCACGTCCTGCTTGTAGGCTTCCCATCGGAATCTGGATGGCCACTGTGAGAACAGGATGCTGGACCAAATGGGCCACTGGCTTGATCCAGCAGGCTGTTCTTATGTTTTTAGTCCTGCATCCTGTTTTCACAGCGGCCAACCAGATGCCCTAATGGGAAGCCTGAGTCCAACAGCAACTCTCCATACCTGTGATTCCCAGCAACTGGAATTATTCCGAGGCTGGTGGAGAAGCCCAGCTCCTCCAATAGTGGAGGTAGGACACAGCCATTGTAGCTAGGAGCCACTGACAGTTTTATCCTCCTTGAATAAGGATGATGAGATGCAGCAGATCTGATCACAAAGGATCATTTCAGTTTTATCTAATAGTGGCTAATTGGGCATGGAAGGAACTGGCTTCCGTGCATTTGTATTTCCCACTGTAGGCCAAATATCAGCTTCTGGGTGGGTGGAAGAGAAAGAGAGAAAGATTTGGGGGTGAAATGGTGCAAGGGAACAAGTTAGCAGAACCACTTCTTCCTAGCATTGATGCTATCCCTCTGATTCAGAGGCGATCCTTAAGGATGGGCGAGAAATTCAACTCAGTTTACATTTCAAGCTGAATATATCCAATTCACTCTTCCCGAAACAGCATGAAAACTGAAACACAGCCAGCCTTAACAATTTGACTTATTTGAATTTTGCAATGTAGTTCTCCAGCCAGTGTTTATAAAAATGCATATATTAGGGGGAAGTGTGCATAAGAATGACTATATGAGTGAAAAGAACATTAAAGAATGCATCACATGAGGAGAAATGGCTTGCAAAAATGTGTACACTAGTCAAAGCCACCTACAAAAATGTGTTTATTAGGAGAAATTTTCAGTAAGATCCTGGAGAATTTTCATGAGAATGTTTATGCAAATTGCTGCAGAAATGTGGAGAACTGCATTTAAGATTGAAAAAATGAGGAACGGAGAGAACGGAAATTTACAGATCTTTCCATCCCTCGCTATCTCATGGCTAAATTTTAAGTAAAAAGAAAAACACTGGAAGTTATGAGATCCCCAATGTCTCCTCTGTTTTGGCCCTAACAATTTGGATGAAGCTGTAAATTGGACACCGAGCCAAGTGCTGATCCAGAGAGCTGCTTCTTATTTTTTTACTTATTTATTTGTATTTCTTCACTGCATTTTCACACCACCAAAACCCCCAAAATTTCCTGGTTGGTTTATAACAGGGATAAGGAATCTTTTTTCAGCCCTTCTGGACAACCTTCCCAGGACCACATGTCTGTAGTGGGTGGGGCCAGAAGCAAAAGTGGGTAGGGCTAGTTTCTGCACATGCTCATACACAAACACCTCTCTACCCATCATCCGGACAAGCAAAAGGCATGATCAGAGTTCAAGGACACTCCAAATACTAGCCAGGGGAAGATTCAGGGAGAGAGGCCTGAGGTTTCCCATCCTGGATATAAAATGAATGCCTGCTTTTAATCTGGAAGTTTGATGGCAGGGCCTTTTTCCCATCTGTTTTTTTTTTAAAACTGATTCTATCTACTTTGAGGGACAATAATTGTCTGAAAAGCAGGACGCAAATATATATAAAAAAAGAAATCACACCCATCCCAAGATAGCCAGGTCACATCCACACCATATCTGTAAAGCACTTTTAATGCACATTTAAAGCACATGGCTTCACTCCCCGCAAAGAATCCTGGAAAGTGTAGTTTGTTAAGGATGCTGGGAATTGCAGTTCTGTGAAGGGTAAAGTACTGTCCCCAGGATTCTTTGGGGGAAGCTATGCTCATTAAAAGTGCAGGGTCAGGTCTGGTTAGTACTTGGATGGAAGACCACCTGGGAATACGGGGTCCCATAGGCTTAGGGGAAGGCAGTGGTAAAACCACCTCTGAATACCTCTTACCATGAAAACCCTATGAATACTCTGTGTGTGTGTGTGTGTGTGTGTGTGTGTGTGTGTGTGTGTGTGTGTGTGTGTGTGTGTGTGTGTATAAAAGATTCATAATTCGTAATCGACTTGAAGGCACATAACAACAACAAAAGGTACAATCTACATGCAATCCTTATCTTCCCTCCACCATATAAACACTGTCAGTCTCTCCAAACTAAGCATCAACACTCAACCAAAGGCCAGCAGTGGACGTAGGGAAATCATCTGTGACAGAAGCATTTTACAGAGAGGTAGCCAACATAGCGCCCCCTCTCTGCCAAAGTGTTGTTAGACTTCAACTCTCGTCATCCTTGACCTTCGGCCACCTGGGTTGGGGCTGATGAGAGTTTGAGTCTAAGATACCTGGAGGACGCCACACTCCAGGGACTAGACCTGGGAACTCCTGTATGTAAAGCAGACGCTCCACCACTGAGCGACAGCCCTTCCCTTAAGACCCAGGAAGCGGCTTTATGCCACGTTAGGCCACTGATCCATCTAGCAGTGACAGTATTCTATGTATCCACTGTTCACATCAGGGGGAAAAACAATAAATGACATCTGGCTTTTGCAGAATCTTAAAGCCACAATTGACACAGGAGAGCCATTATCAGATTTCCCAAGTTTTCGGTTATTTTTTAATAGCCAGTGGCTATTTTTTTTTAAAGCCCCTGGGATTCCAATTTTGATTAGAGGACTAGTGCCAGGGAATGGGTTGTTAACACTTTCCTACATGCTGAGTGATGGATCAAACAATCGAATAGATTTATACACACACAGCTGTGCTAAGGGGAAGGGCCGTAGCTCAGTGGCAGAGCCTCTGCTTTGCATAAAGAAGGTCCCCGGTTCAATCCCCAGCATCTCCAAGAAAGGCTGGGAATGACCCCTCCCTGAAATCCTGGAGAGCCGTTGCAAATGGGCCAGGGGTCTGACTAAGGATAAGACAGCTTCCAATCGCATCTTCCTAAACCCCACAGCAGGAAAAAAGAAATGCAAGGACCTATTACATGACTTTATCCACCCCCTCCCCACACACACTCATAACCCCCCCTTGCAGGGAAAACAGCAGTCTTGCCGAGGGTATTGTTAGATGCGGAAAACAAAGCAACAAGGAATGGATTTAAAATCCCCCCCCCCCAGAAGCTGCGTTGATTAAAATCTGAGCCCCCGCCCCCGCACTCCAGTGCTTCCCTAAAGGAAAAAAAAAGTTGGTGAATCCAGTTATGGATCTCCAGCATCTTATATGGTTTGACACTTACTCAATACTTAGAGTCTGTTGACCTTTTCCTCCCTTATCAAATTCTCTGAAGTAGGTTTAAAGGGCTTTAACTGGGGAGGTGACCCTCATGAGGACTAGAAACACAGGATCACATCATCTGGACACCCCGAAAAACCCCTGAATGAATGGGACAGAGTGGTACTATAGTCAAAGGCAGCTGTGGAAGCAGCCTTAGAAACCTAAGGAAGTCATGGATGGGGAACCTAAAGCCACAGACAACTTGGGCATAATGAAGGCTGCACAGTCCCTTCTGTGTCCCAAGAAGGCACATCTGCTGTTTTTCTTCCTGTTCCTCCTATTCACTAATACCTAGGAGCTCTACAAATTTGTAAAACCCTACAGAACCCCAAATATCTCAATAAGAACTCTGCTCACAAATGAGTGCCCCTAGGAAAAGAGCTACGGCCCTGTCGGTCTTGCAAAGAAAAGATCTGACACCTGTGGTTGGTGTCAGCTCACCACAGGGCACATGGGTGCAGAAGGTGGGTTCAGAAAAGGTGGTAGGGTGTGGAATCATGATGAAGCCAAGCCTGCATCTGCCTTTTTTTGGGGGGGGGGCATCCCTAAATGTGACCGTTGCCTGTCGTGAACTTGGTTTTATGGCTAGCATGTCCCCGGGAAGGAAGGCCATGGCAAAGAGGCCCAACTCTATGTGGCCAAGAATTTCATGTTCCATGTTCACTGGTCGCACAGCCAACAGGAATGGAGGGGAAAGAGGTGTGCTCTAGTTCTGTAGAAACAAGACTGCCCCTCGCATCTCCACCTGTGCCCTCTGGCCTTCCACAAGCAACGTTCATTCTTGGTAGCCGGTGAAGGCAGCCCTTGAAACCAGGTCACAGCTATGGCTGCAGCATGAGGTTCGCCGATGCACTATTCCTACTGCAGTGAGGGCAGCCCATTCGTAAACGCACATGCCAAGCTGTGGGACAGCTGTGAGATGCGAACGTCTACCATGTTGCTTCTGGGGTGTCAGTGACAGCTGTTCATTGGCACCCCAGCTTGAAGAACCACCATGGCTCCTGCCAGCCACTGAGGGCACCCCATCCTTCCCTTGCATCCATCCTAACCAAGCCGTGGACAACTGTCACTGGATGAGGCCAGTTGTGGCGGAAGGAGTAGGCATAATTCCTGCTGATTAATGACGACAGTTCATCTTCTCGACGTCCCCTCACCTCTACGGAAGAGCTATGGCACAGTGGTTAGAGCATCCACATGCAGAAGGTCTCCGGCTCACTCCCTAGCACCTCCAGTTGAGCTGGGGAGGTCGCCCGCCTGGAACCCTGGGAAGGTGCTGCCAGTCAGTGTAGACAGTATAGAGCTAGGTGAATCAATGGTCTGACACAGCAGAAGGCAGCTGCCTATATGGGGAGGCTTGCAGATGAATGGTAGAACACCCACCTGGCACGCAAAAGGTCCCAGGTTCAATCCCTGTCAGCACCTCCAGGTAGGGCTGGTGAAAGGCTTCTGTCTGAAAGCCTAGAGAGCAGCTGCCAGTCAGTGTTGACAATATGGAGTTTGATGGATCAGGGGCCTGACTCAGCTTCCTAAGTCCCCAGGCTATGGCCAACTGTCAAAGGATGAGGCAACTGCACATGCTGCTGGCCAGTGAGGGCACCCACTTCTCACACTACTAGGAGGGAGCAAGTTCTAGCCTGCGCTGTGGCTGTCACCCCTGGATCGCAGCTGTGCCCCTTTCTTCCTTTCCCCACACCCCCAAAAGCAAAGCTCTGGGAAGACCAGAGAGGAAGACGGGAAGCTGCCTCGTGATGAATCAGGCCTTTGGTCTGTCGAGCTCAGCACTGCCTACACTGACCGGCAGTGCCTCTCCAGGCTTTCAGGCAGGGGACGTTCTCTGCCCTACCTGGAAACCCCCCGGGGGGGGGGACTTGGGGCCTCAGACGCTCTGCCACTGAGCACTGGCCCTTCCCCAAGCTGGGCAGCTTTAAAAATAACATGATAATTTACCAAAAGGTAGAGAGCCCAAGCCACGTCGGAGGTGCCCAAGAGGCGGGGCGACACGCTGCCCTCCTCATCTTCCTCGCCCGGCGGGTCCTGCCCAGCCCATGCCCGGCCGGGCCAGCGACTTCCCTGCCTCCTTTCTCTCGGCCGCTACCGGCCAGGCCAGAGCCGGGCCGAGCAGCGGCCTTTCAGCCCGCACCGGACTCTGGGCTCCGCGTTTTGGCGAAGGCAGCGGCTGCTTCCCAGCGCGCCGCCCGTCGATGGGGGACTGGCAGCCGCCGCCGCCGCCGAACAAGAGGGGCGGTGTGGCCCCGTCCGAGCTGGCCGTCGCGGGGTCCCCGGGACCTAACCCTCGGTATTCTCCCCTCACTCCCCCCCCAAAAAAGCCCCAAGCGCTGGCCGTCGCGGGGCACCTTCCGCGGCTCAGCATCCTCGCTGCCTCGCACTCACCTTCCACGGCGGCGGCCAGGCGCAGCAGCGGCGGCAATAGCAGGAACCAGAGCCGAAGGAGGAGCGCGCCCGGACCTGGCGGCGGCGGCCCCATGGCGCGGCGGCTCTGGGCGGCTCTAGGCGGCCATGGAGCTCCGAAGCAAGCGGCGAGGCCGGCGAGGGGGGAGGAGGAGGATCAGGGGGTGGGGTGGGATGGGATGGGGAGGAGGATCGGGGAGGGGGCGCTGCCCGCCCGCCTCCCTCTCTATGGCGCGCGCTCTGTGGCTCGCTCGCTCGCTCGTTCTGTCCGTCCGTCTGGCGCTCTGGGGACAGCCGCGGCTGCTGGACAGAGGCGCGCTTGCCTGCCGGGCTGGGGATTCTGCAAAGGCAGGCAGGCAGGCGCGGCGGCGAGGGGAGGGGAGAAAGGAGGGGAGGGGGCGCGGGGAGGAGACTGGGCTGCTAGGGGGGAGGAGGGGGCGTCGAGCGAGAGGGGCTGCCGCTCCGCCCGCCTTTCTCCCTTGCGAGGGCTGCGCCGGGCCAGCCTGCGCGGCCTTCGCCCTCCTGAGGATTCCGCGCTCTTTTCTTTCTCCCTTCGCCCCCCCCTATGGAAAAGGGGTTGCCCAGCGCCTGACGCCTGTAGCTTTCCGGGATAGAGAGGGTTACAGATTTGGGGGGCGCGGGGCAGAGAGGGGACGTGTGGCCGGCGCGGAAGCCTCTGCGCGCACGGAGATCCGCTTTCCGATGGGCGCCAGAGGCTGCCCGCCTTCGGGAATCCCCAGGGAGATGGAGTAGCTCTCGCCAGCACCATAACCCCGCCCCCCAGGATCAGTGACGTTGACTAAATGGAGCCTCCATGTTCAGGAACAGTCTACCAGGTGCCGGGAAGAATTGGCTGCTTCTCAGAAGCATCCCAGCGGGCCACTGCTGAGAAGTGGTAGGGATTGCTGGCCCAGGGCAAGACTTTTGGGGAGAAGCCTGGGGCCCCAGTCAGCAGACAGCAGGGCTGACTTGCCACATTTGGAAGGAAGCGATTGTCTTCAAGGGAGCCTAAAATTTCGAGGAGGCAAAAAAGTAGGGGGATTTTTTCCCTGTAAAAATGTAGTTATTTTTTGTGGAAAAATTTGGGGGCTGGGGGGTCTTAGCCCCCCCCCTACAAATCTGAGTCTAGGGCCTGTAGTTACGAAACTGCACCACAGACTGGGGAAAACAGGATGCCAGACCATGCCAGCAGGGATAGCCAAGGCAGTGCCTTCCAGATTGCAAGTTCCAGTCCTCCCTGGCCATTGGCTCTGCTAGCTCCTGGGGCTGATGGGAGCTGGAATCCACAGGTGGGGCTGGGGGGGGCATATGTCCTAGAGGAAGCAGCCTTGCATAATACAAGAATTACTTATGTGTTTGTTTATTTTGACAATTTATCTTCCACTTAATGACAATTGCAAGAAACTCAATGCTTTGAAAATAAAAATGTGTTAAAACTATAAAATCAGAATTCAGTTAAAATGCTTGCTGGAACAATCTTTTTTAATAAAAAAAAAATCTTCAGCTGTTGCCAGAACTTCAGTGGAAAGGAGCTCCATAAAAGGTGTTTGTAGAATTGTTCTACTGCTGAATCTAATCAAAATCTCTAAGCAATGTCCATAAAAACACAATGTCCAGTAACATTTCCTAAAACACAAGATTTAATAACAAAGTACAAGTGCAAGCGCATATCACACATACAATTTGAGCATTTCACGTTGTCCACTGAAATCAAGAGGCAGCAGAATCAGGAGTGACCTGAAAATATTAAATTATTCTTCATATTGTACATAATTGTCCATTCACACAAACACCAGTGTTAAATGGCAATACAAAGAGATCAGACGCATCCCTGGAGGAGGTCTGTCAATGGCTAATGGAGCCTCCAGGATTAGAGACAGTCTACCTCTGAGTACCAGCTGCTGTCCCTCTTGTGTGGGCTTCCCAGAGGCATCTGGCTGGCTGCTGTGGGAAAACACTATGAGGGACTAGATGGCCCCTTGATCTGATCCAGACGGGCTCTTCTGATGGCCTCGCTCCCAAGCTGGTTGCCCTGTGACTGGGATGGGAAGTGGAATGCCTTGTTTTTTTTCCCTTGAGAAATGGCACTACACCTGGGTCATTGATCAGAATTTTTCTAGGGATTGGATTGTACCACTTGCATTGGAAAAGGTGGGGGTTGCCCTTGGCGGCAATGGTGGCCAGTGCCCATTGGGACTGGTAGAGCAGAAGGGAAAGAGACCAACAGCAAGCAAAACCGGAGCCAATGACAGGCAGATCCACCCCCTGATTGGCTATAAATAAGAAGACAAGCTGGCGGAGTCTGGGTGAGCACGGACAGAGATTGCTGGGGCTGGGCACCCTTTGCCCTAATGGATCGTGCTTTTGCACCCCAAAACATTTTTTGTTCAGTTTAAAAAAACAACTTCAGAATGGTTCCCAGAAGAATAACTGTGTTTGCCAACTGGGGGGATGTCTGTTTCCACCTTCCAGCCCTGAAAGTCTTCAAGAGGAAGCGGCTTTCAAAAGATCTACAAAAGTAGATTCTCTCTCCGCCGCCCCCTGCCCCTGTAGATATTTTGGCCTTTGGGACTGAGGAATAAAAGAGGGGGGGTGTTACCAGATACTAGCCAGTAGCATAGTAGAAATTCAGAAGTGCAGGGTTCCTTCATGATAGTAATGCCACACCCCCTCACAGTCACACCTTTTCCGATTTCCCTCATCTCCCTTGCTCTCCCTGTCATCTCATGTCCATATTCCACAACAGACTTCCCTAGAAGCCAATCAGCATAAAATGTGTCTGTGTGTTAGCTACTGAGAAGAGTCTTCTCAATGACTGACTCACTTCCTTTCACTCCGATTGGCTCCAGTCAGCACAAAAGAAGGATTCTTCTCAGTGGCTAACATGCTCTTTTCATGCTGATTGGCTCATACATAGGGACCTGGCTGGGACCCTGCTCCCCAAAAAGTACCGGGTCTACAACCCCCCACAACCCTAGATGACTACACCCCTGGTACTAGCATTATCATCCTTTTGGATGTGAAGTTACTGGATATTTTAACTTGAGCTTTATACTCACTTAAAAATTTGATGTGTGTTAACAGCAGACCGTGCACAAACATAACACTGGCTGACTTTGGGTGTATTTGTACCCCAATGAGATTTGCAATGGAAGGAGGAGGTACTTTGTCCCCCAAAGACCATCTTGTCTTGGGCCAAAGGACACTTATTCAGAGGGGCTAGAGTTTTTCTGAGCTGGCCCCTTCTCCATGTATATTGAGTAAACAACACAATTTGCCCCCAGGGCTTTTGGCTGGAGCATATTTGGACCCCAGGTGCTTTTTGTTTCCAGAAGTAAAATGGCAAGCGGTCACTGGCTGAAACTGAGGAAGTCGTATGAGTGACAGTTTGTGACAAATGTCCTAGAAGGACAACCCTGTAGGCCTTTGTTATGTGCCTTCAAGTCAATTTTGCTTTATGGTGACCCGATGAATCAGGGACATCCAAGAGCATCTGTCATGAACCACCCTGCTCAGATCTTGTAAGTTCAGGTCTGTGGCTTCCTTTATGGAATCAATCCATCTCATGTTTGGCCTTCCTCTTTTCCTACTCCCTGCTGTTTTCCCAGCATTATTGTCTCTTCTAGTGAATCATGTCTTCTCATTATGTGTCCAAAGTATGATAACCTCAGTTTCATCATTTTCGCTTCTGAACTGTTAACTGCTCTGTGTGTGCATGTGTGTGTGTATTATGTTGCAGTGATTTTATTTGTTTGTTTGATTCTATTTATGCACTGCTTCCTACAAAATATCTCAAAGCAATTTCACAATAAAAACAATTTCACAATAAAAGCTTATTCTGGGAGTAAAGGCGGACTATAAACTTAATACATTTAATAAATAATAAATCAACAATGAATATAAAACAGTATATACAACACTGTCCTGTATAAAAACACAATTCATACAATTTCATATATAAAAACAATTTCAAATCCAGTACAGATACAGAATTACCAAACGTACGCTTTCCGAAACAATGACACCCAAAACACAGCCATACATTAAAATCACCCAAATTTTGCAATGCAATTCTCCAACCAATGTTTACAAAAATGCATATATTAGGGAAAGTGTGCATAAGAATGAATATATGAGTGAAAATAGCATTATATTAGAAAAAGAATTTTCATGAGGATTTTTTTTAAAAAAAATCACAAATTGCTGCAAAACATGAAGACTCAGAAAATGAGGAGCTGAGAGGAACTTCCATCCCTATTTGTCTCCTGGCAGTCATCCAGGGGCTTGGGGGGTGTCTTAGACCCTTTAGTTTTTTAGGAGCAGGGTCCCTATATCTCTAGCATGCTATGAGCTAATCAGCATGAAAGGGGGGGTGTGAGCCACTGAGAAGAGTCTTCTAATATGCTTCTTTATCCTCTCCTGCTGATTGGAACCAAACAGAGTGAAAGGAGGTGAATCAGCCACTGAGAAGACTCTTCTTAATAGCTAACCCTCTCCTCTTTCATGTTTATTGGCTCCCAGGAGTGTCTGTTGTTGTTGGACAAGGCATTTAATAAGAATCTTATTCTCAACCCTGCAGCAAAAAGGGGGGGAGGGAGTGTGGCTGTGACTAACATGAAGGGACCCTGCATTTCTAAACTTACTGCTACGCTACTGTGCATGTGCAGGAAATGTTTCACGCTTTTTTTCTGCAAAGAATTTATCCGTTGCTGGTGAGTGGAGCTTATCAAGGGGGCAGGGAGACATCCTTAAAGAACCTCTTTGCTATAGGGGCCCATGTCTGGCTGTGCCAGGATCCAAGAGGTATCTCTTCCTAGCTGTACCTCCCACACAACATTTAGGTCACCGAGGGGGGTAGTTTTGTGGGGCATTACTGTTGGGGAGGGAAGGGTTAACTCTCTCCATCTTCCACAGCCTTCCACCTCCAGTGCTATCTCAAATGACCTCATGGCCTGTTCCAATCCAAACAAGCCCTTCTTCAAAGAGGCATGATAAGTAATGAGCGTAAAGGGATGGAGTTCAAAGTGCCAAGCAATCAAGATCAAGCTATGATAAGCCAGCTTTATGTGGCAGATAAATGTGTCATAAATTAGGAATGTAGAGAGCCAGGATCAAATCCCCACTCAGGCATACCGCTCAATGGGCGACCTTGGGCCAGGCAAAACTACTAACAGTACAAACATCTGAAGAGCCCTGCTGGATCAGGCCAGTGGCCCTTCTAGCCCAGCATCCTGTTCTCTCAGTGGCCATCCAGGTGCCTTGACGCAAACCCTAAAAGCAACAGCCCATTTCACCCCAATTGTGATTCCCAGCAACTAGTATTCAGAGACATTCTGCCTCTGTCAGTGGAGGCAAAACATAGAGAACCAGAAGAATTATGGAGTGAAGTCAGAGACATTATCAGAGAAGAATGCAAAAAAGACAATAGTTCTAGTTAAAAAGAGAGAAAGACCTCAATGGATAACTGAAGAAACTCTTAAAATGGTTAAAGACAATAGGAAAGCAAAAGCAAGAGGAGATAGAAACATGGTTAGAACCCTAAATGCAACAATACAGTGACTAGTACGTAGGGACAAAGAGAACTATTACAATAGTTATTGTATTGCGATAGAAGAGGACAACAAAAAAGGTAGAACAAGAGCCCTATTCCAAAAGATTAGAGAAATGAAATGGAAATTTAAACCAAGAGTAGGGATGTTGAATAATCAACAGGGGAACACATTGACCGACCAAGATAAAATAAAAGGAAGATGGAAGCAATACACTGAAGAACGCTATAAAAGAGATGCCAGGATGACATATTCATTCATGGAGGAACCATATGATGAAGAACCAGAAATTTTAGAATATGAGGTGGAAGCTGCTCTTAAAATACTTGGAAGAAACAAATCACCAGGAACAGATGGCATACCAATAGAGTTGCTAGAACTTACTGAGACTGAATCTGTCCAAATTCTGACAAACATTTCTCAGCAAATATGGAAATTAAAACAATGGCCCACAGACTGGGAGTGTTCAATATACATCCCAATTCCAAAGAAAGGGGATCCCAGGGAATGCAGTAATTATATAAAAATGTAAATGTAGTGCCTTCAAGTCGATTATGACTTATGGCGACCCTATGAATAGGGTTTTCATGAGGCTGAGAGGCAGTGACTGGCCCAAGGTCACCCAGTGAGTTTCATGGCTGTGTGGGGATTCAAACCGTGGTCTCCCAGGTCATAGTCCAACACCTTAACCACTAATTATCAAACTATTGCCTTAATATTCCATGCAAGTAAAGTAATGCTCAAGAGTCTACAACAAAGGCTCTTACCATATATGGAGCAAGAAATGCCAGATGTCCAAGCTGGATTTAGAAAGGAAGAGGTACCAGAGATCATATCGCAAACATACATTGGATAATGGAATGGACGAAGGAATTTCAGAAGAAAATCACCCTGTGCTTTATAGATTACAGCAAAGCCTTTGATTGGATCATGAAAAACTATGGAATGCTTTAAAAGAAATGGGGGTGCCACAGCATCTGATTGTCCTGATGTGCAATCTATATTTTGGACAAGAGGCTACTGTAAGGACAGAATATGGAGCAAACAATTGGTTCCCAGTTGGAAAGGGGTGTACTGTATTCTGTCACCCTGTTTGTTTAATCTATATGCAGAACATATACGGTAAGCGGGATGGGATCAAGATGAGGGAGGTGTGAAAATTGGAGGAAGAAATATCAATAATTTAAGATATGCAGACGATACCATACTACTAGCAGAAACCAGTAATGATTTGAAACAAATGCTGATGAAAGTTAAAGAGGAAAGCACAAAAGCAGGACTACAGCTAAACGGCAAGAAGACTAAAGTAATGACAACAGAAGATTTATGTAACTTCAAAGTTGATAATGAGGACATTGAACTTGTCAAGGATTATCAATACCTTGGCACAGTCATTAATCAAAATGGAGACAACAGTCAAGAAATCAGAAGAAGGCTAGGACTGGGGAGGGCAGCTATGAGAGAACTAGAAAAGGTCCTCAAATGTAAAGATGTATCACTGAATACTACAGGCAGGATCATTCAGAACATGGTATATTCCCGATCTTTATGTATGGATGTGAAAGTTGGACAGTGAAAAAAGTGGATAAGAGAAAGATCAACTCATTTGAAATGTGGTGTTGGAGGAAAGCTTTGCGCATACCATGGACACCGAAAAAGACAAATAATTGGGTGTTAGAACAAATTAAACCAGAACTATCACTAGAAGCGAAAATGATGAAACTGAGATACTTTGGACACATAATGAGAAGACATGATTCACTAGAAAAGACAATAACACTGGGGAAAACAGAAGGGACTAGAAAAAGAGGAAGACCAAACAAGGGATGGATTGACTCCATAAAGGAAGCCACAGACCTGAACTTACAAGATCTGAACAGGGTGGTTCATGACAGATGATCTTGGAAGTCGCTGATTCATAGAGTCGTCATAAGTTGAAATTGACTTGAAGGCATTTAACAACAAAGGCCTACAGGCTTGTCCTTCTAGGACATTGTCACAAACACAAACTTGGTGGCCTTACAGGCCCAACTCGACTATTCTATGTCACCCATACGACTTCCTCGGTTTCAGCCAGTGACCACTTGCCATTTTACTTCTGGAAACAAAAAACACCTGGGGTCCAAATATGCTCCAGCCAATCCAGTGGTGGATTTACAGTGGACCATCCACATATCATTTCGCTTTGTTAGGTGTTCTGTGACGCTTCCCCATGTTACTGCGGTCTACAGGGGCACTCTAGCACAACAAACGCTGAGTCAGACAATAAATGGGAACATGGGTGGTATGAATAGTTACAGGATTTCAGCAGGAAATTTACAGGCAGAGCTTGGAAAAGATACTTTTTTAAACTACAACTCCCAGCAGCCCCAGCCAGCATGGCCACTGGATTGGGTTGATGGGAGTTGTAGTTCAAAAAAAGTAACTTTTCCAAGCTCTGTTTACAGGACATCTGCTGATAGTAAACATAAGGTCATAAGAGCGTAAGAAGAGTCTAACTGCATCAGGCCAAGGGCCCCTCATAGACCAACATCCTGTTCTCACAGTGGCCAACCAGATGTGCTATGGGAAGCCTGCCAGAAAGAGCTGAGCCCAAGAGCCCTCTCGCTCTTGTGATTCCCACTGCCTCTGACAGTGGAGGTAGAACATAGTCATCATGGTTAGTAGCCGTTAATGGTGACTAGTAGCCACTGAAATGAAGCAGTATGCCCACCCTGATACTTTTACAGGCTCAAACAGTCTTGAAAGTGGGATGGTGTATAACCACCCTGGTACCATCAGGAGCACAAACCATCATGAATGCACAATAAAAAAGATGTCTGGAGAGGCCCATTGCCAACAAAAATGACAACATCCAGAGAGTTTATTTTTTAAAAAAGAACACCACAATTTCCCCCCCAAAATTAGGGGGTGTAGAAGCCCCCTCTTACCCTTCACTTTCTTCCCCATTTTATCGCCTCCAGTGTCTGCACACGTAGATATTAAATTATCTGCACCCACAAATATCAGATTACAAACTGCACTGGTGGCTGGTGGCCCTTGGGACGGATGGGGCGGAAGGCAGGCAGGCCCAATAGTAGGTGAAGCCAGAGCCAATGACAGGCAAAGCCAAAGCTAATGACAGGGGAGCTAAATAATTCTACTTTTGTCCCCAAGCTCCTCCCTGTTGAGTTCTGCAAGGGCAACACTGAGACTCAGGAAGAGCTGACAGGCAGCGCTGCCACCCCCTGGGCCTGGACTGTCTGTAAGTATGAAGGCAGGCAGGTGGGAGCTGGGTGAGGCAAGAGTGAGTCTGGTAGGGCAGTGCCCCATTCTCCCTAACAGGCCAGCCTCCACTGGATAGGAGGTTAAGGGTGCAGACCATAGAAAAGTAGAGTTTGACCATAAGGCCATCAAATCCAAACCCCTGCTCAATGCAAGAATCCAACTTAAAGCATAGAATCATAGAATAGTAGAATATGAAGGGGCCTCTAAGCATCCTGTCAAGCCAAGGAAACTGAGCCTAGCAGAATTCACACCCAGGTGGCACTGCCCAGTACTAGCAGTAGAGGATAGATTATATTTGGTAGCATCCAGGAGTCTGTAAATGTATACGTATAGTGCTTTACGGAATGTGATCCAGGCTAATTCTTTCTCCCAATGTATTAGCACAACATTTTATAGCAATGTACTGGAACTAGCAACTTTAGCTGTTCGTGGGGGGACGGACAGAAATGTTGTACATGCCATATACTTTGCATATTTATGGATATGATTTTATTGTTGTTGCCAGTGAGTGATATATGTTGTTGTCTGCGGCTGTTGTGTAGAGTGCTATTTACAGGAACATAGGAATCTGCCTTAGACTGCCTCAGACCATTGCTCTATCTAGCTTGGGATTGTCTACACTGACTGGCAGCAACTCTCCAAGGTTTGAGACAGGATTTTCTTCCAGTCGTACCTGGAGATGCCAGGGACTGAAGCGGCGAAGCAGGCGCTCTACCACTGAGCTACAACCCGTCACTAGCTGTCTTTGTGTGTGAGTAAGGATTAGCAAATCGATCAGTTCTTGGTTTTTCTCAGTTTCTTGTTTTTTTTTTCTGATCTTCACATTTCCGTTATCAGCTTGTGGGTTTTTTTTTAAAAGAAGTCCTCATGAAAATTCATCAGCATTTTCGTGCAAATTTCTCCCTACACTGTTTTGTATGCAGTTTTGCCTAAGATATACATTGGTGCAAAGTTCCTCTAATACAATGCTTTTGTGTACAGTACATTACAGATATATGCATTTTTATGAACATTTACCCTAGTAGATACGTTTCTGTACACATTACTGGCTGGAGACCCTGCACTGCAAAATTCAGGGAAGGGTGCATTTCAAAGGATAGTTTTGATTTGTGTACTGCTTCAGAAAGTGCAAGTTGTGTAGGTTTGCCTTTAAATGCAAACTGCATCAAATTTCTCCCCTATCTCTAATTACAAGCCACTCCCCCCCCCCCAGCTTAGCTATGCCCAATCAGGTTAGCATGAGCCCTCTGACATGGGCCTACATGGCCTAACCAATTCAACCAACCTTAGCCCTCAAAACCAATCTTTAGGGGCTTGGTTGAACCACTGGAGGAAGCTGGATTCCTCAACTGTGTGAACAAACTGCTAAGTGTATGACAAGAGCAGTTGACAGCTGTCCCCTGCAAAGGCAAAGGTCCATCTCTGTCATGGTCACGTGCCCTCCAACAATTCACAGGGATAGAGCTGTAATGCTCCTTTCTGCATGGCATAAGAAGAATGCCCGAGGCTTCCCTCTGGCAACATTACACATTACCGAAGGCTCTGTTCCATCTGCAGCATTCATTTGTTCTGCAACAGACTCTGTGCTGGCAATTCAAAAAGCTAGGCAAGTATTTGTTTCTTTAGGTTAAAGATATACTACAAACAAGCAAACAAACGCCTGATTGCAAACAAACAAACATAATGTGTCAGAGCATATGTTTTCCACAGTACAAACTGAAACATGCCAGCTAAGGGTGTGAAATGACAGTCTGGTGCACATCGGCGTCTTAGTGTTCCATGCATTTCTATGCAGGTCTGCTCAAGATAAGATGCATTTCAGAGACAGAAGATGCATTGAGATGACCTCTTTAGTGAGCAATCATCCTGATTTGCTTGCACAAAGCTTACATGGTGGTTAGGTTGTATCCAGTGCTAGTCCTACTCAGGGTAGACCCATTGGGCTCCATCCAACATTCTCTGCCCGCTAGCACAAGGGCTCTTGTGCTCATGGATGGGTATGTTTCAGTGTTGCGCAACAGAGGAATCCAATGCAACAGACTGTGCTGGCAGAAGCTCCTCATGCAACAGATTGCACAATCACCTGTGCAACAAAGCTACTATCAACCTGCTTAGGTGTTCTTTTGCACAATAACGTTCCGCTGGCACTAAACGTTTCACCAGTGGAAGAAGGATACTGCCAGATAGCTTTAACGTAGCGCTACCTCGGATGCAACCCATTGAAATGAATGTCCATGACTAACTTTGGTTCATTGATCTCAGTGCGTTTCCTCTGAGTAAAACTTAACTGGATACAGCTCTATGTCCGGTCCTGATTCACTCTGATTTGCTTACAGGGTGATTATGCAACAATGAACTTTCATCCTGATTGGCTTGTGGGGCGTTATGGGGGAGAAATTTAATTCACTTCACATTGAAATGTGAATCTAGCCAATTTGCACTTATCCATATTGTGTGATGCAGTTCTCCATCCGAACAATGTTTACAAAAATGCATCTATTAGGGGGAAAGTGTGCATAAAACTGAATATATGAGTGAAAAGAAGATACAAAAATGCATTACATTAGGAGAAACTGCATGCAGAAATGTGTACATTAGTCTAAACTGCCCACAGAGATGTGTTTAGTAGGAGAAAATTCACACTAAAATGCTGGGGAATTTTCACGAGGATTTTTAAAAAAAGAAATTAGCAAATTGCTGCAGAAATGTGGAGAACTGAATTTAAGACTGGAAAAAGAAGAAAGTGAAATGGAGAGATCTTTACATCCTTACTTCTTGGTGGTTATTCACTCATCCCACACTAAACTCACATGGCAAGCTTCATGGCGAAGTACGAAATGGAAGCGAAGTCACCTCAGTCCAATACATCGCCATCATCACTGTTTTATTCCTAACAAGCCCAATATCAACTTATCTCAGTGACTGGGACAGCAACAGATAAATCTGTCAAAATAATTTCCTGCCCTTTTCTCATTTTCTGGTCTTAAGTTCACTTTACCATATTCCTGCAAGAGTTTGCAATTAAAGCTCACCCAAAAAAGCAGCATTTTAATGTGCATTTCTGTTAAAAGATGTTTTTGTCTGATATATGCAGTTTTGTGCTTGCTTTCCCCAAATTATATTCATTTTGGTACCCCTGGAAGACCTACATTACAAAATCCAGAGAAATGTGAATTTCAGAGGATAGCTACATTTTAGTTTGTTTCAGGGAGTCCACCTTAGGTTGGTTCTAGGCATCAGAGAGGAATTCAGTTTCGTTCACATTTATTAAAGCTGTTTTTATCAAATTTGCTCTTTCTTTGCTCTTTCTGAAACAAGGGGTGCTTTCACACTGCACTTTATTCCGTTATTCTGATGATTTATTTCCTGTTAAATTGCACATAAAATTCAGAGCTTGGAAGATTACTTTTAAAAAGTAATAAATTACAGTTACAGTTACATGGCCCAAAAAAGTAGTAATTACCGTAACAATTACAATTGCTCTGAAAGTAACTGATTACTTTACTTTTCCTCCAAAGTAATCACTACAATTACATTTCAGTTACTTAAAAAAAACACCTACAAGGTGCTGGCCTTGGCTGCTGAACATCTAAGTAGCCTAAAACAACATTAAAAATAAACAAACACATACAAAGGTAGTAGAATAATTATTTTTATTCATAAGATAGCAATGGTGGTCTCTCCGCTGGTAAGCGTGGTGGGGAGGGAGGTTGAGGCCACTACTCAGATCTTTGCACATCAAACCAAGTGCAACCCCCTCCACTCAGCCAGCCACCATAATCTCTCTCACTTAACCACCTCCCGGACCCTGCCCTATCACCAACTAAGGGACACTCACTCAAGCAAACATTTTCCCCTGAGATGCAAAAAGGTTAAAATACTGCAAATGCAGAACAGTAGCCAGAGAGGGGGTGGAGGCCACTTTGTGTGCCAAGTGCAAACACAGTATTCTCTCTCTCTCTCTCTCTCTCTCTCTCTCTCTCTCACTCACTCTCTCTCTCTCTCTCTCTCTCTCTCTCACACACACACACACTTGTCTTTCACCTCCACAGTTCTCCATTCTGCTGCTGCCTCCTTCTCCTCCTTTATCCATGTTCTTGACCATGATTTTCATCCACAAATCAGAGGAGCAGAAGACTTCCCCTGCTCCCCCCCAAGTAATGCCCCAAAGTAATTCTGGAAACGTTACAATTACTCCACAAAAGTAGTAAAATTACTCCTAGTTCTATTACAATCAAAATGTAAAGGAATTACCCACTCGTTACTCAAACAAGTAATGAATTACAAGTAATTCGTTACTTGTAACTAGTTACTTCCAAGCTCTGATAAAATTTGAGCTTTCACACGACATAACGGTTAGCTCCGGAATTCTGGTGGAATGTAGTGGAAGTTTAGTGCTAATTTCCGCAATAAATGATACCACAAAAATTCCGATAGCAGGCTGGGAACCCGGAAGATTGCGGGAGTTTTGCGCTAGCTGCCGCTGCTCACGTGACAGCCATCCCAGCATGCAGTGCATTCCCGCCCTTACCAACAGCCGTCCCAGCATGCAGCCTTCGCACACTGCTGCGCTGCCACCACCGTGCCTCCCAGCCGATCCCAGCTGCTCCTGAGAGAGCAGCCTGTGCTGCTGCTGCTTGTGCTCAACCAGAGCCTCTGTTGCTGCACTACCGCGCCTCTCAGCTGATCGCAATCTTTCAAACCCCCCACGCAGAAGGAACAAGCAGAGCTTTTGAATAGTAAAGGCGGGAAAAGAAGCAGTCTTCTAACGGCCGCGGTAGGTGAGAGTGCTGTGTGAAAGACCATTGCATGAAATGCCGCTAAATTGGTACTGCAGTGTGAAAGGGATTTTTGAAATCCGGAACGAAGCGCTAGATTTTTAATCCGTTAAACTAGCGCTATTAGCCCCATGTGTGAAAGCAGCCAAGATGAGAAGTGAAACACAGCTTTCTGTTCCTGACTCCTACCTGCACAGAGCAAAGGGAGCTGTCTCAGCTGGTCCACAGGAGAGGAGATACAAGCAAGCCAGATTTCAGAGAGCGAGCGAACAAAGTGAGTGAACAGGGAGAGCAAACAGGAGTTTGACAAAGGAGTTCGGCAGGAGAGGTCAAAGGGGAGGTCTCAAATAAATAAATAAATAAATAAATAAATAATGTTTTTGTACAGCACACCGCATACCAGTGGGACTCTCAGGTTTACCCTGAAGTAGGACAGGACAAAGCACAGCCCACTCCAAAACAAGTAGTTAGAAAGAAACAAAAGGTAGAAGAGAGTATGAACAGGAAGGATACTCCAGTGGTTGTGACCTGCAAGGTGTGTGCCATGTTTGTTTTCTTGCCTGAGAACATGGCATACACGTGCAACAAGTGCAAGCTCTTGGCACTGTTGGAAGAAGAAGTGAGAGGCCTGGAACGGCGGGTGGCCACACTGAGGACTATAAGAGAAGATGAAGAGTTCGTAGACAGAATGCTGGAACAAAAGCAGCAAAGAGAAGTGGAGGTGGAAGAGTAACAGCATGTGGTAGTAGAAGAGGAGACTGCTTTGGAGAGGAACAACGAAGTGGAGGAAACTCTGTGGGAATGGGTGGCAGGAGCAGAAGAGCTAGAAGACACTCTTCACCAGTGGAACTATGGAACCGCTTTCAACCACTCGAGGATGAGACTGGAGGACAGCCTGTGGAGGAAGAATTACAGGAGACCCCATGCGACAATGAGCAAGAGGCTAAGGCTCAATCAAGCAGGGGCAATGAAACCAGCCCCACAACAAAAAGAGAAGAGTACTAGTAGTGGGAGACTCCCTACTGCGTGGGATCGAAACCCAAGTATACCGAGAAGATCCGTGGACTTGCCAGGTATGCTGTCTACAAGGAGGACGGATTAGAGATGTGACGGAAGGGTTGCCATCGCTCATCAAGCCCACCGACAGGTAGCCCTTTCTCCTCATCCATGTGGGAACAAATGATACTGCCAAACGGAGCTATGAAGAAATCACATCAGACTTTGAAGTTCTGGGAAGGAAACTCAAGGACTTTGGGGCTCAGATAGTTTTTTCATCCATCCTTCCAGTACTTAGAAGAGGAGAAGAAAGAGAAAGAAAAATGCTCCATGTGAATGAATGGCTACAAAGGTGGAGCTGATGTGAGAGATTTGGATTCTAGGACCATGGGCTATGCTTCCTGGAAGATGGATTGCTGGCAAGTGATGGGTTGCATCTCACAAGGACTGGGAAGAATGTGTTGAGCCACAGCATGGAGAAGTTCATCAGGAAGGCTTTTAAACTGAATCCTTAGGGGGAGGGAGACGTAAACTTGGTGGTAACGACTTTTATCTTTTATTTTTATCTTTTAAATTCTTTTATTCTCACTCGTTTACTGTATATGTGTATGTTTGTATGTGTATGCATAATGCATTTTATGCATTTTAATTTACTGTAATGTTTGTGTTTTTATTGTGTATTTTATTATATATGTGTGCTTTTTATTGTAGTCGCCCTGAGTGCCCTTTTGCAGGGTAGAAGGGCGGGATAGAAATATTTTAAATAAATAAATAGTGGGCTCTCCGACACTGGAGGCCTTCAAGAGGCAGCTGGACAGCCATCTGTCGGGAATGCTTTGATTTGGATTCCTGCACTGAGCAGGGGGTTGGACTTGATGGCCTTATAGGCCCCTTCCAACTCTACTATTCTATGGTTCTGTGATTCCTTCAAAATTCACACATCCAAATTTTGCACTGCAGCTGCCCAACCAATGTTTACAAAAATGCATGTGTTAGGGGGGAAATGAATATATTAGCGAAAAATAGCATATACAAATGCCTTATATTAGGAGAAATTGCAAAAAATGTGTACATTATTAGTAGTAGTATTTTTATTTTGGTCAAAACCAGCAAATAGAACACATCAGAAATGCAGCATACAGAAAGCAGAAGCAAACTTTAAAAATGCACATATTAGGGGAAAGTGTTTGCACTGCTTGCAAAAATGTGTTCCTTAGTCAAAACTGCACACCAAAAATATGTGCTTATTAGGAGAAATTCGCACTAAAATGGTGGAGAATTTTCATGAGGACTTTAACGTTTCAAAATTGAAATGGAAAATTGAGAAACAGAAAGAACCATAATTGGCAGATCATTCCATCTCTAGTCGTTAGTGAAATGAGTTTCTTCCTCCCATATATTTTGGGGGAGAGAAACCTCTCTGCCTTGTCTTGCATACTGAAAGTACCAAAACTGGCAGATCCATCCTTAGTTCCTTCACATGAAATTGTGATCCAAACCAAAATTTTCCCACATCCATCGCCTGGATAGGAGAGCCGGTGTGGTGTAGTGGTTAAGGTGTTGGACTACGACCTGGGAGACCAGGGTTCGAATCCCCACATACCCATGAAGCTCACTGGGTGACCTTGGGCCAGTCACTGCCTCTCAGCCTCATGAAAACCCTCTTCATAGGGTCGTCATAAGTCGGAATCGACTTGAAGGCAGTACATTTACATTTATGATTCTCTCCAGATCATGCCATGGGACTAGTCATCTTGAACACTGCAGTCCTTCACCTGTCCAGGTAATGCTGGCAAAGTTTCGTGGGGATGGAAGCCTTTTCCTTCTGTGGGTCATTGGTTTATCACCTTCTGCTTGTGTGCCTCACTTCAGATGGGCTGTGATGGAATGCAGCCTGACTGATAAGCAGCTTGTCCATTCGTCCTGATGGATGGCACACCAGCTCTCCATCGCTAAGCGTACCTGCAGAACGGCAGGGACATGAACACAGAACATATTGCGAAGATGAGTTAAGAGGAGAGCTGACCAGGCCAAGGGGGAGGCTGACATGTTGGATCCTGCAGGGGCCTGGGCAGAACAATTTTACACATCAAAGCATCCACGCCCTCCTTTACCTACAGCATCTTTTTCTAAAAACTCCAGGTGTGTTGGACAGGCCTCCTCTGGCATGCCATAGTGGCAACAGGATTGGCACTTCCTCGATCTGTTGTGTGGAATTAAAATTATTCTCATTGTAGTTTCTGTGCTTAAAATGACTGGTCATCATCACAAACTCAAAGCACATTTGTCTTTTAAAGCCCCACACTCCCTGAATATGCATACAGCATGGGCAGAAACTGCCAAAAGCAAGATTATCTCCAAAACAAGACACAACTTCAGACTGTGCACATTTATGCCTGGCTTAGAGAGAGAGAGAATGTGTGTGCTGATGTTGCTGTTTTATATGTTTCATTTCATCTTGATCTGCTAAAGGAAAACAGATCTTATCAAAATAATTCCCGTCAACAATCCTTTCCAGCATTTTAGCCAAAAGCCTATTCTTAGTGGGGTTGTGGCATAGAATGGGCTATACAATAAATACTGTATTCTACCCTCTATGGCAGCCTTTCCCAACTTGTGGGTCGCCAGAGGTTGCTGCACTACAATTCCCATCATTCCTGACCCTTGGCCATGCTGGCTGGGGCTGATGGGTGTTGTAGTCCAAGAACGTCTGAGGCCCCAAAGGTTGGGAAAGGCTGCTCTATGGGCTTCCAGACAGGACTTGATGGAGAATAAACCCACAGCCTTCTGCATGCAAAGTAGGAACTCGACCACTGAGCTAAAGTATTCTGAGCACGTAGTTCTGAAACCCACTTTGCCAGACAGTCACTTCAATCTCTCTCTTTTAATCAGAACTATTTTATCAATAGCGGCGCAGAGTGGTAAGCGGCGGTAACGCAGCCGAAGCTCTGCTCACGGCCGGAGTTTGATTCCAACGGAAGGAGGAAGTCGAATCTCCGGTAAAAGGGGTCAAGGTCCACTCAGCCTTCCATCCATCCGTGGTCGGTAAATGCTGGGGGGTAAAGAAAGGCCAGGGACGGAACTGGCAATCCCACCCCATATATACGGTCTGCCTAGTAAACGTTGCAAGACGTCACCCTAAGAGTCGGAAACGACTCGCACTACAAGTACAGGGACACCTTTACCTTTTATTTTATCAAACCAGAAAAAAAAAAGGTATACAGAAACTTCAAAGAAAACGTACAGTCTCTGGGGATGGTGAACTGAGGATGGTGATGATGATGATGAAGCCTGATGGCAGGTAATTATATTGTAGAATCATTGAAGAGGTAGATTCAACAGAAGAGAGGTAACATCTGAGAGAGAGAGAGAGAGAGAGAGAGGTACAAAAGGAGTGTTGTCTTCTGGGGCTACTAGGCCTGCTGGTAGCTTCACTGATGACTGAAACAACTGAGGCAGGTTTTGGAGGGAAAATCTAACTAACCAATTAAAGAAAGGAGTGACGTCATCTGACAGGAAGTTACTGTAAGGCTAAAGGAGCATGGAGACAGACCTTTAGAGTTCCATAACTCTAACCTAATACCTTCTTTAGCACAATGGAAGGAGTCTCCCTGCGGAGGTAGCACATACAGTATAATTATCTTGTCACAACTTGGGTGGCTTTAATAGACAAATTCACGGAGGAGAATCATGTATGCCACTTTGAACTCCTTGGAGGAAAAATATACACGTAATAAATATTTTAAAAAATAAAATGACTCTATCCATGGGTACTGGCCACAATGGCTACATCCTGCCTCCACTCCTGGAGACTGGATGCCTCTGAATACCAGTTGCTTGCAGTCACAAGTGGGTGAGGTCCTGTTTGCGGGCTTCCCCTAATGGGCATCTTGATTGGCCACAGTGAGAACAGGATGCTGGACTAGATGGGCCACTGGCCTGAGCCAGCAGGCTTTTCTCATGTTCTTATGAGCGGCCTGGGGTAGGAGTGTGTGGCACATTAGAAACTTCCTTCAGCTCTCCAAGGTCACCAGCAAAGGGGTTTCCTGGTCCTTGAACTTTTTTTAAAACTGGAAATGCCAGGAACTGCTCCTTCAGCACATACCATACATTTAAAGCGAATTATTTCCCCCCAACAATTCATGGGAGCTGTAGTTTATCACTTACAGATCTACCATTCCCCAGACCCTTAACAAACTACAGTTCCCAAGATTTTTGGGGGGAAATAATGTGCTTTAAATGTATCAGGGGTGGCCCTCCAGAGGTAGTTGCACTACAGTTCCAAGAATGCCTGTGGCGCTCTTCTTATATTCTTATGCAGGGAGGGGCAGAGGGGTGGCAATGAATGCAGCAGCAGAGAGATACACTGCTTGATCCAGCCCTGAAGTGGAATATTCCTGCCTTCAGCCTGCCGTTCATTGCTCTCCACAGACAAGCTTTCTATTTCCCTGCCATCCCTCTGCTTCTCTCGTCCATTAAAACAACCACTTCCCTCCTTGGCTCAGCCTCCTCCCAGCCTGGCTTTCATTACTGCAATGTTTACTTATCTAATGCCACGATTGAACAGAGGCACAGGAACTCACACTTGCAGTCGCCTTGAAATTGCTTGATTGCTTCCTGACAAGCAATTCAGGGCATCCCGTACAGCTCCAGAGTCACAAGGAGGGGGCGTTCCCCAGCCCCAAACTGCTGCACAGGTGGGAACATTATCCGTAGGATAATACAGATGAGCCTGGCTGCTGGATCAGGCCAGTGGCCCATCAGGTCTAGCATCCTGTTCTCACAGTGGCCAACCAGATGCCCCCAAGGGAAGCCCACAAGCAGGACCTGAGCACAACAGCAAGTCTCCCCTCCTGCTGTTTTCAGCAACTGTTATTCAGGAGAATATTGGCTGATATTGTTGTGTGATTTTGGTGTGCAAAGCCCTATGCAGCTTGAGACCAGAATACCTGAAAGATCATCTTACCTATATACCCAGTTGATCACTGTGCTCTGCAGATGTGAGGGCCTCCTGCAGAAACCAACTTGTCAGGAGGTCCGTTCTGTACAACATAGGAACCGGACCTTTAGTGTGGTGTGTTACCTACCTTTTGGAATTCCCTCCCTTTAGACAGGTGCCATCTCTGTCCTCTTTTCAGTGCCTACTGAAGACCTTCCTCTCTCAACAAGCCTTTTAAGTAGAGACCTTATCCCAGTCAGCGTCTGTGCTGGGATTGCTTTTTAGGATGTTTTTAAGCTGTTTAAGATGTTTTGTTTGAATGTGTATTTAAAGCTGTTTTGTTTGAATGTGTATTTAAAGCTGTTTTGTTTGAATATGTTTTAAAGTCTTTTGTTTTTAAGATGTTTTAGAGTGCTTTTAGCATTCTGTTTAGCACCCTGGGCTCCTTCTGGGAGGAAGGGTGGGATATGAATGAATGAATGAATGAATGAATGAATAAAGCTATGCTGTGGAAGGTGTTCCCTTGGTTGTGGCTATCTTTGTAAGCAAAAGGTGAGAAGATACCCTCTTTCCCCCACCCCAGCCAGAGAACTGTGAAAAGCAATTTACACCCTGGGGCCTATTTCCCACAATGGGAGCTCTGCAATTGCAAAGGGATTTCCCTCCAGTAATAGGCTCTTCATGCCCCACCACCACCCCACACATCCTCCCACCCCAGGAGAACTGTATTTATTGTTTACCACTGGGATCAGCAGGCTGACATGAGATGACCATTCTTCTCTACCCCCCCAAACCCATTTCAATTCTCTGAATGTCCTGCACATGTTTATTAGGGGGTGAGGAGGTAGGAGTTAGGGAGGCAAGCTTCACCACATTCTCTCTCCCTCTTTCAGTGGATGGGCCACAATAAGAATGCACGGTACAGTCAGACCCCTAAGAGGATTTGCTCCAGGCCTCTTTTCAGCGCAAATGGGGCCTTTTGTGACGCCCTCGGCAGCCGTGGGACGCCGCCGAAGCCGGGAGCTTTTCACTCTCCCGTCTTTCCACTTCAGCAAGGGAAGAATGCGCCCATAAAGGATGTGTTTGTTGGGCTTGTTTAAGGGGAGCTGTACGGGGACCAGGCATGGCTGGATTACCCCCTCCCTTTTGAGAAAGGGGGTGGAGAGGGCTCTCCTGGGACTGAGCACAGCATCTTAGGCTGCTTGAGGGAAATGGGGGGGGGGAAAGGGTTGCAGTTGCCATAATCGTGCCCATTGATCCCTAAATCCCAGCCGCATCCTAGCTGTCCACTGTGGGTTGGGGACACACAAAGTGCAAATGTCAAATGATGGCTGTGTTTCGGTTGGCATATTGTTTCTGAAAGTATGAATTTGATAGATTTAGCTTGAAAGGGGAACTGAATCAAAGTTCAAATGAACTTTGAACTTTGAATCAAATTTCTTGCCCGTCCCTATTGCCCGCTTGCCTTCTGCCTTCCCTCTTACCTGTCTGATGGCTGCAGCAGCAAAGATATCTCAATGGAAGCCTCTGTAACCACCTGGTACCTTGTGAAATATTGCTACCAGAGCACCCCAGGACCAGGGAGAAGAGCTGGCCAAAAGTCCTTGAATGAGACCCGACAGAATGTGAAATTCAGCCTGAGTTTGGCTGTTTCATCATCCCTCCCAATCCCTTCTCCTTTTTTGTCTTTAAGAATGTAAGCTTGGGGGCAGGGACTGTCTTTTGTAAGCTACTCTGGGACGTTTTATTTTCCTTTCCTCAAAGCCTTCCCCAGAAAAGAAAAGTTTTACAAGAAACAGTTTACTTTTAATCAAATAAAATACTACCCCTTTTCAGTTGGTCTGAAACTACATTTAAAAGGGCAGGGGGGAAATTGAGGAAATGAACAAGAAATGAAGGAGCGCTGAGAGGATGGAAGAATTGGGCCACTTCAGGAGATGTTGAGGGGCTTCATAAATTAAGGCAGAAAGTTTTGTCTTATTTACATGACAGACATGGTCCTCCTGGACACTTAGAATCATAGAATCATACAATAGTAGAGTTGGAAGGGGCCTATAAGGCCATCAAGTCCAACCTCCTGCTCAATGCACCTGCTGTTGTCACCTGCTGTGCTCATGGCTCTGATCTGGGGGGTGGGGGAGAGAGAACGCTTCTGGGGCAGGCTCAAGAGCTAGAAGTGTCACTGACATCAGTGACCTGGTGGACCCTTTTGGTATCAAATTTGGGACATGCTTTCCTGTTGTTTGTAGTGCAAAACCTAACATGCAAGAGGAACATAGATCACACTACAAGTCACACAGGACTCTGGGTCCCTACAGAGCATTACTAGGTGTGGCTGTTCAAGCAAAGACATTGCAACTATTGGACATGCCCCCCCAAGGACCCCTTAAGTAGGATGGGCTGGGCTTGCTACTTGCATGGGAATTGTCTCTCGGACAGGGACTGGGCAAGCATGCGGGCACTCCAACGGGTCGGCTAGACAGCAGGCTCGGCCTGTTCATCCTTCTGCAGGTGGCAGAGCGTCCTTGGTGACAGAGGCAGAGATGCCTCAACCAGTTCACTCCCAGGATCCACCTCTGAGCCCTCCTGCCATTCCACAACCCAATCGACAACAGGAGGCAGTGTGGAGGCAGGGCAAGTGGCAAGTCGATGATCAGCTCTGCCTCATCTGCAGCAGCCTGCACCTCACAGGCAGGGCTGTAGCTCAGCAGACCACTGAGATCTCCCCCAGCATCATTGGACACCCCCCCACAGACCACTGGGCCCCTCCCCTGGATTCCCATCCTCCTCCTCTTCGGAGCTGCTCAGCGAAGAGTTCCCCGTGGGGCTCATGACAATCAGCAAGGTAGAGCAGTACCTCCATCAAACCCCCTCCTGTGAGGGTTCCAAAATGTCATCAAGACTCAGACAGAATAGTGGGAGCTGCCCTCTCCTCCAGGCTTGGGGATTGTCATCAGCTTTGCTCCTGGGTCTCATCAAGGTGGGGGAGAAGAGGGCTTCCGGGGGGGGGGGGTACCACACTCTAGCAAGTGCAAGACACACCAAAACCACCAGCGGCATTGCCACTGCTCTTAACTGCCTTACACGAAGAGTCACTTTCAGAACCTGCAGCTGAGCTTGCTTCCCCCCCCTTCCCATTCCTTTCTCCTTTTGTGTCATGTCTTTATTTGTAGAAGGTAAGCGTGAGGGCAGGGCCCTGTCTTAATACTAATTTTTAAATATACGCATAAACCACCTTGATAGCCTTTTATTTATTTTTTTGCTAAAGGGCAGGATGTCAAGGCTGTAAGAACTTAAGAACATAAGAACATAAGAAGAGCCTGCTGGATCAGGCCAGTGGCCCATCTAGTCCAGCATCCTGTTCTCACAGTGGCCAACCAGGTGCCTGGGGGAAGCCCGCAAGCAGGACCCGAGTGCAAGAACACTTTCCCCTCCTGAGGCTTCCAGCAACTGGTTTTCAGAAGCATGCTTCCTCTGACTAGGGTGGCAGAGCACAGCCATCATGGCTAGTAGCCATTGATAGCCCTGTCCTCCATGAATTTGTCTAATCTTCTTTTAAAGCCATCCAAGCTGGTGGCCATTACTGCATCTTGTGGGAGCAAATTCCATAGTTTAACTATGTGCTGAGTAAAGAAGTACTTCCTTTTGTCTGTCCTGAATCTTCCAACATTCAGCTTCTTTGAATGTCCACGAGTTCTAGTATTATGAGAGAGGGAGAAGAACTTTTCTCTATCCACTTTCTCCATGCCATGCATAATTTTATACACTTCTATCATGTCTCCTCTGACCCGCCTTTTCTCTAAACTAAAAAGCCCCAAATGCTGCAACCTTTCCTCATAAGGGAGTCGCTCCATCCCCTTGATCATTCTGGTTGCCCTCTTCTGAACCTTTTCCAACTCTATAATATCCTTTTTGAGATGAGGCGACCAGAACTGTACACAGTATTCCAAATGCGGCCGCACCATAGATTTATACAACGGCATTATGATATCGACTGTTTTATTTTCAATACCTTTCCTAATTATCGCTAGCATGGAATTTGCCTTTTTCACAGCTGCCGCACACTGGGTCGACATTTTCATTGTGCTGTCCACTACAACCCCGAGGTCTCTCTCCTGGTCGGTCACCGCCAGTTCAGACCCCATGAGCGTATATGTGAAATTCAGATTTTTTGCTCCAATATGCATAATTTTACACTTGTTTATATTGAATTGCATTTGCCATTTTTCTCCCCATTCACTCAGTTTGGAGAGGTCTTTTTGGAGCTCTTCGCAATCCCTTTTTGTTTTAACAACCCTGAACAATTTAGTGTCATCTGCAAACTTGGCCACTTCACTGCTCACTCCTAATTCTAGGTCATTAATGAACAAGTTGAAAAGTACAGGTCCCAATACCGATCCTTGAGGGACTCCACTTTCTACAGCCCTCCATTGGGAGAACTGTCCGTTTATTCCTACTCTCTGCTTTCTGCTTCTTAACCAATTTCTTATCCACAAGAGGACCTCTCCTCTTATTCCATGACTGCTAAGCTTCCTCAGAAGCCTTTGGTGAGGTACCTTGTCAAACGCTTTTTGAAAGTCTAAGTACACTATGTCCACTGGATCACCTCTATCTATATGCTTGTTGACACTCTCAAAGAATTCTAATAGGTTACTGAGACAGGACTTTCCCTTGCAGAGGCCATGCTGGCTCTGCTTCAGCAAGGCTTGTTCTTCTATGTGCTTAGTTAATCTAGCTTTAATAATACTTTCTACCAGTTTTCCAGGGACGGAAGTTAAGCTAACTGGCCTGTAATTTCCGGGATCCCCTCTGGATCCCTTTTTGAAGATTGGCGTTATATTTGCCACTTTCCAGTCCTCAGGCACGGAGGAGGACCCGAGGGACAAGTTACATATTTTAGTTAGCAGATCAGCAATTTCACCTTTGAGTTCTTTGAGAACTCTCGGGTGGATGCCATCTGGGCCCGGTGATTTGTCAGTTTTTATATTGTCCATTGAGCTTAGAACTTCCTCTCTCGTTACCACTATTTGTCTCAGTTCCTCAGAATCCCTTCCTGCAAATGTTAGTTCAGGTTCAGGGATCTGCCCTATATCTTCCACTGTGAAGACAGATGCAAAGAATTCATTTAGCTTCTCTGCAATCTCCTGATCGTTCTTTAGTACACCTTTGACTCCCTTATCATCCAAGGGTCCAATCGTCTCCCTAGATGGTCTCCTGCTTTGAATGTATTTATAGAATTTTTTGTTGTTGGTTTTTATGTTCTTAGCAATGTGCTCCTCAAATTCTTTTTTAGCATCCCTTATTGTCTTCTTGCATTTCTTTTGCCAGAGTTTGTGTTCTTTTTTATTTTCTTCATTCGGACAAGACTTCCATTTTTGAAGGAAGACTTTTTGCCTCTAAGAGCTTCCTTGACTCTGCTCGTTAACCATGCTGGCATCTTCTTGGCCCTGGTGGTACCTTTTCTGATCTGCGGTATGCACTCCAGTTGAGCTTCTAATATAGTGTTTTTAAACAACTTCCAAGCATTTTCGAGTGATGTGACCCTCTGGACTTTGTTTTTCAGCTTTCTTTTTACCAATCCTCTCATTTTTGTGAAGTTTCCTCTTTTGAAGTCAAATGTGACCGTGTTGGATTTTCTTGGCAATTGGCCAGTTACATGTATGTTTAATTTAATAGCACTGTGGTCACTGCTCCCAATCGGTTCAACAACACTTACATCTTGCACCAGGTCCCGGTCCCCACTGAGGATTAAGTCCAGGGTTGCCATCCCTCTGGTCGGTTCCATGACCAACTGGTCTAGGGAATAGTCATTTAGAATATCTAGAAACGTTGCTTCTTTGTCATGACTGGAACACATATGCAGCCAGTCTATGTCCGGGTAGTTGGTCACCCATTACTACCACATTTCCTAGTTTGGATGCTTCCTCAATTTCATATCTCATCTCAAGGTCTCCCTGAGCATTTTGATCAGGGGGACGATAGATCGTTCCCAGTATTAAGTCCCTCCTGGGGCATGGTATCACCACCCACAACGATTCTGTGGAGGAGTCTGCCTCTTTTGGGGTTTCGAGCTTGCTGGATTCAATGCCTTCTTTCACGTATAGAGTGACTCCGCCACCAATACGTCCTTCCCTGTCCTTCCGATATAGTTTATATCCAGGGATAACCGTATCCCACTGGTTTTCTCCATTCCACCAGGTCTCGGTTATGCTCACTATATCAATGCTCTTCTCTAAGACCAAGCACTCCAGTTCTCCCATCTTGGTTCGGAGGCTCCTAGCATTAGCGTACAGGCACTTGTAAGCAGTGTCTCTCTTCAAGTGTCTTTGGCACTTGTGGTTTGGCCTGTGGTAATTTTGCTCTTCTGAATTTATATCCTGTGCCCCTGCTCTCACAATGCCTACTTCTAGGCCTACCCCTTTTAAAATTTCATCATTTCTTTGGTTTTTATCCCAGGGGGGAGGTTTATTCCGAACCGGACCTTTCTCAGCTCCTGTCGGGTTTTCCCCCTCAGTCAGTTTAAAAGCTGCTCTGCTACCTTTTTAATTTTAAGTGCCAGCAGTCTGGTTCCATTCTGGTTCAAGTGGAGCCCGTCCCTTTTGTACAGGCCCGGCTTGTCCCAAAATGTTCCCCAGTGCCTAACAAATCCAAACCCTTCCACCCGACACCATCGTCTCATCCACGCATTGAGACTGCGAAGCTGGGCCTGTCTGTCTGGTCCTGCGCGTGGAACCAGTAGCATTTCAGAGAAAGCCACCTTGGAGGTCCTGGCTTTCAGCATCCTACCTAGCAACCTAAATTTTGCTTCCAGGACCTCACGGCTGCATTTCCCCATGTCGTTGGTGCCAACGTGCACCACGACCACTGACTCCTTCCCAGCACGGTCTACCAAACTATCTAAACGACGGGTGATATCCGCAACCTTCGGACCAGGCAGGCAAAACACCTTGCGGTCTACACGCCCATCACACACCCCACTGTCTATGTTCCTAATGATCGAATCACCCACTACAAGGATCCCTCCACCCCCTGGAGATATATCCTCGGCACGAGAGGATAGCTGCTCATCCCCCAAGGAATGGGTCCCTTCTAAGGGATCATTTCCCTCTTCCTCAGCTGGATGCTCTCCTTCCCCGAGACCATCGTTCTCCATGATAGAAGGAGAGCTATCATCGTTGGAGTGGGACACAGCTATAACGTCCCTGAAGGCCTCCTCCACACACCTTTCTGCCTCTCTCAGCTTTTCCAGGTCCGCCACCTTGGCCTCAAGGAAATGAAGTCATTCCCGGAGAGCCAGGAGCTCATTGCACCGAGAGCATACCCACGACTTCTGTCCAACAGGCAGATAGTCGTACATGCTGCAGGCGGTGCAAAACACTGATAAGCCCCCACACCCCTGCTGGCTTCTTACCTGCATAGTTTTGTTTAAGGTTTATTACGTCAATGGGTTGGAGACTGCGGTTTAGTTGAGGTCAGGGAACAGACGGGCAGAGTGGGGGGCCCTGGCCTCCTCGCCCTGCTGCCGAACTCGCTCTGCTGCTTAACTCGCCTTGACGCTTTGTCACCCCTCGCTAGGGTGCTCTGACTTTATATGTGTGGCTGGTTCCTCTCAGCTACTGCTGCCAGCCAATGATGTGTTACTTGAGGCTGATGGCTATCAGATGGGGCTTAACTCTTTAGTATTCTCTCAGGCTTCCTTCCTTCCTGAGCGAGGGGCAGGGCTGTTTAAGCTTTTGGCTGCTTTTAATCTAATCAAGGGGCTGCGCCTTCCAGGCAAGTCTTTTGTGTTTGTTGTTTTCCCACCTAGAACAGCCTGACCTTTCTTTAACCTAGGGGAACAGAGCTTGTGGTTGTGTTTCAGGAAGGCTGAAGCTGCCCTTTTTAGCAAGGACTGAGCTGACTCTCTCCCTGTATGTATCGGTGGACTTTCCTTTTCCCCCTTCTCTCCGACTGGAATTTAGCCTTGTTTACAGTGTCCCCTGAAGCTTTCCTGCTAGGGTGGTGTTGAAAACTAGCTTTCTATACGCTTCCTTCTCCTAGGATCTGTCTCCTAAGATATAGGTTCTTTCAGGATTTGGCTCCTAGCTCAGGGTGACCTTGGGCTGCCCTTATTAGTTATTTCTCTGAGCTGTTTTACTTCAATTTAAATAATGGAATAAATGGGAGCTACTTACCCTCTTTTCGCTCTGCTGCTTAACTCGCCTTGATGCTTTGTCAGCTGGGGCCTTGACGCTTCGTCAGCTGGGGCTCCCTCTAGCTAAATAAAGTCATGAAAAAAGATGCAGCAGCTCTTTGGGCATCACAGATTGTTCCCAGCTCACGGAGTGGGGTGAACAAGAGGAAGCGATGGAAAGGAGGAAGGGAAACCACATTTTCGGTGACTCAGCCAAACCCTCCCCTCCCCTCCTCTGTTCTTCCTTCTTGGTTTCTGTGTGGGGCCAAAAAAGCTGTGCGGGCTTTTTCCCAAAGCCTTCCCCAGGAAAGAACAGTTTTACAAGAAACAACACATAAAGTACATTTTAAAAGGCAGGGGAAGAATAAGTAGGAAATGAACAAGGAATGAAGGAGCTTTGATGGGATGGAAGAATGGGCCACTTCAGGAGAAGTTGAGCGGCTTCATAAATGAAGGCAGGAGGAGTCCTGTAGCTAGCCTTCCTTGTTAGGTGGGACACTCTGTGTGTGTGTGTGTGTGTGTGTGTGTGTGTGTGTGTAAGTGTGTGAGTGTGTGAGTGTGTGTGTGTGTGAGAGAGAGAGAGAGAGAGAGAGAGAGAGGCACATCGTGCACCCAATTTCCACACACACACACTGTTGGGAAGGATGTGAGGGCAAAGTCAGGGGAAGGAAAAGGCAGTGACCTTCCCCATCACTCCTTCATCCAGAGAGTGTGTTAAGTTACATGAATGAAGTTATGAAGAATGAGTACCACTTGCTGGAAACCACAGGAGGGGAGAGTGCTTGTGTGCAGGCCCTCCTTTCAGACTTCCCATCATGGGCTTCTGGTTGGCCACTGTGGACCACTGGGCTGATCTAGAAAGCTCTCCTTATGCTCTCGTCACACTCTACTCCAAGTGTCATTTGGCTGGGACTGCAGAGATGAAGGGAAACTATGCTCATAAGCATCGAAGAACACACCAAAATAGCTCATCAAGCCAGCATCCTGTTCTTACAGTGGCCAATCAGATGCTCATAGGAAGCCCAAAACCAGGACCCGAGTGCAAGAACACTCTCCCCTCCTGCAGCTACCAGCATCTGGTTTTCAGAAGCATGCTGCCACTGACTAGGGTGGCAGAGCACAGCCATCATGGCTAGTAGCCATTGATAGCCCTGTCCTCCATGAATTTGTCTAATCTTCTTTTAAAGTCATCCAAGCTGGTGGCCATTACTGCGTCTTGTGGGAGCAAATTCCATAGTTTAACTATGCGCTGAGTAAAGAAGTACTTCCTTTTGTCTGTCCTGAATCTTCCAACATTCAGCTTCTTTGAATGTCCACGAGTTCTAGTATTATGAGGGAGAAAAACTTTTATCTATCCACTTTCTCAATACCATGCATAATTTTATACACTTCTGTCATGTCATCTCTGACTTGCCTTTTCCCTAAACGAAAAAGCCCCAAATGCTGCAACCTTTCCTCGCAGAGGAGTCGCACCATCCCCTTGATCATTCTGGTTGCCCTCTTCTGAACCTTTTCCAACTCTACAATATCCTTTTGGAGATGAGGTGACCAGAACAGTACCCAGTATCCCAAATGCGGCCACACCATAGTTTATGTAACAGCACAGTTTCATTTTCAATACCTTTCCTAATGGCCCCTAGCATGGAATTTGCCTTTCCCACTGCTGCCACGCATGCTCTGTCCTTATTCATCAGCCAACAGGACAAGATGTGCATTGTTATGTAATACACGCATACTGGAACTGCCCCTTCCATTTCTGCTTTTAGATGATGAGACAAAGGCCATGATCCAGCAGTGCTGAAGAGCCTTCATGTGGAAGTGGAAGTAACCACAGATTAGCTCGAAACCTAGTGGCTGAGGGTGAGTAAGAGGGGACATGACTGAGGCTTCTAAACTCTGCAAAGGATGGAGAAAAATTAATAGAGCAGGGGAGATGAACCTCAGGCTCTGGGCCCTCAAAGCCTCTCTATCCAGCCCTTAGAACTCTCCCTACGCCACACCCCCTCACTAGCCACACCCCTCATCAGTCCTGCTAGATTGTTTTCCCCTGGACAAGATATTTTGTCTGGTAGGGGTAGCATTGGCCATCAACTTGGATGACTTTAAAAGAGGGTTAGACAAATTCATGGAGGATAAGGCTACCAGTGAGAGCCAGTGTGGCATAGTGGTTAAGGTGTTGGACTACGACCTGGGAGACCAGGGTTTGAATCCCCATATAGCCATGAAGCTCACTGGGTGACCTTGGACCAGTCACTGCCTCTCAGCCTCAGAGGAAGGCAATGGCAAACCGCCTCTGAATACCACTTACCATGAAAACCCAATTCATAGGGTCGCCCATAAGTCGGAATCGACTTGAAGGCAATCAATTTTTTTTCCAAGGCTACCAGTGGCTACTAGCCACAATGGCTAAGTTCAAATTCCACTCTCGGAGGCAGTATGCTTCTAAATACCATTTATGAGGTTCTCAGGTTCCAATTTAAAAAGAGAGCAAATCTTTCTGGTCTCTGATCTTGGGGTGATATTTACCTATGCCTAGGTAAGTCCATTTCCATTTTTTTCATTGATATATAAGGTTTCTTAAATTCGATTCTCCATGGCACAGAGTGACTTATAGCATATTAAAACCCACAATCTTTTTTTTAAAGAACCAGTTCCTCAAATCAATGGAAGAAAAATGTGTGTGTGAGAGAGATGTGGCTATCAATGGCTACTAGCCACAATAGCTATGTGCCCCCTTTACTGTCATGCCCCTCAGTACCAGTTACTGGGTATTATTATTATTATTATTATTATTACATTTGTATACTGCCCCATAGCCGAAGCTCTCTGGGCGGTTTACAATAATTAAAAACATTAAAAACAAATATACAAATTTAAAAACACATTTTTAAAAAAACAATTTAAAAACACATGCTAAAATGCCTGGGAGAAGAGGAAAGTCTTGACCTGGCGCCAAAAAGATAACAGTGTTGGTGCCAGGCACACCTCGTCAGGGAGATCATTCCATTAATTTGGGAGCCATCATTGAGAAGGCCCTCTCCCTTGTTGCCAGACTCCCAGCTTCCCTCGGAGGAGGCACCCGGAGGAGGGCCTTTGATGTTGAGCGTAGTGTCCGGTTGGTTTCGTGTCGGGAGAAGCATTCCATCAGGTATTGTGGTCCCAAGCCATGTAAGGCTTTATAGGTTAAAACCAGCACTTTGAATCGAGCTTGGAAACATACAGGCAGCCAATGCAAGTGGGCCAGAATTGGTTTTATTGTTCGAACCATCTGGACCGTTACCAATCTGGCCGCTGCATTTTGCACAAGCTGCAGTTTCTGAACCATCTTCAAAGGCAGCCCCATGTAGAGTGCATTGCAGTAATCTAATCTGGAGGTTACCAGAGCATGGACAACTGAAGCCAGGTTATCCCTGTCCAGATAGGGGAGTAGCTGGGCCACCAACCAAAGCTGGTAGAAGACACTCTGTGCCACTGAGGCTACCTGAGCCTCAAGTGACAGAGATGGTTCTAGGAGAACCCCCAAGCTACAAACCTGGAGTACAACCCCATCCAGGACAGGTTGAACATCCACCATCCAATCAGAAGAACCACCCACTAGCAGCATCTCAGTCTTGTCTGGATTGAGCCTCTGTTTATTAGCCCTCATCCAGTCCATTTTCGAGCCAGGCACTGGTTCAGCACATTGACAGCCTCACCTGAAGAGGATGAGAAGGAGAAATAGAGCTGCATGTCATCAGCATACTGATGGCAACGCACTCCAAAGCTCAAGATGACTGCACCCAATGGTTTCATGTAGATGTTGAACAGCATGTGGGACAGAAATGACCCCTGCAGAACCCCATACTAGAGAGTCCAGGGTGCCGAGCAATGCTCCCCAAGAACCACCTTCTGGAGCCAACCCGCCAAGTAGGAGCGAAACCACTGCCATGCAGTCCCTCCACTCCCAACTCAGCCATTCGTCCCAGAAGGATACCATGGTTGATGGTATTGAAAGCCGCTGAGAGATCAAGGAGAATCAACAGAGTCACACTCTCCTTGTCTCTCTCCCGACAAAGGTCATCATACAGAGCGACCAAGGCTGTTTCCATGCCAAAACCAGACCTGATACCCGACTGAAATGGATCCAGATAATCGGTCTCATCCAAGAATGTCTGGAGCTGGCCTGCCACCACTCGTTCAAGGACTTTGCCCAGGAATGGAACATTTGCCACTGGCCTAAAATTATTAAGATTTTCTGGGTCCAGGGAGGGTCTCTTCAGGAGTGGTCTCACTACCACCTCTTTCAGGCAGCCAGGGACCACCCCCTTTCGCAGAGAGGTATTAATCACTTCCCTGGCCCAGCCGGCTATTCCATCCCTGCTAGCTTTTATTAGCCAAGAAGGGCAAGGATCCAGCACAGAAGTGGTTGCACAAACCTGTCCAAGCACCTTGTCAACGTCCTCAAGCTGCACCAACTGAAACTCATCCAAGAAATCGGGACAAGGCTGTGATCTGGATACCTGGCTTGATTCACCTGCTATAACACTGGAGTTTAAGTCCTGGCGGATGCTAGAGATTTTATCCTGGAAGTGCCTAGCAAATTCATTACAGTGGGTCTCTGATGGATCTACCATGTCCTTGGTGCCAGTGTGTAACAGTCCCCGGACAATTCTGAAGAGCTCTGCTGGGTGGCAGATTGATGATTTGATAGTGGCAGCAAAATATTGTTTTTTTGCTGCCCTCACTGCCCCTAAATACAGCTTACCATAGGCACTTACCAGTGTGTAATTGCATCCACTCGGAGTTCATCTCCATCTGCACTCAAGACGTCTCCTATATTGTTTCATTGCTCTCAGCTCTAGGGTATACCATGGAGCCATACGAGCTCTACACAGGAGAGGGCGCTCAGGAGCAATCGTGTCAACTGCCCAGGTCATTTCTGTATTCCACAGTTCAACCAGGGTTTTGACAGGAGCGCCAGCCCTATCAGCCGGAAAACTCCCCAGAGCCCTTTGGAAACCATCCGGATCCATTAGTCTTTGGGGGCGGACCAACTTAATAGGTCCCCCACCATTGCAGAGGGGAAAAGCCGTTGTAAGTCTAAACTTACGAGCCGTGATCTGTCCATGACAGAGGGAGTGATATAATGCCCCCCAAATTCAGATCACCATCTCCATGTCCAGATGGAAAAGCCAAGTCTAGAGTATGCCCTGCTACATGTATTGGGCCAATGGCATATTGGGACAGTCCCGTGGTTGTCATGGAGACCATGAAATCCTGAGCCGCCCCAGATAAGGTGGCCTCGGCATGGATGTTGACATCCCCCAGAACCAACAGTCTGGGGGATTTCAACAGTACACCCAAGACCACCTCCGTCAGCTCAGCTAGGGAGTCTGTTGGGCAGCGGGGTGGGCGGTACACCAACAGAATCCCCAGTCTGTCCCACTGACCCAACAGAAGGTGCAAACACTCCAGACCAGTAGTCACATGGACAGGGTACTTGCAGAGGAATATGGAGCTCCTGTTGACCACAGCACCCCCCCTCCCCGACCCTCAGGTCTACCCTGTTGCTGAACCAGGTACCCTGGCATCCACAATTAAATTGTGAATGCAGGATACCTTATTGTGCACCGATCTGGCATTTAGGAGCAGCATCCGGAGGTGAGAGCTGGCTGATAGGGCAACCAATAAACTTGCAGGTGTGGGGAGGACCGGAACAAGGCACAGTCGTTAACTGCCTGGGCTGCGTTCCCCTTACCTGGAAGTCCTCCTCACAATGCCATATCTCCCTCTACCCATCACTACACTGATTGGGGGCTCCTCAAGTCTCCCCCCTTGGCTCAGAGTCCTCTCTCCCAGGCACATGACTCAAGACCCACAAAAAGGCAGACAATCTGCAAAGCAGGAGCTACCTCAGCCAGCCGGTTTATGTATCCCCTCCAGAGAAGGGACAGGTGGGCGATATCAGCAACAGCTGGCTGAGTACCTGGAGGCCTGGTCCTGCAGAGCAGAAGTCCAACAGGGAGAGGGTGGTGGTGGTACCTGAGCAGCAGCAGCAAGCAGGCAGACAGGCAGGCAGCAGCAAACGGCTCTCCTTCCCTTGGCGGTGGTGGCCCCCTTCCTCCTGCTGGCAAGTGGGGAGTGTTGCTGTCCTGCTGAGGTCCTTCTTGTGGGCTTTCCCCTAATATATGCATTTTTGCAAACATTGCTTGCAAAATTCACCTATGTGCGAATCTTGAAGGATGGCTGAGGTTTGGTTCTCATGTTGTTTCGGAAAGTGCGGATTTGATAAATCCTGCTTTAATTGCGAGCTGAATCGAATTTCTCCCCTACCCCACACACATGCTCTCTCACTCTCTCTCGCTGTCTCTCACACACACACACACTGGGGAAGAGATGTCCAGTGAGTGGCTCCACGTCCCATGAAGCCCTGAGCCTCTCAGCAGCTGTTTGATTCAGCACCGATGCAGAGATTTGCATGGCAAAGCGTGGCCCCCTATGTACTATACATGTCAAGCAGTATGATAACACTTTAAACTGTCATGGCTCCCTCCAGGGAATCCTGGGAACTGAACCAACCCAAACCTTGCGTTCTTCATATGAGGCCCTTCTCTGTCTGCCACCTCCGCAGGAGGTGTGGAGTAGGGTTGCCAGGTTCAGGGCCTGAGACTGCTCCTGTATCTTTAGGAGAAGAGAGAGTCAGCCAAGTGCAGGTGTTCTTGCAACACTGTAATGGGAAAAACCACAAGATGGCATTCTCCCTTCCCTCTCCACAACTTTTAAAGATACAAAAGACCTGAGGCTGAGCCTGGCCTGACAGGGCAGGCATAGCCATGTAAGCAACAGAGCAGGACCGAAGGATGCCTGGTGTCCTCGCAGGAGGCCTCTCCTCCCCTTCCCCTCTCCCTCCTCCTCCTCCTCCAAATACCAGTTTGAAGCTGATCTTGGCTGAAACTTGCTTTTCCTTCAAAGAGGTTGCTTGCAATTGGCAGGGCTGACCTCGGGGCAGGAGGTGACAGGCAGCCGCACGTCGGCAGCAGTGGCCGTCGAGGGCTGGCGAACCGCCTCAGGGAAAGGACAAATATTTTATGAGTAATTTAATATCTGGAACACACAAGCGCACTCGTTCCCAGAGAGACAGCTCTCTTTAAGGCCCACAAAGCCTGCTTTTCATAAGGAACCGGCTTGGCATGTGCGTGTGTGCTTTTACAAGAGAGAGTGTTGTCCCTGAATTAACCCCTCCATGTCCAGCTTCACACTCAGCAACCAGGGAAGAGAATGGGAGAAGATTGTGGCTTTGCCCTCCGTCCCCACAATCTTTTGTCCTGGAACTGAGGGTTAAGAGTAGGCCAAATCCCTCCTCTGCAAGGGAGCCTCTTTCATTGAGCCTGTTTGAAAGGAAGGCTGAGGCTTCCCTTGGAACAAACAGAGTTACACTGTGTGTGTAGTGGGGGGGGGCGAAATCCAGACAGACTCTCCATTAGGAATAGACAAATCTGTTGCTGTCCATTTCTCATAGGTCCAGTCAAGTTGTGTTGGCCACATATCTGCAACAGTTTGTGTTTTTGTTTCAAAGTCATGAATTTTCATTAACATTTTAGTGCGCAGGTCTCTTGATAATACACGTGTTTGTCTGCAGTTTGGGGGAATATATACATACATGTGTTCTATCAATTTTTGCATGTGATTTCCATTTATGCATACATTTTTATGCACACTTTCCCCCAACATCAGAGAAAGTCCATTCAGTTTACATGCAGAGCCAAATCAATCAAATTTGGCTTTTTTGAACTAATATGAGAATCAAAACACAGCCATCCTTTGAAATTCGCACTTATCTGAAGTTTGCAATGTCATTTGCCAACCTCCTCCGGCTGGGCTCCTGCTGGGAGGAAGGGCAGGATAGACATTAAATAATGAAATAAATTAATTAAATAAATAAATAAACCTACCAGTGTTTACAAAAATTTGTATCTTAGGGGAAAGTGTGCTAAAAATGAATATGTGACTGAAAATAACCTTCAACAATGCATTATATTAAGAAATGGCTTACAAAAATGTGTTTATTAGGAGAAATTTGCACTAAAATGTTGAGGAATTCCCATGCAGATTTTTTTAAAAACCCACAAATGTGGAGAACTGAATTTAAGATGTGGAAAATGAGAAACTTGAATTGACAGATCTTTCCATCCCTACCCGACATACGCATGTTTTGGTCGATGCACCACAGCATTCAGACGACTATGAATTTTGAAGGGAAGCCAGTTTATGTATTGTTTTGGGAAGTGCAAATTAGATAGGTTGCATTTAGATGTGAACTGGACCAAATTCCTCCCCGTCCCTGCTCTCCCTGAGAGTGCTGTTCAAGAGTGAAGCAGCTACTTAGGCTGCTGTCACACTGCATCTTATTTTGACAATTTCTTACTGGGTAATTGGTGCATTTTATTTGATCTTGCACACAATGTGAAAGCTAGTTCTGGAAATCTAGTGGAATGTAATGGAAGTTTAGTGCTCATTTCTGTGGTAAACGATTCCAGAAATAATCTGTTTGTAAACTTGTGAATCTGGAAAATCATGGGAGTTTTGCGCTAGCTGCAGCTGCTCACATGACAGGCATCCCAGCATGCAATACATTCCCACCCTTTTGGCACATGTCAGTTTTTTTGCCTAATGAAAATGGTACAGGTATTGTGGCGTAGGCATGGGTAGCAAGCTTCGCCATCCTCCTTTGCCCACACACAGCCCTGTGTCCAGTCACCCCACAAAAATAATGTCAGGTGCTAAAGGAAGAAGGGTCGCATGGTGACAGGATAAGATCTTAGACCTCCTACACAGTGGGGAACTACAATATGTATGTGTGTAACAGGCGAGGGATGTAAACAAGGCATTGGTCATGGCAGCAGCTTGAAAGACATTTGTGCGAAATGCCAGTATACTGGCCAAAAAAGCTGTTGTTCCCTACCATAACAGGTACTGCATTGCAAAAGGAATTTTAGAAATCAGGACAGAAGCGGTACTATTTGAATCTGAAAAACTGACCCAATAAGCCCCATGTGTGAAAGCACCCTGACACCCAGGACAGTGGCAAGCAAAAAGGGATTCAATGCAGCCAGTCATCCAGAAATAGGAAAGAAGATGAAGTGAGGTCTGCGCCAAGCAAATGCCTCCCGCTGCTCACCTCAAAGGCGACTGTGTGTCCTACAAATCACAGTCCTAAATTGCAGAGAATTGTCCTCTATTTGAAGGTGTGCTCTGGTTTGAAGGGATGCCTGGTCAAAGTCTGGTTTAAAGTTACAGAAACCCTGTGCTTGGAATGAACTAGCTTGGTTTAATAAAGTCCACTGAATTCATAGAATCATAGAATAGTAGAGTTGGAAGGCCATCGAGTCCAACCCCGTGCTCAATGCAGGAATCCAAATTAAAGCATTCCTGACAGGTGGCTGTCCAACTGCCTCTTGAAGGCCTCCAGTGTTGGAGAGCCCACCACCTTCCTAGGTCATTGGTTTCATTGTCACACCGCTCTAACAGTTAGGACGTTTTTCCTGATGTTCAGTCAAAATCTGCCTTCCTGCACCTTGAATTCATTATTCCGTGTCCTGCACTCTGGGATGATTGAGAAGAGATCCTGGTCCTCCTGTGTGTGATAACCTTTTAAGTACTATCATGTGTTAAGTGCCATCATGTCTTCCCTCAGTCTTCTTTTCTCAAGGCTAAACATGCACAGTTCTTTCAGTCTCTCCTCATAGGGCTTTCTTTCTAGTCCCCTGATCATCTTTATTGCCCTCCTCTGCACCTTTTTCAGTTTCCTTGTCTGCATCCTTCTTAAAGTGTGGTGTCCAGAACTAGACGCAGTACTCAAGATGAAGCCTAACCAGTGCCAAATAGAGGGGAACCAGTACTTCACACAATTTGGAAACTATGCTTCTGTTCAGAGCTTGGAAAAGTTACTTTTTTTGAACTACAACTCCCATCAGCCCCAGCCAGCATGGCCACTGGATTGGTCTGATGGGAGTTGTAGTTCAAAAAAAGTAACTTTCCCAACCTCTGCTTCTGTTAATGCAGCCTAGAACAGCATTTGCCTTGTTTTGCAGCTACATCACACATTCATTGAAAAACCCTCTGATCTATGCCTGAAACTAGTTCCCATAAATGCCAGTTGAATGTGAATTAAGTTTGCTTTGGGGCAGAACACTGAACAACTTTAAATTCATCTTCATGATCATTCTGTTAACATGTGTCAAGTATATTTTAAACTTCAGCAGGGGACGTGTGTATTTGCTAGATTGGGCTTAAAATGAAAACTGAATAGAAATTCTCTCCCATCCCTAGTTTTGGTGGGGAGCTTTGGAGAGGGATTTGTGCACATGTGTGTTTGGGGTGTGTGTGTAAATCCTCTGGCCCAAATCAAATCTGAGGAGAGCGTAGCTGCTTGTGTGCCTTCAGTTTTGAGGTTGACTTTAACAAAACCTTGATATGGAACTTTGCAGACAGCCTTTCCCAGAACGACCCCACATCAAGACAGCCGAAGAAAAGAAACAGCAAAAAATGACATCCTCATGGCCTGGAAAGAGGGCAGGGCAGGTTTTTTTTAGGGGTGGGGTGGAATTTGAGATAGCTGTAAAAACTTTTTTAAAAAACATGCTTCCCTCTCCCTCTCCCTAGCCATGCTACTGCTCATGTTAGGACAGTAACAGTCTTTATTTTACAGTCTTAGACCATCCATAAAAGAAAAGATAGCATTGGAATACATGTTAAAAGCACAAATTAAATATGAGAATAAACAATTCGTTTCTGCTGGGCTGCATAAATGAACTTAGCAACTTGGAAGGCAATTTGTTTATCGAAGCCCGAGAGTAAATAGGCAACAGACGCTTCAGGGGACTTGTTGGAGATCTTTAACAATAGTTCCTTAAGATATTTAGAACGGAGTTGAGAATACATAGGACAATAGAAAAGGCTATGAGAAAGGGTTTCTATATCTGAGCCACATGGGCATATACGCTGTTCGTAAGGGATCCCCTTGAATCTCCCTTCCAAAATCGCAGAGTGCAGGGAATTGAGTCTTGCTTTAGAAAAAACTAAACGGAATTTGGGAATCGTAAGATGATCTAAATATGTACTTATCTTTTCTGGGGGAAGATTAATATTCAAATATAATGGGGAGCATCTTTTAGACGCTAGGGAAATTGATGTCTGATAATCAATATCCTTGATTCTTGATCGTAACATTGCTAGAGCTCATGTTAGGATCTGGAGTATATAAATTCCTTTTCTTGGATATCTTCTAGGTCTTCATGGTCAAAAGGTTGCCAGATAGGTTAGCTTCTCCCCGTAAAGCCAAGTGTGGCCAGCAATCACTAAATATCTGCTGCCTCCTGGTGATGAATGGTAGTATTGCCCAGCATAGGGAAGGATACATTTCTCTTTGTGAAAGAAAGGTGGCTTGTGATTTGTAGTAGCTTTGGTAAACTATTTTACTCACGTATTAATTACATTTATATCCCACCTGTCCTCCAAGAACCTCAAAATGGAGTACATGCTTCCCCCTCCCCATTTTATCTTCACAACAACCTTGTGAGGTGGGTTAGGCTGAGAGACAGTGATAGAACCAAGGTAACCCATTGAGCTTCATGACTGAGTGGGGATTTGAATCCTGGTCAGAGGCACATGTTACCAAATTCTTCCAAGCTACACAGGAAGTGGATTGGACTGTGAAAGACCAACCCAAACTGTATTTGCATTTTTACAACTTTGTAGGGCAGTACAATATCTCAGAGAGGAGGTCAGGTCTCCTGCTCCCCTGGTGCATTCGCTACAGCTGCCCAGTTTCCCTGCTTTTTAAAAGTTTGATAGACACATCTGTTGGCTATAGGTACATTCTTAAACCGCAAGGGTTTTTTTTTGCCTATTAGTGAATCTTTATGTAAACAAAACAATATGTCCTAAAGAAGCCAGAGTCTCCAATCACATTCATTCCAAGGAAACCGAACCCTGGGTAAGCACTGAAACCCCTAGAAGTCTCTCACCACTTAGGGTGTATGCAACAGTAGAATGAGTTGGCCTCTTCTGTCATTGGCGCTGACTCCACCTACTGTTGATCTCCCTGCCTTCCGCCTTGCCAATCCCAATGGACAGCAGCCACCACTGGCAGATGCCCCACCCCTGAGCTACCACCCTTCCCTAATGGAAGGCTCCCCTGTGCACCAAAATCCAAGCCTGCACATCAAAAGCGCTGTAAGGCAAGCCATTTGGAGCTGGTGTTTGGGCTTCATTTTGGAGAGGGTGAGGTTGGAAGCCAATGCCGTTGAGGCAGTTGTATGTTCATCTGTGGGGGAATGTTGCCACCTGATGGCCGCAGACACATGCAGCTTTAAAAGGAGATGAGCCAAATTCAGGCAGGATGGAGCCAATGATGGCTTTTATTCGTGATATGCCTGTATAGAGCCTCCAGATTCTGGAGCAGTGTGTTGCTGTTGCTGTTGTTGTTATTTACATTTAAATTTAAATTTACATCCTGCCCTTCCTTCCAAAAGTACAGCGACAAAGCACTAAAAACACTCTAAAACATCTTTAAACCAGTCTTTAAAATATATTAAAACAAAGCATCTTTAAAAACATATTTAAAAATGCAAGCTTTCAACACATCTTAAAAAGCTATTCCAACACAGATGCAGATTGGGATCAGGTCTCTACTTTAAAAGGCTCGTTGGAAGAGGAAGGTCTTCAGCAGATGCCAAAAACCGAACAGAGGTGATGCCTGTCTAATATTAAAGGGGAGGGAATTCCCAAGGGTTCGTGCCACGACACTAAAGGTCCACTTCCTATGTTGTGCAGAACAGACCTCCTGACAAGTTGGTTTCTGCAGGAGGCCCTCACCCGCGGAGCACAGTGATCAGCTGGGTATATAAGGGATAAGACGGTCTTTCAGGTATCCTGGTCCCAAGCCGTGTACACCAAAACCAGCACCCTGAACTTGTGCACCTGACAGGGGTGGGGATACTGTTTTCTTTCCCCACTTGTGGGCTTCCGGAAGCTGTCTGGCAGGCCAGTGTGGAAAGCTAGATGCTGGATTAGTTGGAGTTTTGGTCTGCTGGGGGACCAAAGGCCACTTGGAAGCTGCCACCTCTGCCTCTGAGGAAGAACATCTTGGCGAGGGGGAGACCAACCTGACCCCATCCATCATCCAAAGAGGTTGGACTATGGCACCGTGGGTCCAGGGTAGGCTGGTGCCCAAGGACCAGTCATGCCTGGCTCTGGCCCTACATATTTGGGATGTGTGGGGCTATAAACTTGAATGAATGTACAAATCTTCTGGAGGAGCATTTTTAGTTGTGCCATGTCTTACATTTAGGGGCACTAGTCCCATGCTGTGGAACCCTCTCCCAGCAGGGATTTGGCAGGCACCCTCGCTTTTGACTTTCAGGCATCTCTTCAAGAGCTTTTTATGCCTATGCAGTTGCTTGTTCCTCTTTTTTTGAGCAGCCAGTCATTTTAACAGTAGTTCTGTACTGTTTATAATTTGTGTGTTTGTATTATTGCAGCACGCTATCCTAACATTTTATGAGAGGGCAGTATACAAATACATTTATTTGCTTAT